>NC_092522.1:24782265-25140390 GCF_037038585.1 Patagioenas fasciata
TCTCTCCCCCTGCCCCAGTCCATCTATCATCACACATCAGTGATCAAAATCTATTTTTAAAAAAAATTTAAAACCTCTCAATTTCCTCAGAAAGCAGTTTGGTTTGTAGATCTCAATCATATCCAAGGCATTAACAAACAGCCACGTGACTCTCTTGTGGAAAGGCCATGGAAAAAAAAGTTATAATCTGTCTGGAGTTCGTGTTGGCCAGGCAAATCAATATACTTAGTCATAACTCAACAGCACTACTTACAAAGCAAGTAATTGTTTTCCCACTAATGCCATCTCTACCATTTTTTAACAGAGAACAAATTGCCAAAGGAATGAGTTCACAGCGGATTTTAAACTGACTTTGCTTGACAGCAGATTAAGCAGAGACAACTGTTATATCAATAAACTGTTTAAGTTTTTACACATTAAAAAGCCAGTTACAGTTCACAGACATGCATACCACCACTTTCTTCAGCTGTCTTAATGTATAAACATTATTACACAATGACACATTTACAAATATACTCCAAAACCCTTGACACAAGTATTGGTTTTTCATTTTCTAAATTTCACCAGTAAAGAAAATCCATGATGACTAACTCAGGCCCACAAAATTTCTAGGACTATTCAGGATCTTAGACTTGACTGTCACAGAAGGGAGTTCTAAACCATGTTCATGATCTTACTTTTAGTTTTAATAAAAACTTTGGTCTTAATTCCATTATGCTTTTATAAAGCTATCAGCATGACATACATTTCACATCATTTAACTTCAAAGGGTTAAGATTAAGTTACTGAATTCTTGCGATACCTGCTGTAATTTTTTATGGCATTAAAGAAGCTATCAACAGTAAGTGAGAACATATGTTTAAGACAAGGGTAAAGTTTATTCCAATAGCCAAAAATTCCCTTTGGCTTTATATAATTATTTTGGACAGCATACGTATCAAAGAAAATATTTTAACTTGCATATTCAAACTATGTGGCACAGTACTCCATAATTTTCTAAGCCCAAAGCATTGTAACTGCAGCAATCTTTAATTACTTAGTTCTCAAAATCCCCCTCTTCCTTCCTCCCACACAGAGATATCTCCACATCACCCAGTTTTTAGGTAACTTTGAGAACTGCTGCCCAACAAGGGTGTTTCAATATTAAATTTTTTTGCCTTTAGAAACGGATCCTATCTGCTATATTGCTGAGCATAGCACCTGCTTTCAGCAAACAGAATGGGGAGAAAATTCCAAAGTCTTTTAAGTTCATATCAAGTCAAGAATCATCTCAACTCTATGTCTACAGGTATCAAGCACCCACTGTGTCTTACAATTAATAGGAAAGTGCAAAACTCAGAAGACCACAGAGGAAGACTCGCACACACACACACAAAACCGATGCCACAACCAATCAACAACAACAAAAAAAGACAACACACATCACCTCAAAAACCCCAGCTTTAATTCCAGCTCTACCCCGAAGCACAAGTGTAATCTGAGCTGTATCATTCCACCCACATTCCAGGTAGAATGGATTTTGTGTTTACAAAATGTGTCTTCTCAAATCTCCCTACTGATGCTCCATCCTGTCTATAAATATTTAATCACAGCCAAGCACTTCACAAATGGCAGTTTGAACATCTATCGGTGGCAAGTGCCTCTTCCTTAAGCTAAGACAGAGAAAAATTTTTATGTTACGCACACAAATATGACGTTGGTAAAGAAGCCATAGAGAGATGCGCATTGAAAAAACCGATTTCTTAAGTTAGTCATTTTATGTCTAAAACATTTTTAAAGAATACTCATTACTCAGACAGGCATAACTCGCCAGGAAGATGATGCTGCTGTACTTAAACATTCAAATTTGAAAGAGTGCTCATCAATACTCTCTCGAAACCCTCAGGAAAACAGCAAAGGCAATCCTTTTGAAAAAACAAGCCACAAGTGCAATATGAACTGTGGTAATAAAGCTTATTGCCTTTGAGATTGACCAAGCATATCTTATCACATGCATGATGGCAATGGCATAGAGAAATACCAGGAAGTCTAAACCAAGGCTGTTTACAGCCCTTGACCAACCTTGGTTACATAAAGACAGAAGATAAAGAATTAAAGCTTGGGGAGGGGGGGAGGGCAGAGATTCCTGACAATCCAGGAATAACGATAGTTTAATTTCTAAATGCTATTGCCCTGCACAAGGAAGCACTATTGCCAAGCATGCACACTTCACCCAAGAATGTGAGTGTTTTAGGATGAGGAAGGAAACATTTCTTCCTATTAAAGCCAGAGCTATCTCCTTCGCATTTTATCTGCATGTCAAATTCATTCACAAGAAGAGACTATACATATCTTTAGACAGTATCCATCTGCTAATAGTTATGGCTTAGTCATTTTTATTAATTTATGCTACACAGCACAAGAGTTTTGTTGTACTATAGATGGCACAAGAATGGCTTCATCATGCTGCATTCGCCTGTTTCTACAACAACAACACTTGTACATGAAGATACACCGCAAGACCTTCCTTCAGAGATCTGAATACAGAAAATTAACATTATCTTCAGTCATAGGGTGACTATAACAGCAAACCAAAAAGAAAGCTATAACCTCTACCATAAAGATGGAGGGGAGGAATAAGAAGGAAGGAAAGGAGGAAAAGGGAGGGCAGAAAGCTTGTTTCACTCACAGTTTTCCCAGAGAAGAGAAGGCTGAGGGGGGATCTCATCAATGTTTATAAATACCTCAAGGGTGGGTGTCAAGAGGACGGGACCAGACTCCTTTTAGTGGTGCCCAACGACAGAATGAGAGGCAACGGGCACAGACTGAAGCAAAGGAGGTTCCATCTGAATATGAGGAGAAACTTCTCTACCCTCATGGTGCCAGAGCCCTGGAATAGGCTGCCCAGAGAGGTTGTGGAGTCTCCTTCTCTGGAGACATTCAAAACCCACCTGGACACATTCCTGTGTGATCTGCTCTGGGTGAACCTGCTTTAGCAGATGGGTTGGACTAGATGATCTGCAGAGGTCCCTTCCAACCCCAACCAGTCTATGGGTCTGTAAACTGAGCACACTGTGACCACTACTCCAAGCTGTGCACCACCAAGGACAGCATGGCACTCCACCACATCCCTCTTGCGGGTATCTGTACAGCTCCTCTCATTTTGAGCCACATGCCTTAAGCTGTCCCCATACTACAAGTCCCTCACCTCAGCACTCAGGTTTCCACTCGCAAGGGCAAAGCTCCACATGCCCTTATTCTCACCTCCACCCACACAGTCAGAGACAATGACCTTACAGTCACTGATTCTTCTTCTTGTGCCTGTCACACCTTTTGGAAATAGCTAGCATTGATTTCAAGTGGCATTTTCCTGCCTCTATACTAACCAGTTCCTTCCTCTGTCTCTCCTCAATGCCGCCTTCTCTCCCCAGAAAACTTCATTCTTGTGAGGTCTATGCTGCCCTACATCACTATGACCAACCTTTAGTCTTCTGTGATCCCTGGTTTCACCCCACTCCGCTTCCCAACACCATTTTCCTTGGTTTTCTTTGCCCCATTCACCTGGCCTGATTGCTTCCACTTTTAGACCTTTTCCTTCCCAGTTCACCATCTGATATCAGTTCTCCTTCCCCACAACTCTCCCAGTCAGATTTATTTCCGTTAATATTGCATGCTGGAGAATCTCCTGTGGAGCAATTTAAACTGCTATTAACAAGCAGGGAGTAAAGGTCAGCTTAAAAAAAAAACAAAACAAAACAAACAAAAAAAACCCAAACCACAAAACACACATACAAAAAAACAGACCACAACAACCACACCTTTCACTTTTATAAAATTGCTTCATGCACAGCTCAGGGCTCCCCAACTAAAGAATCCTCTGTTATTCTTGCTTTCACCAACTCAGCTGGACTGTGCTCCTTGACACCCAGAATGTTTCTCAAAAGCTCTCGACTTGTTGGATTTGGTGTTCCAAAAATTACGTGAGAGATAAAACTCCCACTTTGACTACTGCAAGCCTCAAAAATCAGAATTCAGACGGAAATTTCGTGTGGCTGTTCTATTAGTGTCATGACACATGCAACAACAGCATTAGTGTATTACACCTCAAGAAGAGATCCCCTTAAAAAAGTAAGTGACTGTAACAGGGGTCTCATTTCTACTAAGCCTTAGCAAGTATTTTGTCTATCACAAAACATTGATCTGTTAGTAATTATTTGTATTTAAAAACTTCAGTGCCAAACAAGTAGTAGTTACAAATTTTTACCATTTTAGCATTATGGTCTCACTGCACATATGATTTAGAGGCTAAAATCCACTCTTGCACCCAAGTGAAAGCAACCTGCTTTCTTAAGCCAGAAAATCAACTCCTTTTTTAAATATAAGAACATTTTTACACCTTCTCATAGCATTTAATTTTTGCTGCACTTCACACCAAAGCCCAGCTGACTTTGTAAAAATTGCTCACAGGAAGTCACACTAAACTCAGAAATACCATATGGTCATTGAACAAGAAAATAGCCATGATTATCAATCCAAATTAATGCCATTGATCACCTTAAAGAGAGACAGTTGTAAACTTCCTAATTATCTGAGGTGCTTATTACATATTTCAAAGTTCAAAAGTAATTCTAAACTTCTATCAAAGCTAATAAATCAATCATCTCTGTTAAAGGCTTAGAGGGAAAGTACAACTTGCTGCTCAAATCTATGGTCAACATATGAGAAACATTACTATGAAAGCCATTTGAAAAGCTTCCTCATGGGAAAGGGTAACATTATGAGAGCTAAGTGTTTTCACATGTTCTTTTCACCTTTGTTCTTTTATGGTCTTATTTTTCACCTCTTCTACAGCAAGATTTTTTTGGAGTCTACTAATCTGAATTCCATCTCTTTCTTCTTAAGGCCCCTTGGGACCACTCTCCCCCATCAGTGTCTTTTGTTCCTGCTACAGTAATTCTCTGATCAGCCCAAAATACCTTCACATTGCATTCTCCCACAGTTGGGAATCTGCAATGGTAGCAGATTTGGAAAGGAGTGGGGGAAAAAAAAGAATCACTTGAAGGGAAAAACCCCACTTTTTCAGCAATGTTGTAAGCCTGCCTGCTTTAAAAAAAAAAAAAAAGAACAAGTTTCATCCTGCAGTCGTGCCTCACACATCTCTGGGCAAGAGAAGGCAATCAAACCAAGGCAAAGGTGTTGATCTGTATGCAGGGAAGCCCAGCCACCAACAGCACTCTCTCCCAGGTCAGTGAAGTCGGTCACCGCTGCAGCTTTATTTATTGCATTATGCAACTCGCAAACAACCTTGACCCTGTTCAAAAGCGGGTTAAAAAAAAAGGAAAATCAAACCCTTGCATTTTGTTCCCTACATCCCCAAAGGAGGAAGAAAACAAACAAATAAACAAAAAAAAATCCACAACCACCAAACCCTCCTGAGTTATGCTACAAAGTCTCAAAACTTAATATAGTCTCCCATGTTTTGCACCACTATAGTGGTGGGACCTCAGGTCCCAATTTCAACATCCGTCTGCTTTTAGGTGACGTACGCATTTAAGCTTCTAATATCAAAGTAACTGTGTCCTCAAACAAAGTTATTATATTACTACAGGATATTACTCACTTTGCTGTAAAGGAGGAAAAAAAAATCTTTCTGCAGAATTTTATTTTCCTTTCTATTTAATGACTTTTAAAATATTTTACACTACAATCACGGTGTAGTTCAACCATTCTATTTCTAAACAGAATATTAGTGCCAGAGGCTAATGTGCTTTGTTACTTTAAGCTTAACATTTAGAGATAATTACTTAAGCAAAAAAGCCTCTGGATGTTAGTTTGCCTCTGTAATTTGTATCTCAGTTCACTTGTACGGTCAGCAATCAGCACACTGGCATCCCACTAACTAGTTGTAGTCTCTGGGAACTACTGGAAAACTAAAGAAGCACAGTAATTCATTTTACATTCAGAGTAAAATCTAAATATATGTAAAATAAATATAAGTTGTGAATGTTATAAACACTATAACATACTGTGAGTGTCTATATGCATTATTTGTTACAGTCAACAGCTTCGCAATGACAAACTTAAGAATTTGCCACAAAAGCCTATAAATGCTGATGTTTTAAGTATTTATATTTTCCTAATGCACATTTCCCCATTCCAAAGATGGGTATTTCACTTCAGGCTCCTACCCCTTTGTCCAGTTAAGAAATCCATCTTCTTCCCAGTCCCTGTCTGTTCCAACTGCTTTCATACATCTTTATTCCTCTGCAATTCCACCAGTCGAAACTTTTAAAGCTGAGCACATTTATAAGCCCACTGACAATTTGGACTCCTTACCCTAAGTGTTTGTTACTATTTTACAGGCTTGTCTAAGCCAGTTTTCCTATAACAAGCTACTTGCAATTCTGATCAGACAGTTTTTGTTCATTTAAAATACACATGCTACAGACACACCTTGAGTAACCACAGCTCTTCATCCCTCTCCTGAACTGGGCTGGTTCTCATTTGCTGATATATAACATGAACCATCAACTATCCTGAAAAATCATGTTTTTTCAAACTTATCCAGAGGCTGAGAAAACAGACAAGGTGTCCTATTGCCTTCCTCACAGAAGTGTTTTTAATTTAACTTTTAATATTCTCTCCTCCTCTACCAAAAGGTGAGATGAGCTGTCCTCCAGGCAGGAGGTAACCCATTCGGTAGGCGGGGTACAACAATAGCTAGTTGCAAAAATCTGTTGATGCCATCACTGACAACATGATCACTAGCTACTCACACTGGATCCAGAAGGTGAAGAGGTTTGTGCGCTATTCATTCAATGCACACCTCTGGACGGACCTCCACCTTAATGGTCTCTCCAACGCACCTCCAGCGTTTGCCGCCACCACCACTGGGAGCAATGCTTTAGCAGCTCAGCAGAACACCGGCTGTGCACACAGAAGTCAGGAGCTATCGCACCTCAGTTTCCCAAGACAAAGGGTGTCATATGAGTCCCCTGCCTGTACAGCCTTGGTTCTCCCACCCTGTGCTCCTAACAAACTAGGCGCCTGCAAGCAGCGTATGTCTGAACAAAAGATGAAACGCATACGAAAGGCTGATTGTATTTCAGTCCACAATGAATGAACAAAGTTAGGTGCCTAAACACCTTTTTTAAAAAAAAAAAAAAAAAGAAACAACAAAAAAGTCCTGGGTCCCACTAAAATGAATACAAAAACTCATAAGCAAACTTAAAAAATTAATTCATTTTTACATAACGTTTTAAAACAAGGCTCAGAAGACACGCAAGGGCACGGCTGGCTGCCCAGGGGCTGAGGGGTGCAGACCCCCGCCCAACGGGAGCTCTCCCGCCCCCGCTGAGGAGACGTCGGTACCCGGGGGTGCGGGTACCTGAGGCACTCCCGCCCGCCCAGGGAGTCACTTCCCCCGCTACAGCCGCCAGCGGAGCACGGAGCCACCGTCGCCTCCCCAAAGCGCGTCTGGGGGGAAGCCGCCTCCCGCACGGAGCCGGGGCGCGGGGCCCTGAGGGGCTGGAGGCGGGAGGGGCAGCCGTCCCGGTGGACGAGAAGCGGGAGGGCTGCCCGCCTGCCGCCCCGCCGGGCCCCGCCGCCGCCCGCGCCGCACTGCCGGCTGCCCGCCGGAGCCGGCTGCGGCTGACGCGGCCGGTACCGCCCTCCCCTCGCGGGGACCGCACACCTCAGCGGCGGCGGCGCGGAGAGACCGCCCCGCAGGGCCCGCCCGCCCCGGCGGGCTCCTCTCACATCACGACCGAGGGAGGGCGGGCAGGGAAAGCCGCTGGCCCGCCCGGCGGTGCGTACCTGGCGGCTGCCGGCGGCAGGACCCCGGAGGCTGGTGCCCGTTGTTGCGGCCCGGGTGGCGGCAGGAAGCGAGCAGCCCCCGCGGCGACGGCGTCTCCACCGTGGCGCAGTTACCATGGGACGGACGCCCTCTCCCTCCGGAAGTCACCGCCGGGAGGGCGGGGAAGGGGGCGGGGAGAGGCGCCATCTTGAGCGCGGCGCCTGGCTCGCCGCCATCTTGAGTGTGGCGCGGCCGCAGAGCCCATTCGAGGGCCTGTCCCAGCCCCGTCCTCCCGTTGTGCTGGCAGGGGTTATGTCGGGGAGGTGCTACGAACGAAGGTTTTTTTCAAAACTCTCCTGAGAACGACAGCCTAATGCAGAAAGCTTTTAAAAGAGACCTCAGCAGAGGAAAAGCTGTATCTGCAGTTGAAACAATTCTCTTCAGTGTGAGAAAATTACAACAAAGAAAACAAACAAACAAACACAAGCATAGTGCTACCAGCAGAAAGTCTGTGGTTCTGTTTTGTTTGTTTGTTTTCTGGAGGAATTAAAGAAACTAAACCCAGCTCTCTCAGCAGGCACCCTGTAACCCGCTGTGGTCGCAGAGGGTCCCTCAACTCAGGCTGGGACAAGGAACATGGTGGAAGGGGCAGGAGCAGCAGGGGGACAGGTGCTGTTTGGGGCCACGATAGCTCCTAACCTCATGGAATCATAGAATAATTTTGGTTGGGAGAGACCCTTAAGATCATTGAGTCCAACCATAACATAAATCCAGCACTAAACCAAGTCCCTAAGGATCTCATCTATATGTCCTTTAAACACAGGAATGGTGACTCCAGCACTTCCCTGGGCAGCCTGTTCCAATGCCCGACAACCCTTTCTGTGAAGAAATGCCTCCTAATACCCCATCTAGCTCTGGTCAGAGCTGCCACATAGTTGCCCCAAACAAGCTGCTGTGAATCAAGAAAGCACACAAGAGAAAATGTTCACAATTCCCTTTAAAAAGTGTCTAGAAAAAACAACTGATCACAGCTAGGCAAACACACTGGTTCACAGCCCCTGCTCCCCACAAAAAAAATCCACCACCAGCTTTCCAGCCCCAAACACTATGACGCCAAGTGTCACTTGCCCATGGTTCTGGCGGCCAGGCCACCTGGGGCACAGTGTGATCCACAGTAGCCCAGGGACAATTTCATCCCAGGCTGTGACGCAGATCCGTTCCCTGGCCCCTGCAGCGGGATCTGCAGCGTCCCCATGCACACAATGGGCAATGCTTGGTCTTTAAAAAAAAAAAAAAGGTAATATGGTATATAAAATTGCACATAGAAATTATGTTATCTCGATAGGTAAATCCAGGGCTGCAATCCTAGGAAAAGCTTGCTACAGCTGTAATTGTGCTGTCTTGTGCATATGCTTTAGTTTTTAATTACATGATTGCATGCCATTTTGTCCCAAAGGAACTTTGCTTCGTGTACTGCACAGAATGGGCTGACATACAGTTGCATTGTTATTAGGAGATGCAGAAATTCCTAACATTTGCGTGCTTGCTTTTGCATGTCTTCGTCATTTTTAAAGCCGGAATAAAATGTTGGATAATCCGCAGTGAATCTTTGCACATGACAAGCTGCTACACTTTTCATCCCATCATGAGGGTAACTGGCTCTCCAGAAGTCACTCTGAAGCATGTGAAACCCCTTGGGCCAGGTATCCAATGGTTTGGGAGTCAGAGCTTGCAGCCTGAGTCAGAGACACCGACTCCCTCCCTTTTCCTTCTTCCTCTGGAGTTCACTCAACACGGTTTTTATTAAAGGCTCATTATAATCTTGACTTCTGACTCAGACCTCATCCTATACACCCACAGCACATCTGTATCAGCCCAAGAGTTCGTGTCTGGTCAGACAGTGGTAGGAGCAGAGCACAAAATGCTGTAGAAGCTGATGTTTTTAACTCTGTCTAGTGCTACGCTCAAGGAGCGCAACTGTGAATGGGAGAGTGCATACTAATTTTAGCAGAGATATCTCTTCTGTGAAGCAGCAAGTGGAAGAGGAAAAGCTCCAGGCCCTCTGGCTGCAGAGGATCTTGGCTGCCAGGCCTGGTCGCTTAATATCATCTTCTGCCACTTAATCTCTAATTGTGCTGCTTTCTTCCATCATCTCAAGAGACTACTGAGCCATGCAATATAGTTTCTGTAATTTCTGTGACACCTTCCCTTTTTCACAAGATACACCTACAAGATGTCATTTGTGCTTCGGTGATCCTCCTCTGTAGTACACAAGCCTCGAGAAATTTTAAAGACCCGTGTTTCCACACCACAGCTCCTGTCTTTCAGTGCCATCTACTGTTCATGAGCGGAAGAGATGCTGCAACTAACGGAATTTCTCATCAGACCGGTTTGCCATAATTAAGCCATTTTGGAAACTGATAGACGGCACTGATAAAATGTATCTTTGTAACTTAATAAAATATTTCTATATATAAAATCTAGACATCTATCTATTCATATTTTTATTTTATGGCGTTGAATTGTGACACAGATCTCTCTTACATTACTTAAAATCAATGGCACTCACAATTCAAACAGATATAGCTATAGCTATAGATAAAGATATATATATATATAAAAATATATATATATATATATAAAAAAGTTATTTACTTCTGGCTATGTTGTTCTCTGTAACAGATTGCTTCAGAAAACAGTGGAGACACACACACACAAAACCCACAAACACACAAAACCAACCAAAAAAAAAAACAAAACAAACAGAAAACCAAACACACACGCCCCCCCAAAAAAAAAATCCCAAACACCACCACAAAAACAAAACACCAGCCACGCAGACTTGAAATAATAATCTGTCACCCTGCTTCATTTTCAGGTCTCCAGAAAAGGGATAGCCATCCAGATCAGAGCCCAATCAAAATTTTACTTTCAGAGTAAAATTGCAAATCTTGGAGTGACAGATCCTTCAATCCATCTACAAAAAGAAGTGAGGTGGTTTTTGAAACAAGGAGTAGACAAAAAAATGAGGGATTATCCAGAGATCATCTACGTCCAGTCTCTTGTCTATTCTACCTTGATGTTTTTCTTCACAGTGACTTCTTATTCTCACCCCCAGTCCATAATCAGCAGTTAAATAGTTCAAAACCATTGAACCACCCTTGTCTGTCTTTTACTATTAGCACATAAACTTAAGAGACAAATATGAGTGACTTATAAAATCTCTCTATATTTCTATGAAGAAAGTGTTTAGCGACCAGTACAGATAATTCCCCCTTGAAGACCTCAGATTCCAAATTAAGATACAAATCCTGAACAGCAAATACAATAAAAGGAATATGAATACAGAATTTAATATTGTAGTTCTGTGCATACTCAGATCCTTATATAAATTTAACAAACCTGACCCTCCTACCTGTTCATGAAGGAACTGGAAAGTCATTATTCTCTGAAATAGTCTGGCTAAAAAGGAAACAACGCAAGGTGTTCAGCTGCTTTCATTCCAGTGAAAATTTAATTTAATTAGAGCAATTTCAGATCACACTTCTGGCAGCTGTGTTTATCACACTTTCTTCAAAGGATAGGAATTAGCATTGACTGACATTAGCATCAAAGCTCATTTATTCACCCACCCACATCCTACCAGCCCTTCTGAGTTTGTCTATTTATTTAGCACTTTAATAACAGCACAGTAAATAAGATTTCATTTCAGAATGTCCATGGTTTTTGTCCAAAGCATTTAGCATAGACTTCTTATAATGTCATGGTAGAGCCCTTCTTTGCAGGTTTGATGAAAAAGCTGCTGTTCTCCATAAGACATATTTTAAATGCATGACAAGGACACAACTGGCATCCAGAATTTTTTTTTTTTTTTTTTTTTTTTTCCTTTGTAAACAACTAGAAAATATCTGTCTTTCAGCTGGTGGGGGGCAGGACAAAAGTGCCAGAAATTACCTGTCATGCCTTAAGCTGCAGAAGACGGCCTGAGTCCAGAGACAGGTGGGTCATAGGGAGAGCTGAACTTTGGGGCTTGAGGCAGCCATGTGGTACTGAGGTCTCATTTCTGTTTCACAGCTGCTCTGTCCTTGCCAGCTCATATGGAGGCATGAGTGCTGCTCGTTCCCTCGCAGTGCACAACCTGCTGCCATCTCTTGTGAATTAAAAGTAGGTTCTTACCGGTAAAGACCGCCTTGAGTTTCACATTTGTGCAGCGCCTGGTCAAACAGGACTTGATCCCCAGCTAGAGCTGCTGGAGCACAGGAATGAAGTGGACAGATCATAGCTCAGCTGCTTCTTTTGGAGGCACTTCCAGACCTGCTGCCGCAACAGAGGAGACATCAGAGACATTGGCAACAGGAGTCTGCCACCTACACTACAACCTCAAGCCCTGGGGGGACAGAGAGCAGCACTTGGGCTGGGGCTCCATGGGCTTGTTCTTCAGTTATCAGTGGTAGTTTATATGTAGTCACCATTGCTCATATGTGACAAAATATGAGAAAATGATGCCACAGAAAGAGCAAAATGCCCTTTCAGTTGCTTTCCAAAAAGAGGTGAAGCAAACAACTCCATTTGATTTTTTTTTTTCCAACAAGTGAAACCCAACTGAGCTGAGGGAGCAAGTTCACAGCAAGTGCCCTTCACCAAAAGATTCGCCCCAGATCTCACCCTTACCCCCAGCTTGCCAATGTAGATATCATCAGATACAAAACGCAAACAGCAAAGAGAAGCAACCTGCCAAAAGCTGAACAGGTTGGAAATGGAGCCTCCTGTGTCTCCTACCCAGACAGAAATGGCTGATCAGAAGCCTCCTCTGTTACGCTTGACTCATTTATAAAATCAGGTGAAAGCCAGTAAGAGCGGCTCTGCAAGCAAAGGGACAGTGTGGGCATTTTCTGCCTTGCAGTGAAACATCAGAACTGGTGATGGAAATGGTTGTTACTTCCCAAAGGGTTATTGCGCTACAAGCAGAACACTGTTATCAGCATTGGAGGTAGCTGAAAGAAAAAAATCAGAGCCCTCACTTAAAGACACAATTCAGAATGTGAACAAGAAAAAGCACAGCTCTAAGTTGTTTCCCCAGTGGGCACATGATTCTGCAGAGAAGTCAAATTAAAAAACAAGCAAACCAAAGAAAAAAGATGAGAGAATGACTAATGGGAACAAATTCCACTTCTTTGACCACAGCATTACGTTATCAAATCCCGCGACTTATCAGAATTATCATAAGATGACAGTTCTGTGTAATAGAAATAATTTAAGCTTCAATGTTTCATCCAGCAGTTCAGACAGGCCTCTGGAGTGTGCCATCTTAGCTGGAATATTTATTGATGCTGACCGCTGGTTTATACAGCAGGAGTTGAAAGGTGAAGAATTCAACTCTCCAATCCTGAAATTAGGAAGAAACAGATATGCCAAGGAAACAAGACCCTTGGCAGCCTGTGGGAAAGTAATGGAAAATTCACGGCTTTCAATCACGTACAGCACTTGTTATGCAGAAACAGGCTGAACTCCCAGTTTTGCTTGAAGGTTGCATCATTTCCAGTCTTCCCTGTGAGACTCAAGTATGGTTTATTGTCATGGCGATTTGCATGTAGGACGAATGAAAAATCTGTTTTCATTGACTGTATTTCTGAAACTTGGTTTTCCCTGCTTAAGAAACAGCTTTTGGGGGGAAACATTACTCTTGTTAAAAATCCTCATGCTCTAAGCTATTGCAATCAATCTAATCTTTTTTGTTTGGTTGGTTTTTTTGAGGGGAGAAAAAAAAAAGGGAAAAAAAGGTTGACACATGCAACAGAGCAGCGCTGATTTGCATTTTCAACTGACAACCTAACAACTGGAGAATTTTATTTATTCCATTTAGCCAGCCAGGAACCACACAGGCCCATGCAAACTCAAATTTTGGACATGCTTTTTCTCATCTACCAAGAGACTGTCAGGAAAAAGGATAATTTAGACATCTTTTCAAAAGTATTGTCCAGAAAAGTCATCTTGCATAGTACTTTCCATAATCCACTCTTCCAGATGTTCTTCTCACTTTCTTCAGAAGTACTTCATTCTGCTACTCTGATGAATGAGAAATAAATCTGCAGCTGCCCAGAACAAAAGAGGACCTTGCAGGCTGATTTAGGATATTGAATATCCTAAATATCAATATTTCAGGATATTGAATTGCACTGTAGCGCCCCAAGCAGCAAGCTTTCCTTATTCAGAAGTGATCAGTTAACAACAAGTCCAAGATCCATGCATCAGAAAATGAGTTTCAGTTAAATGGAAACCAGATGACAGGAGCACCAGCTATGTCCTTAGCTTAAATAAAGCAGTAGATGCCACAGAGGCCATGTTCTTCCTCACAAAACTCCTTTTTCTCTTCAATGATTGCGTTGGAGTTTTCTTCTGTACTGAACATTAAAATCATACTGCACTGAGCAAAGGGAGGAGATGCCATGGCCTGCCAATGATTCATTCATAGACTAGATATTATTTTAACCAGAGATATAATGGAATGCAAACATTCAGTATTTAGTAGTTGAGACACTTTTTGGGCCCCTTCTGACACTTCATTAATATTTGCAAAAGCAGTTTGGGAGAAAGCGGCTTTATCAACCTGTACCCAAGGTGGCTTTTTTCACTCAGAGTCCCCGTCATTTCTCTCTGAGCTCTCTCCACCATCTCCATGTTCCTGAAAACAGTAAAACACTCATTAGATAAAAGGTAACTAATTCTAGTATCTCCTCTTAGGAGCACTTAAAACCAATAGTTGTCCCAGTGCTTTTAGTTACCTTGAGCATAGAGACTCCACCACATACGGCTGATTTATGGCTATAGCTTATGTGGTGAAGTCATAACAAGACATTTGCAATACCAGAAGCCACAAAACTTATCTAAAATAAATCTTGAAAAGCAACCGTGTGGAAACATTGAAGGGGCCCAAATGCAAAGCCTCCTCTTCTACCTTTTTACTCTCAGGTTACTCCCTGTCCTACTCAAGCCTGATAAAATGCAATTAAATAAGTTTGTGTATTGAAGGTTCAAATTTAAGACAGTTACAGAGAAATAGGAACAGCATTTGATGAATGAGAATTAAACTGAAATGGAAGATCTCAGAATTTTCTACCAGGGCTGGGGTCCCCTTTTAAAATTCAGTTGTAATACACCTAAAAATCAGAAGCCCTTGCTACCACTTGTGCAGATCCCACTTTTTCAAAGCAGACGTTCACTTTAAAAAGCAAAGTGGCACAAGCTGGCACTTCAGTTCTTTGGGGAAGTTGTATCGCACCTAAATTGCAAGAGCTCATGCCTGATTCGTCTCTAAAATTAAACTTCTGTGTAAAACTATCAAACTAGAACTTGAAACACAGACTCAGTTTCAACAGCTTTTAGGACCCCTTAATTTCTAGGCATTCCTCAGCAATATAAAGTGAGCTTAAAATGACAAAGTTCATAATTTTCTATCCCCACATTTTAAAAAATCCCATATTTTCCATAGAATTTTATTGCCAGAAAAACTCAGCTTCGCCAGGGTTTTGATCCATCCTTCATTAGTCGCTTCCACCTGGTTGATCATCTCTGCAATGTTTCCTTGAGAAATGCTGGGTTGTGTCTTTGATCAGCCAGATGTCCAGTACAATAACCATTGTCGCAGCTGCCAATAACCCATCTCTCAGTGTAACAAAGCAGGGCAGGTTATTTTCTCCCTGGCAGGAATTAATAGAGGATAATTTGAGCTACATTTCATTATTCAGCTGAATTACCCAACAGGCAACAATACTAATAAAAACAAGAGCGCTGCACACAGAGACACACACTTCAGAGACTTTCAGTGAGCTGATGACAGAAAAATATTTTAGAATTTGTTTTTTGGAGGGTTTTTCTATCACCCACGTTCCCAAGAGTCCTTTGTGGTTAGACAAAGTTGTCTAAGGTTCTCCTTTGTTTCTTGAGATTTTTCCTCAGGAGGTTCTGCTAACACAATACCCTGACATGGGCACCAAAACTGGGGCCAATATTTGTCTCCAACACCCAGACCAACATTGATTTCTGATTCTGCCACCAGAAGTGATACTAAAGTGAACAATCTGGCCATGTGTCTACATCACCTTTGCCACGTACCTCTGCCCTGTCAGTTTGGGGAATAAAACCTCTAAGGTTGTCTCAGCTTGTTTGTTCACTTTCAAATATCATGTGCAATCAAAACCCAGCTTAAAAGTAGAAACTTCAGGACGTACAGTACAGGAGGACTGGTACATGCAATAAGACACATAAACTAATAATCACACTCAAAGCTCTACTAAAACTTTCAAATAGTTTTAAGTAAAACAGTGAAAAAAGTATTACAGAGCCAAATTCGGTCCAGCAGTAGATTGTTCAGGGCTAAAATCAGCTTTTAACATCCTTTGTGGCGTAAAGCATAATAGCAGATTTAAATAAAGCCTAATGAAGCACATCCTCTTCATTCTCCTGAGCAAGATACAGATCTTACTTACCTGATTCTGTGTCCTGCAGTCTTCCTTCACTGTGTATTTGTATCTGGGTTCATTGAGTCCAAACAGTGTGGCAAGTTTCCTTGCAAGTGATTCACAAGCTGAAAACACACACAAGACAAACAATAGCTGGAACATGCTCCTTCTAGTAAAGGCTTTTTGCAATAGGCATTTTACATGGTGACAGAAAATTGTATGGAGTGATCATACATATGAACATAAAGGATCAGTAGACAAGATGACACAGAGCACAATTCATTTATTTAGTGAAAACCTTCTCCTTGCTTGAGAAACCTCCTTCATAATCTAGCCATTACAACTTTTTCCAAAGCTCTGGCTAGCTTTTCTGGAATAGCCATACCTGATTTACTCCATTCCCAGTCAAAAACATTTTTTCTGTGCTATGTTTCAATTAAACAAATTCACCTTGGTTTAATTCATTACACGATCTCATTACTGCCTCAGAACAATTGGCACTTCTACCTCCATATGTACATCTGCCTTCGTGTGTATAGGGGATAAGGAATGGAACTGACATCTGTTATATTCTAGGCAATTGCTAAAAAAAAACCCCAAAAACATTCATTGCAACTACTTTCAGGCCCCACCTTTTCAGATGCAGCCCTGATCTGCCTATGGCAAACTGACAGACATCACCTGGAGCAAACCTCAGCCAACCCAGTCCCGCTGTCAGCTTTCTGAGACAATGTTCTCGCAGCAGTTATTACTATGACCCTTTTTCTTTATGGCCTCAGTTCCTGCCTCTGGGTCAGTTTCTCCTGCTTCATCCTTACACCCTCTCTACATTTGCACCATGATCTACCTTGAGTTATGCCAGTTCGATCTCAAATGTTCAACTGATTTTCATAAAACTGCAATAGATTTAGCTCAAAACCAACTTGCTTGCTGCCTACTCATTAATACACTGTATTGGAGGTCACACTGATTGCAAAACAGTAATAAAGTCACTGACACTTACCAGAAACTTTATTTTCAGTTGCTGATAACATGCTGTTAGCACTGAAGTATTTTGTCCCTTGTGGGAAAGAGCAGGACTTCCAAATGTTTCAAAACATGGGTAGGCATAAAGTAGTGGGGTTTTTTCTCTAGTCCATGTTAAAACAATTCTTTGCTTGCTTCACTCCTATAAATCGCAGAGGAACTAGGGCATTTCAGAGTCTTGAAATCTGACAAAGAGTCACTGATTCAGCTTTGCTACCCTCTGAACGTTTGCCCAGGATCCAAATGTGCAAGCTGGAGAGATTCGTGTGTGGAAGGGACATAGGGCAAGCTACAGAATTCTGTTGTGTTTGCGTTTGGTTGGTTTTGGTTTTGTTTTTTTCTCCAGCATGCCTAGACTTTTTGAAAAGACTAATTTAAAGTAAACCAGGTTAAAAACTTGATTCTGGGCTCTCCAGCTAAAGAAGGACAAGGAATTACTAGAGAGTCCAGCTGAGGGCTACAAAGATGATAAGGAGACTGGAGCACCTTTCTTATGTGGAGAGACTGAGAGAGCTGGGTCTGTTTGGCCTGGAGAAGGCTGAGAGGGGATCTTGTCAATGTTCATAAATATCTCAAGGGAGGTGTCAAGAGGATGGGACCAGACTCTTTCCAGTGGTGCTCAATGACAGGATGAGGGGCAATATGCACAGACTGAAGCACAGGAGGTTCCATCTGAATATGAGGAGAAACTTCTTTACTCTGAGGGTGCCAGAGCCCTGGAACAGGCTGCCCAGAGAGGTTGTAGAGTCTCCTCTGGAGACATTCAAACCCACCTGGACACATTCCTGCGCAATCTGCTCTGGGTGAACCTGCTTTAGCAGGTGGGTTGGACTGGATGATCTCCAGAGGTCTCTTCCAACACCAACCAGCCTGTGATTCTGTAAGAAGAAAGCTGAGTGACAAAGTTAGGACACATGCTTTGGAGGTTTCTTCATTACATTTTTTCATTAAATCCCCTATATATGTTGAGTAATGGAAATGGGTCAGTATTTACTGTCATCATATATAATTTTCCTGCTGTGACTCATGCCTCCTTATCAGTTGCGGAGAGGGGACTTCAGAGCACTGCCTTTGGAGCAGGTCAGATTTGCAGGGCGAGGAAAGCTCTTGCCTGTAGGACCCCATCCTCCATCATGGAGAGCTTGGGAGATGTGAGTGAAACAGAAGACTGAGGAGTGAGAAGGAAGACGAGATGGTTTTATGACAAGGGCAGTTGAAAGGTGACGTGGAGAGTTAGACAGGAGTTTAGCAGGAGTTTTGACCATTCATAGTCACTACAGATGCACACGATAGGAAAATGATCCACAGTGTAACATGCTAAACGTCCCATGACATTTCTAGCTGGACACTCTAAGCTGGTTGCTGACAATCTTGATTCTTGTGTTTGTATTGTAAAAAAATCATTTGTAGAGCATTCAGACACTTATCTTCCACCACTCCTCAAGAACCCATGAGGAGGTGAACAAGGACCCATTCTGTACTACATTTCAGTGTTGCACAGCAAATAAAAGAGGACAGACTACACAGACATGTGAAATGCACTGAAAACAGATCATGCTTTCTTGCATGAGTAACTATCCAATGCATGAAGTCCTCTGGAAAAAATGGCACATGACCCTGTAATTAAAGCCTAGCACGGTGAATAAGAATGCAGAATTGAATTGAGATTCCATATAGCTATTCATACTCTTTTCACATAACTGATTTCACTTTATTGAGTTGCTTTTTGATGTTTAACTGCAGTGTAATAATTTCTGTTTATAATTAATGCATTATACAGTAACAAAGATTAATTTAAGCATCTACCATAATGCTATATATGGAGATGTGATGTTTATTTTAAAAAAATCACTGGCAGCAAGGAGCCTATGAGAGGATAGAATGGCAGCAAGTAACTTCGTGTTGCTTCAAAAAAAAAAGCTCAGACACAGGTCTGATTTTTCTTCTGAAAGCTGAGAAACAGTTTATAGGGATTAGTTACCCATATTTCACTGCCAGCACAGAGGGATAAACAGAGAAGGGTGCTGCATTGTTCATAGATACTTAGTATTTTAATGAGTGAATGGGTTGGTGCAATAGATGTATCTATAAATATGTATTTTGCAAAAAACTGAAAGTAACATGGAAAATAAGAATACAATTCAAAAGAATGCCTGTAAGAGAAATATTCTGGAAAAAAACCAAACCAAAACAAAATGAAAAGTGGGTGTAAGGAAATAATTTCAGGATTCAGTACTTTGACAGATCGGGAAACAGCTGCTCAGGTAGCAGATATGCACTACTCGCCCTTGGTGAGCCCCAGCTGCAGGCTTCTGTTCTCTTTTGGTCATGACATCATTTGAAAAGCATGTGGACAAGTTAGAGAAAGTCCAGAGGATGGTAATAGGAATGAGTAAACATCTTGGGAACTAAGACTAAGGCAGAAAGATGCAAAGCAATGGTGGTGTTTAGTCTACAGACAGGAAAGCTATGGAGAGGCACGGTAACAGTCAAATACAGGAAAAGTTCATGAAAGACAAGAGGATAATTTGCCAAAAGGACAAGAGAGGAACTTGAGATGCAGACATCATGATCTCCGTTAAAGAAAGTAAACTCTAGTAGTGAAAGGATTCAAAAACACTACAACTCATTACCTGAGGAGCTGATGCAGTAGCCATTACTCAACGTCTTTAAGAATAAATTTGACAAGCCTGTCAAGAGTTACTCGATCTCTCTTGGGGCAAGAAGCCAAACAAAACGGTCCATCCTTAATTAGAATCATGCTATTCTGATTCTTCTGAAAGTGCTTTCTGCCATGCTGGTCTAACTGTGAAGGTTGCACAAAATTCGTAACGTACCCGACAAGCTGCACTCTGTTATCTACCTGAGTGATAACCAGATTTTTCTGTTGTGTTTGAATTGCTCTTTTGCTTGTGCTAAGGCTGCCTCTAGGTGTCCAAAATCACAGACAGCTCCTTCCTGGGCATTGTAAAATGCATCCTTTGAAAAAGACTGACAGGCTGATACCAAGCAGTGCATTCTGAATTGTCATTGTTGATAATGTTAGTATCATCAGAATAAAAGAAAATACCTAATTTTAAAGGTCATCAAGTGTTTTAAATTCTGGTGATAATCCCTTGAAACTAAACACAGTCCCATACCATTCAGCTTGCAATATAGTGTGATCTGCCAGTTTGCAAAGAAGAAAGCACATAGCCTGTTCTAATCGATCTCCTCACGTTGGCCAGATTCAGCTAATATATTATTTACTTTAAATAATCCCACCATGACCAGCAGATTTTGCCAGGACAGTCAGCATATGCAACAGCTATACAGGGATCTGAACTTGGAACAATACAAGCCTTGGAAATACATCACCTGTATCCCGTTTGTCAAACCAAACAAGACAAATGGGCAAACTCACGTTTTCTCCTGAGACTTCATAACTTTGTGTCTGAGGTCTCCAGATGGTGGGTTCACATTGACATCAGTTGTGTCATATTTAACGTGGTCATCAGAAGACTCACTTGGTTATCTTTGTAAAAACCACACCTTTTATATTTCTGACTTTCTCCACTTTTAATACTGATGTTTTGCTGTGTGGAGATTTGTTGTCATACTTGTGATTTCTTCTAAACACCCATGGCTAATCCTCCTGTGTGCTGTCCCGCTCCTAATCTGCAGATGCTCAGTGGATGCTGACTGTGTCCCATTGTTCTGATGCTGTGTGCATGGGCACTGCTGTCAGGAGTTACAGAGGACTGACATGGTTTAACCCCTGCTGGCATCTCAGCACCACACAGCCGCTCACTGTGGGGTGGAGGAGAGAATGGGAAGGGTAAAAGAGAAAAAACTTGTGGGTTGAGGCAAAAAGTTTAATTAAAGAAAATGAAAACAAAACCCCACAAACCAACAACAACAATGAAGAGGGGGAAAAAAAGAAAAAAGACCGAAAAAACAAGTGATGCAAAAAACCCCAGTTGTTCACCACAAAACAGCCAATGCACAGCCAGTCTCCCAGCAAGGGCAGCCCTCACCAACCTCCATTCCCCCAGTTTTATTGCTGAGCCCCGTGCCTTATGGTGTGGGATATCCCTTTGGTCAGTTGGGGTCAGATGTCCTCACTGTGTCCCCTTCCAACACCTTGTGCACCCTCCACCTGCTCACTGGTGGGGCAGCCTGAGGAGCAGAGAAGCCCTTGGTTTCCTTTTCCAGCTGTGGAATGCCTCGTTTGCCCACCTCATGCCCCCTCACCTCCCCACCCTGCCCCTTCCCCATGGCCATGTGCAGGCCAGCAGATGGACTCCACCTGACACCAGGGCAGCTTTTGATGTCTTCTCACAGAAGTCACCCTTGCAGCCTCCCCACTATCAAATCCTTGCCAAGTAAAGCCAATATGTGATCTCAGAGAAACCCTAGGCAAGGTGTATGCAGAATCACACCACGTTCTTCCCAAAGGGCAGATGCCTTGAAGGGGTTGCCAGGCCCTAGAACAGGGCAGCTGCTGGGACACAGGGCGAGAGCCTGTCAGAGTTTGCCAGTGCTCCAGCTCCATGGCCTTGGCAGTGACCTTATGGTCACAGAACATGCATGGGCTCCTGGATTTATATACAAAGATGTCATTTTCAGCATAACCTGATGCAGAAGATGTAACTTGTTGTAACTCTCCCCATTTTAAAGCTGCAATACCACTCCCGGGCACGTACCCTTTGTGCTATGCAGCCATCTAGAGAGCCTGATGCCTGGCCCAGATTCATGCTGTTGACCAAAAACCACAAAACTGCAGGAAAATATATAAGCTTTGCTGACCCTTAGTGGCCAGAACTCCACTACAGTACTGTGGGAATTTATTTATAAATTCAAGAGTGCTGCAATGTGGTGTTATTTTGTTTTTTGGGAGTGCGGGGGGATGTACTGATGAACTTGCTGAGCGGAAGTACTGTTAGCAGAGAAGAGGATCTGAGTATCGCAGAGGAGAAGGTACCTGATCTTAAGATTTTATGGCAATTACACAGAGCAAATGTAATCTTACATCTAGGAGCTGTTGAAATCAACGCTGTAAACTGAAGGTGAATCTTTCTTTGGGAAAGACAGACAGAAAGATTGGAGGCATAAGGCAAAATGATTTGGGATCACCACATGGCTCTGACAAAGAGAGACGTGATTATTGGAGACACCAAGAGATGCATGTCTGTTTCAGTTAGAGAAGACTTAACCCATTGTACCAATGAGGTTTCGTCTAGAATATCAGACACAAGCCTGGCTTTCAAGGATCAGGAAACAGGAATGGGAACAGGCACAGAAGAACCCTGGGTGATCAGAGGAACTTAAAGATCGACAGGAGCTCCCACGAAGATGAACCAGTAAACATACTGAGAAAGAAGGGTAACTCCTTAGCTGCAGGCCTGAGACATCCCTGATAGGCTCAGCAGAAACCTCTGTGATGGGGAGTAGTTGGCCAGACATTAAAAACCCTGGTGGGTGCAGGACAAAGAAACTGTGACCATGAACCAGGAAAACGGGAGTCAGCAACAACTATTCTGGGAACTGATGTCCTGCACCCGCTTATATATCAACACTGAAAAGGTTCAAAAAGTAACTCACTACCTAGATAAAATGAACCTCTCTGCATGAGATCTCCAAGGCAGACTGGATTGCAGTCAGGTCATGACAAAAGGTACAGAAACACAGATCAGAACAACTGCTTCTTACCCAAATGGTTTGTGCTCTCAGTATAAGCCAACTGACAGTAAGTGGATGTTCCCCACTGCAGCAAAAGACACACAGAGCGAACCCTTCCAGGCTGACTCCACTCCAAGGACACCATTTCTGTAGCTCTTGCAAAAGCACAGGCATGTCCTTAAAGTTCCCGATGCTCCTCAGGTCACCCCAGTAGCAGTGGATGTCTCTGAGGGTCAGTCCCACCAAAATGCTTGGACCTCTGCCAGTACAACAGGAGCTCTGCCCTAATTGGAATTCAGTTGCCTTAAGATCCCACATTCTGCACCAGTAATGAAAAGCCATCCCACCATATGTCTTCATCTTCTGATGAATTCTACAACTCTCTCTTAACTCTAGAACTACCTGAAAGGAGGTTGTAGCATGGAGGGTGTTGGTCTCTTCTCCCAAGTAGGAAGTGTAGGATGAGAGGAAATGGCCTGAAGTTGCACTGGGGAGGTTCAGATTGAGTATTAGGAAACATTTCTTCTCAGAAAGGGTTCTCAAGCACTGGAACAGGCTGCCCAGGGAAGTGGTGGAGTCACCATCCCTGGAGGTGTTTAAAAGAGGTATAGACGAGGGTCTTAGGGACATGGTTTAGTGTTGGAGTTAGGTTATGGTTGGACTTGATGATCTTAAGCGTCTCTTCCAACCAAACGATTTTGTGATTCTATGAACTTCAGAGCTACAGTGCACTTCACAACTGGGCCTCTACAGTACCTGCTTATTAAGCAGCCAACAGGAGACCGTGTTTGATATCCTTGTTTTTCTTCAAGCTTTTTCTTCACTGACAGAAAACAGCAATCTCTATGAACTGTGCTTAATCTGACCTTTCTAAAATGCTAACTACTAGGCATGTCTGATGTAGTGGAAAGTAGAGCTGCCTAAGAGACAAGCCCTGTTTTGTGTTGAAATTATACAGCAACGGCCAGTGAGAAATAGGGGGAAACTGTAAGGTTTGCTATGTTTTTTAAAAAGGCAAATAATTTAAGAAAGAAAATATATGCTGCCAGAGTAGCCACCATGCATAGAAGTGCAAAAATGCCAACATGCATCAACCTCAGGAAAAAGTACTCTGGGGTAAGGTTTGTAAAAAAGTTAGAAATCTGAGTGAAATCATCAGCCCAGATGACTTGAACGTGCTGGTCACAAAAGCACGAGATGATGATTTATTTAGGCTTCCCAACACCTTTGATCTGATCCGAAGTCATGGTTTAGTGAAAAAATCCTGCAGACTTTTCCTACAACAGCCAGGCCTAGACAGCAACATCCAGCCTTGCATTTTCCAAAGCTATTGAAAACAAATGAATATGGGACTTGCTACTCAGGTGTCCTCTAGAATTTCAGTCTTCACTTTCATAAAGCCAAATCTCTATTTGTTATGGCTATAACAGAAAATTTCCAAATATAAACTGAAGCAAGCAATCTATGTATAATCTTATAAGGCAATTTTATGCCTTGAACTATCCACTTTATTCCAATGATGTCAGCTATAAGCATCATTGCTGGTTATTTCACTTCTTACTTGAGTGCATAAGAAAATAAGGAAAGCAATAGAACATGAAAATCTAGGTTTTTTTCCCTGTCACTTAGAAGTGAAGGCATGAAAAGCAGCCTATAAAGCACTAGAAGAAGCACACAGGTCTTTCAAGTTCCAGGAGCTGCTCAACTTGCTGAGGTCTGAAGAAAAGCATTCCAAGTAACTCACCAGCTGGTTTCAAACCAATGTGAGGGAAATTGTGGGTCTTCTGGAGCTCCCAACACAAACCAGCACGTTTCCATGACCTGGAAATCTGTTTCAGAGCTAATAGAAGGTTGCTGGTGGAAAGATTACTTTCTTTATGGAGGAAAGGAAAACAAAAACCCAGCCTGGCAGTTATACGCTAAAGTGACACTCTTCAAATTTAACAACCTGTTTGTTTGGCTCCCTGGTTGATTGGATGAACCTGATATCAGGAAAGAAATAAAAAAAGGCAAACAAACAACAAAACAAAACAAACCTCCAAAACAAAACAAACAAAAAAACTCCAACAAACAAAAAACCAACCAACCAACCAAACCCCACCAACTTGTAAACTAGAAAAACTTTGGTTTCTAAACCAGGGAGGAAGGTTTGTCTTAAAGTTGATATCCAGGATATTGTCAAATTCCAAATGCTACATTCAAGATGGTCCAGCTTTCACATTCTTTTAACATTATTTGATATTATCAAAATGAAATAGAAGACAGTTTTAGATGGAAAACCAATTCTTATTCTCTAAGGACTACATAGAAACTGAAATCCTTTAAATCCCTAAGAAGGAGGAAAAAGATTACAGAATCAGTTCTAGATACTTCTACTGTAGTCACAACATGCATGAATGAAAACATTTTTCTGTAGGTTTTTTTCAAAGTACCTTATTGAGGGAAAAAGATTTCTTTTAGAAGGAAATAGAGTCCAATAGAGACTATTTTTTTTTTTCTTCTAGAAACTGTGCTAAAGCCCAAGAAGCTAAAAGCATTAGTGTATATTTACACTAAAAACTGGAAGAGTAAATCATGCCTCTGGCAATGAAAAAACACATTTGGCACCTGCTGGCAATGCAGAGAGGTGGCCAGGAACGTGCACATCCCTAATAACCCTTTCACATAGTACACAGAACACCCTACAATGTCACAGAACTTTGCAAGCACCAGGATTTTGTATGGGCATACAAAATCATACCAAATTACTTTGTCTTTTAACATAATTTTGGAAATTCTACCTCCTCTCTTCCTGCTCCATGACTCAAACTGCTTCATTCTAGCTACTACTTCCATATGCACCAAATTCGCATATCTTGCTCATTTATGTCATCCTTTGGGCATACTGCAAGGATAAAGTATTCTCTAGAATTATTACATTTTCATTAAATCGGAGTAATTAACATTCAAGACAGACTCTCTTGCTACTATAGTTAAAATTTTAAATGATGAAACAAAAACTTGACATATTAAGATTGTTTATTTTAAATGGTATTCTGAAACTTGCAATTATGTACAAATTTTCAAACTGTGAAGCTTAAGATTGCATGGTGACTGTCTTCACAAAATAAGGCTGCTCGGTCAATCTTGTCAGAGCTGATTCCACTGAAGTTTGATTATTCAGAGTACAGGATGGCATCGAGAAGGTTGTAATCCCTGAAGGCACCAGCACCCAGGGAGGCAGACCTTCCTACATAAAAAGCTGATCAAGGACTCCCTCGGTTACCATGTGACATTTGTTGGATTTGAGAGCATCACCAGTGGGGAAAGAACTGAGCGAATCCAGTTGTTGTTATGGAAAAGCCATTATGCTGCACTCAAAATCTGGAGACAGGTACCCATTACAGGGGCTCTTCCATGCCAGTCATACTTGCTGTGCTTTATTCTTCACTCAACTGGACCAGTTAGAGGAAGGAAAAAACAACAAAAACACAACAGTATTTATGTTAATGCTGAACCTTCAGTTTAGACACTAGGTGCAGGGATGGGATGTAACATATCATCCCACAGCCAACAGACAGAAACTTTTTGTTTCTCTGAATTGACAGGGAAAGCAGATGAATTACTGCCTCCTCTCATGTCCTCCTCACGCTAAAGGTAGAGATATACTTCACGAGTTTATTTTATACACAATTAAAAATACATTTTAGTAACATTTCCCATAAAAATCTTACCAACCGCACGGTACTGAAATCAGTGCAATAAAATTAAAATGTCGGGAAGGAGTCTTTACAACCTTATTGTACCAAAATGGCAACACTGGAAATTTATAAAGTGCAGAGCTGACTGTATTCTACCCAGATACATGGATCTGGTTTCGTGCTTATCCTATGAACCAATATCATCATCACAGATGCACCACATATTCATGCTGAACATTTAAGTGACCAAACGTCATCCTTAGGCTGACAGGCAAAATTCCTCTAGTGAATCCAGTGGGAGTCAGACATGAGCATCCAAAGGCCAAATTAGTCCCTCGGTTCTAGGAGTGTCACATGCTGGATGGAGATTAACTACGGTAAACGCAGGAACACAAAACATACAAGATGTGTATTTAAATACATGGAGGAAGGTATTTAAATAGAAATCTTACAAAGAGC
The DNA here is from genome assembly GCF_037038585.1 of Patagioenas fasciata. Lineage (NCBI taxonomy): Eukaryota > Metazoa > Chordata > Aves > Columbiformes > Columbidae > Patagioenas > Patagioenas fasciata. The sequence goes on from NC_092522.1 coordinate 24,809,325, forward strand.
TTTATGCTTCATTTTATAGTAGATTAAAGACAATCATTGCATTTTAAATGCATAAAACAGAGGGCCCAGCACTCCGTACTTATTTAGCTGCAGTTTTTTCCTAGTTCAGACTGGGCAGAAATTTTTAAAGACTATTTACATCAACAAGATTTGCAGTTTTAGCCATGAGGGCCTTTAAAACCAGAGAGAGGCCACAAAAACAGGCTCTTGCAGCATTAGAGTATTAAAAAGTCACCATTCAAAATACCTCATTCTCAAAAATTACTAAAGGAAATCACAATAGAAGGAATGTGGCTGCTAGGTTTCTGGATTAAACTGAAACTCCCAGTCAATTCATCCATATTCTCAAGCACATTGGACAGTTAACCTAAATACTATTTACAATTAATACTTCTTGCTACTACCCAACAAAACCAAAGAAAAAACTGCTCGTTGACTCAAAGCTCTCTAAGCTTTGCAAACTAAACAGTCTCCAGTTTCTTGGTTTTTGGTAAAACTATCCAATGTTTGCCATAGGATTTTAACTACAAGTAAACAAAGTTTGTCTTGAAAAGCAACACATGTTAAGTGAATTCGTTTGTTCCATTAGTCTATTTTTAAACTACTACATCATATTTACTGAAACAGCTATGGCATAAGAGGTTACACAGCTAGGCTTAAGTAATGCCATAATCTGACACAATCCACTTGGTTATGCCCCAAACTATTTACAGTGAACTTGATTCAAACAAACCACTTGGTTTAAGAAAGCGTCCAAAGAATTAAGATTTGCAAGTCCATGAAATAATCTTTCCTAAGAAGTTGTTTAGGAAAGATTTAGTCATGATCTGTTCATTATATTTTAAGATAACCGTATACTGAAACACACCCATGGGCAAAAGCCTCATTGGAAATGAGTCCCAGCACCCACACAGGCATTAACAAACAAGGGTAAGTCTGTGCCACAGTGTGTAGCAGATGCAAGGGAAAATGAGGGGAGGAGGGAAAATGGAATCTAGTCTGCCAGAAAGAAAATTAATTAGGTTGAGACATCTACATATGAACACACACAGGCATCTGAAAAACAATGAGTAACTAAAAAATCCTTATTATGAAACTGAGTTAAATGCATCTTGATCCTTAAGGGGGCGGGCAGGCTAAGCAAATGTAGATGACTATAGCTGTAATACATTTTCAGGAGAATTAAAATCTGCATAGGCAAAGCAGGTCTATGCTCCATTCTGGCAAAACGTAAGCTGGTCTTTTAATAATGCAAGAAGACTAAACAGTCAACTGATCAAGTTATAAACAGATCTGAGAAACTCTCCATAAAACATATCCCAGATCCCTGTGCTGCATCAGAAGAAACAGATCAATTTTACATATAAATTCTTCTTCTTACTTATTATTCTCTATCCACCCAAGCCCGTGCAGAACAGAAACTTCTTCCAAAGCAATTCAGCTGATTTTACACTTATTTTTGTGTCCAGAACTGGCTGAAAGAAAAAATATCCATCACTGGAAGCAATGAGTTCTGCACTTGATTTACCCACTAGAGCCAGCATTAAGATCCTCTCTGCCTCTTGCAGCACTGATTTCTGTAGTTTGGTCCAGTATCTCAGGAAGAGTCTTGAGTTTCCTATTAACCTCCTCAACCACTTTTGTTGGCCTTCAAGGAGCTACACACTGGCCCCTCTAAGCTAAGTTACTCTAAGTCCCATCAAAGATTTCTAACAGAAGCAGTGAATTATTACACAGTGGAAGATTAACTGATCTAAGCAGTACAAAATGAGGAACATATTTACAGTACATGGTGTTTCAAAAAGATAGTGATTTCAAATTAGGTCCGTATCTCTGCAACCGTGAAACACCCACAAATGTAACTCTTATAGACCATACAGCAGGTGGAGGGAACATAGAGCATTTATAAAAATATTACTAAAACTTGATAAGTCATTAAACCATGTGTAAATTTTTGTTTAATTGTAACATGTTTGGTCCATCTTATTGAAACAACTTGTATACATATAAGTGCATATGCAATCATGTTTTGTTGAAACTGGAACATTTTCAGGCTGTTCAGTTTCTTTCTCAGGTAAAGTGAAGCGCAGCAACCGGCACCCAGAGACTGCAAGGCCCTGACTTAAACACACGAATCATATTCTTTTGCATTTGCAGCAAATCAGAAAGTTATGTTTTTGTTGACACAGGTGTTTTGCAGTGCTCAGCACTAAAGAACGTTATCACATTTTCCACAGCAGGCAAAAATGGAAGAAGCAAGTTCTACAAAATACTTTCTTTCTCAGTCTTGACTGGGCTTGGCTTTTGACAAGTTCTCTTCATAAAGAGCTGATTTTAGTGCAATACTGCAAAAGCTGAGAAATAGCCGTGTTTATATGGCATAAAGGAAATCTCGAGCTTGGCTTCCCAGTTGTGTCACCAGCTCTTCAGCTCACCTTTCCTGCCTGTTCTCCTAACAGCTTGTAGACTCTATCCAGACGGAAACACAGCATCTTCATTACCATTCCATTACCTTATGCATGACCACTGTATGCACCCAGATGGAGCTTCTTTAGTGCCAGGAGATTTTAACTGTCTGCAGCTTTCAAACTTACCAAATCTTTCAATATTCAAAAACTTCACATGAATGACACTGTGATGCGTTACTTTTAAGCACTTTCATATTACTTGCTGCATCACTTTCACATATACTTTGATATGAAAGGATTTAAATATAAGGACAGACGAGCTAAAGTACCTTACTACAAATTCTGACATAAGAACCCTAATTTTCAGAGGAATGGAGGCTAATCATTTCAGAAGAATATAAATTGTGCTCCAGTTACGCCGAACCTAAGGTTTTCCAAGTTCTGTGAAAGTCCGATGAAATATCATAGGAGTGTTACAAACCAAACACAGATTTTCCTCACTCACTACAATTGAGTGAATCGGAACATGACAGGGTGTTAAGCCTAAATGACAAAACCTGAATAAATATAATGGTGCATGCAAACTTTTGTTTGCAGAATTTGACATTATAGAGCATATAATTTAATGGAAAAATCCTCAAGTGCTACAAACATGATACTTCCTTTGCTATTTGTGGGTGGAAACTAAACCCACAAAAAGAAACTCTCTAGAGGCACAACAGGAACATTTAAGCCCGCTCATTCTGTGATATCCCACTAAAACCAAAAATCAGTCAGATATAAATAAACTCCTAGAAATCCACCACATTCTCGAGAATTATAGACGCGTACTAACACAAGTAAATTAAATTAGTCTTCTAAATTAAAAAAAAAGAATCAGAAAAAGGGAGATCAGAACTAAAGCCCCAGAGTCCAATTAATAGAGTTTCAAAGTGAAATCAAAGCACTTATTGGCACTTAAGAAATGTGGCATCCACTGTCTTTTTGAGGCTTTATATCTGGTTCCTTCAGAGGTTTTACTTCTTCATCTGGTTTTGGTTTAGTCTGCAAAAAAGAAGGAAAAAAAAACCCTAAATACCACACGTATCAACCACTGTGTCTGCACGGTATTTTTATGCACAGCTAACTTTACATATTCTAATCTAATAGCCCCCCTCTTTTCAAGGCTGAAGGCTTTGAGCAAGCCTCAAGCAAGGGAGAAAAGCCTAATATTCTCTGTTTCAGCATCCTTAAATGAATCCTTTTCTGAAAAAAGAATCTTTATATAGCATTCACTCCTGTAATATTTCAGCATCTTATAAAGAATTTCCTCCTTTTCAGCACTTAGAGAAAAGAAGATTCCTAATTTCCAGAGGCAGAGAGGTTAACTGCCTTGCCTCCCAGTACAGTGGAAATGTGAGCTCAGTGGTAGCCTCGTGTCTGTGTCCTGCACTGAGCTGGGGAGCATTACAGAACAGCAAAAAGTAACTCCCTATTATACACAAAATAAAGCTAATGGGAAATAACAGTACATAATATTATCTTACAGTGTCATCCTTCGGCCTCTTGGTGAGATCAAATGCTGCGAGTGCTTCAGGAGTCCAATGTGCGTTCAAGGCAGGAAATTCAAAAGGAACAGGCTCTACTAAGCCATAGTTAGCTTTCAGTTCCAGCTGGGGAGCCTCTGCTGGCACCTTCTGAAAATAGCTGTAATAGAATCAAGCAACACAGTTAAAACACAACGTGCTATCTCTGCAAGCCTCCTTCGCAATTCTAAAGAAAAACAATCTGGGTTTTTACAGTGGTAATCACTGCTGCGCTCTTCCATTTCATGAAGGCACCCTCCAACATGCCTTCTGTCAGCAAGTTTCACAAGAACAAAAGCAATTCCTTCTTGGTATTGTTCATCGCCTAATAGCTTGGTGGGTTTTTTCCTATTTAATAGCCATTATTCCCAGCGTGTTCAATAAGAAGAGCACCTTTTGTCCTAAAAGACCTTCAAAATCTAAACGAGGACTTAAAATACTTCCCAAGGAAGATGAAGACGACAGTTCTTTTCCTGTATCAGTCTTAATGTGCCACAGTGCGTAACAGCAACCACACTGCAACACCCACGAAGACCTGCTACAACATAAAGCCTGAATGAGGGTATAAATCTACCCTCGGCAAACCAGCAAGAGCTGAAAACTGGCAAATACTGACACATGCTACTTTGTTCCTCTTCTGCAGCAGAGCTCTGTGGGAGGCACCCCCCCAAAAAAGGTCAATGGGTATCTGGTTTCTCTTTAAAGTGTGTTTCTAGAGGAACATGGATTTGTTGAAATCTCCTGCATGCTGCTGTTGTAAGCTATGACACTGGTGAGTAGAACTAAAAGCAGAGCTGAGAATTTCTCTTCCTATCTGCAGTTCAGCTTGATGTACTTGACAATCCTTTTAGTTTAGTCAATTCCACTATTATGCAGGTCTTTAAATATCATAAAAAAGGAAATAACAAACATGTTATGGAATACTACATCATAAGAAAAGGGGAGAGGACAAAGAAATGAGTAAACGAATTCTAAAACCAAACTAATCTTGCTATTTTAAACTGCTTCCAAACTCTTTTGGGAAGGGGCATTAACTAACAGAAAGCCCAATCCACAATATAAATTATACTTCGGCTGGTAAAGCTCCTAGCACCCTAAGCATATTCTTGACTGAAGACGTAGAATCATATAGTCATAGAACAGTTTGGGTTGGAAGGGACCTTCAAAGCTCATCCAGTCCAACCCCCTGCAATGAGCAGGGACATCTTCAACCAGATCATGCTGTTCAGAGCCCCATCCAGCCTGGCCTTGAATGTCTCCAGGGATGGGGCATCTGCCACCTCTCTGGGCAACCTGGGCCAGTGTTTCACCACCCTCATTGTAAAAAATGTCTTCCTTATGTCTAGCCTGAAAATCTCCTCTAGTTTAAGAACATCACCCCTTGTCTTATCGCAACAGGCCCTGCTGAAAAGTCTGTCCCCATCTTTCTTATAGGCCCCCTTTAAGCACTGAAAGGCTCTAATAAGTTCTGCCCAGGCCCTTCTCCAGGCTGAACAGCCCCAACTCTCTCAGCCCGTGTTTTGACCTCCCTGCCAGCAAAGCAGAATTAGCTCCCAGTCTTCTCCATTTACCCTCTGTCCTCTTTTGCCTACTAGATCCCAGCAGCTGGGCAGAAGGCACTGGACCAACACAGCAACCACTGCAGGACTTTTTCTTGTGCAGAAGGAAAAGAAACGAAGTGGGTGAGGAATGAAGGAAGAAAACTGCTTATCTTCTCCATCACGTCAGTCCAACCCACCCCAATGGGCTGGCACAGAACACAAGGAAGGTGACAGCATAGACCCATAGCAAATCTGCTAAGATCAAATTAGGGAATTGCAAATTTATCTTGAAGTTACATGCCATGCTCTGAAGGAATCTAAGAAGAGTAAAATTTACTATCCCATCTTGAAATAAAGGCAAACAAGGTAATAACAGTTCATATAGAGTACTGTACCAATCACAGATTACTTACATGAATCCATTCTCTCTCTGGCATTTTTCTAGTGTGTTCTTAATCAAACTTCCTAATTTCCTAAAGAAGAGATGTCCAGAGGGTTTGGCAGTAGTCCCAGGCCCTTTGGTTTCTCCATATTCTTTGCACAATGCTTCAGCCTTGGCAAAAACTTTGCAAGAAAGAAATGTAATAAAAATCATTTATGGTGACTGTTAAATCATGGTTCTGATCTACAGTGCTTCAGTTTTAGGAGATACCAGAATCCATTCAGGCTTCTTGCTTTTTAGAAACAAAAATAAACTACCTCAAAGGCAGCACTTCCAGTCAAGATTTACTACATCCAAAAAGTAACTAGGAACACAAAAAAATAAAAGATAGCTTTTTGGGTAGGAAGATGCAGGAAAGCATTCTTAAATGTGGGGCAAAATACAACAATAAGCCTAAGAACTGTGCCACATGGTAGGGAAAAAAAGGGTATGAAGGTGTCCATGCACAGCAGATGCTTCGAAATAAAAAATACTTAATATGGAGTGGGAAAAGGAGCACTCTTCTCTGAACAGTAGGTATGGTAAAAACCACAGTATTTGGTTTACTGAAAGTAATCCAGTTTAGTTTGTTCTTAATAAATTATTTTTATTTATTTTAACAATTAATATTAAAAGTTTCCAGTCTGATGATCTGAGCATTTTTTTATATATTGTGGTAAAGTTACACAGCGTGGGCCATCAGGGTAACAATAGCTTTGAAGGGAAAAGGATGGGCAGAAGACCCTGAAGTACTGCAAACTTCCTTTAAACTACCTTTAAGATTAACAGAAAGGAAATAAGTTACTGAAACCAGTTAAAAAACAATCAAATGTGGTCTAGCTTTCCTATTTAACATAAGACAGAGCAACCTCCAAAGTAGAAAAGGCTGCAGTAATTTAACATCCAGACCAGAAAAAGCAATGACCAGACAATTGATTTTCACACTGTATTGCAGGCAGCTCCAAGCCAATCTTCAACAGCTTAAGAAGTGAGGATGAAATTTCCTGCAGCACTGTTACAAAACAGTCTTTGGTAAGACAAAGAATAATACACTGTCTCTGTTCGGAAGTGTGCTGGATTTTCACCAGGTGACAGATAAAATCTTAAGTTTCTAAGAGACCAAAAAAACACCATATGGCAAAATAAGAGAGACGTCATCATCAGACCCTGTCTCAATCACACTTACATTTTTCCGATTCCTGCAGAGATCTGATTGCTTCCCCGCATTTATCACTCGCCAGCAAAGTCTGGCCATGGTAACAGTATGCCTAAGAGGGGAGGACAAAATTGTTAGCAACATCATCGGGCTCTTCATGCGCCAATTCACCTCAGCTCTTCCTTATATCAGAGCTGCACCTGTCTGAAGCTGCCATTCCCAGCAGGTAGCTGATAATTTGGGAACGCAATTCAGAGCGGTGTTCACTGAACAATGCGGTTCAACACAAACACCATGACGCAGGTATGAAGTAAGCTGGCTTAAGTCTAGTCAAGAGTAATTTTGAGCTTCATGAAAGTCATTTTACCAAAAGCACTAGCGTATACTCTAATTTAAACCTCTCTTTCTCTTGATATCAATATCCAGCATTAAGTCCCACCACAGAATGAGGATGAATCCCAGTCAAGTTTACAAAGCAAAAACTCCAAAAACTACAATCACCTCAACACTCAAAAAATGCATCTGAAACAAACGTCCTTGAATCCAGCAGAGATGAGGCATTTGGCTGCTTGAGATAATTTGCCATAGTCCAAATAACTTTTCCACCCCAAAAAGTTCCATTCCTTCACACTTATGTATGAGGACAGTATTGTGATAACTGAATGGCTTCTTTTCTATTGTCAGGAAGGAGTTGCTGAGTTTAAATACTAACTACCATAGGTAAAGGAACAATCCCATGAACTAATGCTTACCTTGTATACAGAATCACAGAATCACAGAATGTTAGGGATTGGAAGGAACCTCAAAAGATCATCCAGTCCAATCCCCCCGCCAGAGCAGGAACACCCAGATGAGGTTACACAGGAAGGTGTCCAGGTGAGTTTTGAATGTCTCCAGAGAAGGAGACTCCACAACCTCACTGGGCAGCCTGTTCCTGTGCTCTGGTACCCTCACTGAGAAGAAGTTTCTTCTTAAATTTAAATGGAACCTCCTGTGTTCCAGTTTGTACCCATTACCCCTTGTCTTATCATTGGTTGTCACTGAGAAGAGCCTGGCTCCATCCTCGTGACGCTCACCCTCATACCTTCCGTTAATGTCTCTTCTGAAAGTATAGCAAGTGTTACCCAAATCTACCCTTGCCCATCTTACACAAATTAAAAAAAAGAACACAAGATACCACAGCTCTGACCCTCTCTCACCTCTCAAACTTGCTGATAAGGCAACCAGCTTTCAGCTACAGGTTTAAAAGAGAAAGACAATTGTGTCAGATGCTTGGTTTAGGCCTTTTTTTACAGAATGAAAGAGCCAGATTACAGGCTGCGTCAGGTTGTGAGAAATAAAGTGCAAACTGAGCAGCTGATGATTCCAAGTGCCACCATACTTGCTAAGAGATCAGTTACACAAAAAGGGACAGCACTTGGAATGGTACCTAAACATTACTTGATGCAGTTTCATTCAGGGTCTTCAAAAAGATGATAAGCTCAGAATGTTGCCTAGAAATAGATTGTGACTAAGATAATGGAAGACAAGTATTATGATCAACTGAAATGGCTTCACTTAACAATATGTAATCACAATAAATTCCACACTGCAGTAGTTTCCCTTGGCTCAACAAAAACACTTTAAAGGCCCTTGACACTGCACGGTCTCTCTTCACAGCATGGAAAGGAAGTCAGGGCAATACTGAGCCCCCATTACCCATCCAGCCCTTACACAATATTAAAAACTGTGACTGATGTCAACCGAAGTACTTACATAGGCCATATAGAAACAGGTCTTCAAGTTTAAGTACTTCCGCCATTTACCTGCATAGGTTGGATCCAAACTGGATAACGTTTGGTCTGCGAATTCATATGTAAAGTTATTCTTTAAGGCATTTCCATAAAGAAAAATCTGCCCCCTCCCCCTCAAAAGACAGAGTTCTTAAACTTAGCAATAGATCTTAACTACAAAGTAGCCAGACATAAATTACTCCTGCAAAGGCACAGAGAAACTGAGAAAAAACCACAAAAATACGCAGTTTATTGAGCTATCATGCAGTTGTCCCTAGAATTCCTGAAACTGCTGTTTTCTATGTTTGGAAGGCTAATTTTCCTAAGTATTTTTAGGCAGCATTTCAAGTAGTGACCTATAATAACGTACATATGTTATACTGACTCCTGTATTTCTGCACTTTTCCCACTTGCCTCAGCAAGCCCACAGATCAGGTCACTCATTTGGAAGGATGTACATAATTAGCCCGCTGCACAGTCTGCAACATAATCTGCTGCCCAATGACAGCTGAAACACACTTCATTTACATCAAGCCATTTGTTTGTTGTTATTACATATTCTCAAGATATTACCCTGTCTTCTTTCTCCCCACACTAACATTTCCTACCATGAGCTACAGAAAAAGATTCCCACAGAAACAAAAGGTCTTATCAAAATATATCTGTTAAACTGATAACTGAAGCCTCAAATGCACTAAACAGAAGCTAAATATACAAAGCACATCCCCTTAGAAACAGTATTAATACTGCAATTGATGGGTGGGTGAAGTAAGTCTGCTGGCAAGAAGGCATAAACCAGGTCACTAAGGAGAGAAAACAAGGCACTTACCAGCTTTTTGGTAGAAGTTAGCTGTTTCATAAGCAAGAGCAGCTATTAGTCCTGGATTGTGTTTCAGCTCAATAGCCCGAGCAATAGTCACTGAAAAAAAAAAATAAATCCACACCACAGTTGAAAATTTAATTGTAAATGTCACATTGAATCAAAGAAGGCATTTAGCATTTAAAAACCCCTGTGTGAGGAGAAAACAAGCATTGTGCAGTCAAGCAAACTGCAGAATAAAGACAGATTGTTTTTTAGATAGAATGATTCCAAATTAATCAAAAACCTGAAGCAAGGTTAATCTGAAGGTTAGTCTGGTAAACATATGCTGTAAAGGAAGTTGGGATTTATGTTAGGTAAGCATGGTGGTAAAGAGACTGCATGAAAGGAAAAAAGAAGAGGGGAAGAATGTTCTTCCACAGTGGTTACATCTGTAATATCAGACTGATTTTTGGCATCTTTCTCCTATAATTTTAACTTCAGTTTCTTTAAATGCAACCCACCCCATGAAGCCACAGCAAGTAGATTCCACAAGATGTCCCAGAAAGCCACAGAGACTGTCATTTCCCATCCCCAACAAACACATATATTCGAAGATACCTTCTTGAGCTTCAGCTTGGCACTGTATGATGTAAGAGTCTATAAGCCGAGCTTCTAAATCTCTTCCCTTTTCCACAGGCGTAATCAATTTTGGAATATGACTTTCCTAAGTATAAAGCAAATCTCAGAGTTAGTTTAGGCTTAATACCAGTGCTATCAATGCAAAGCAAGTCCTAAATGGATAGGACACTGAGTGAAGGTCCCAACATGACCAGTTGCATGGCTCGCATGTGCTACTGGGCAGACAGACCAGTCACTCTTCCACTGCCACTGGGAAAGAGTAGCAAGGATTGAGTGGTAGCACAACACATTAATACCTCTTTTTTTTCCTCTATCAGTCAGATAGCCTGAGGCTTTTGTTTATTCAACAACCTCGTCAGAAAAACAAAGCCTTTTCAAGTACTTGAAGACAACTTAGAGAATGGACAGCAAAGACAGTTTTTCTACCTTCAGGTGTTTAAAAATCCCAGCTGCTATCTTCAGGCTTCTGTGAACATCTTTTGCTTCATCTTCAGTTATACTAAGAATGCAGAACGAATCAATGAAATTTTAGTTAGAAAAGTGTCATTTAGTCCTACCTCCTGCTTTGAAGCAGGACTATCACCAACGGTCGATGAGGTCAGTTGTGGTTTTGTCTAGATGAATCTTGAATCCTTCAAGAATGGAGAGTCCACTAACTCTCACAGCAACCTGTGCCTCTGCTGTGCTACACTCATGGTAATGAAGTTTCTTACAGTGTCTAATCATTAAATAATCAAATAGAACTCCCTTGAAAAAAGAAATGCAAGACCTTGTAATGACTTTCAAGTAAAAGGTAGCCTCAGTGTTAAAAGCCAAAGCTTTTGAGAATCTCAGTTTTGTACCTGGACATTCGGAGCAGGACTGAGGAAGGGTTTATTTACAGCTGACGCGCTCTCTATGCCACAGCCACATGGTACTAGTACACTTTGTTCACAGATGCAAGAAGGGACTGAAGCGCACCTGGGCATCACAGCACATGAACGAAGGCCAACAGCCTCCGTGAACTCCTGCTGTCTCAGTTGGACATGCACTACAGCAGTCAACACTCAGAATCTGCTAAATTTTTTGGTGGAATATTGTTGTAATGGAATTACTAAGAAAAGAAAAAACACTTACTCTTCTTTTCCAGCAAGTCTTGATGCATATTTTGTGTACCACAGAGCAACATTAAATCCCATGGAAACCAGTTCAAACACTGCATCCTGCTGAGCGCTAAAGAAAGAGACAAAAACCCCCCAGACAAACCCCCAAACAATTTAATTATTTCCATTTTGTTCTGGCTAGCTCTCTCTGCTGATAGGTCACATAGCATAGGTTGATATTTCTCCCCATAAAATACTTTTCATTTAAGAAATAAACAATTTCAAATTCAGAACCTCCTACTTGCTGAACTGCCTAAAAGAGACTTCAATTTTTACTTATTCCCTTTAAGAGCTCATAGTTACAATTTCCCACATTCACATGCCTACCCTTCCCATTTGGGAACTTTTATTTTAAAACAGTAACTTGAGATTTGTTTAGTTTTGGGTGTGGCTGACATTTTTCCTTTTTTTTTAAAAAAAGAAGGCACATTTTGTGGAAAGCCTTGCTCTGGAATGTCTACTTTAAAGTTGTGGCTGCTAAGTTAATAAGTCAGACTCTATTACATCTCCCTCAAATGAATGTTCTTGCAAGTATTTATGTAACTGCAGTCAAATGGTGTGTGCAAATAGCAGGAAATTTCAGAAGCTAGAAACATGGTCTTTGAAACAAGTGAGCTTGCAATCAAAAGCTCAGTATATCTTAGGAACTAGTAATATTTTAAAGAAAGGTGTGGGAGTAGGAGGAATAATGTCATACACAAAAGTGTGTATGACCATCAGAAAATTAGAAGAAGGTCTTAATCAATAGATTGTCTTCCAAGGGCGAAAGCAGCTTTGAGGAAGTCGAGCACTTCTAGATAAAGCTTGACAAATTTTTAAGTGTGGTTATACAACACAATTATCTACAATAGCAAGAGAGGATTGAATAATCCAGAAGGTTACAGATCTATATTCCTACTTAAAACAGAAGCTTTGTTTGTTTGTACAAGGGGTACATGTACTAGGAGCTTCAGAGGACAAGAACAAAATCACATCTTCAACAACATCTGTACTTCAAAAAAACCTCAGAAGATACTGGTCAGGCAATAATGCCAAATGGAAAAGTTTTTAACTGTAGCAATTTATGTTATCATATTCAGTTCACCAATATTCTCAAGTTTCTTCTTTGTACTGCTCATCCCAATGGTAGATATAGTTTGTAGATCAACTATGACACAATGGATCCTTGTACCATTATCATGTGTTATCACACCTTTACATAAAGGCAACACATGCTTCAGAACACCTAATACAGTACTGGAATTAGCAAAAATGCAAAGCAACAAGTTTTTGGAAATTACTTTGTGTCCAACATTTCTCTACACTTCTAAGTTTTCCTTCATACACATGCATATACGTGACAGACCAGAAGCAAACAGCTGCATTCCCTGTAACCATAAAAGCATACCGACCTCGGAACGTGGCCTTGCAATGTGTCCGTCCACTTGAAATTCTGAATATATCGCAACTTGCATTCTTGAGAAGAGTCATCCAGTGAAAGGATAAAACCTGTAGAATAAAAAAATGTACAGACTTGCAATCTCAAAGTAAGAAACAGAAACAAGTAATGAAGGAATGGCGATCAATGACAATATGGATATAGATAAAGGAATGTTTCTTGCTGTACCACTCAAAAAACTCAGGTGACTTGCTGAGGCATTTATTCCTCAGTATCTCAAAAACAAGACATGCAAAAACCAAACTGGCTATAAAAGAAACTCTTTGCCCAGCAGATTACCAACGGAACCCTGTCAGTCAGCCCTGGGATGGCTCAAGGAAAATGCTGCAGATGTCTGCATGGCCCATATGGTGATTGGTTGCGAGTTGGACGGACCCAGGTATGGGACAGCTGAGGCTGCAGAAGGTGAGTGAGTGACTGTCCCTGGCAACATAGAGGCGACCGGGATATTCCAAAAAAAGTTGCCTGGTCAACAGGGGGATGAAAAAGGGCTTGCAAGCACGGACTCACCCAGTCATCACCTCTTTTTGTCTCCAGGGCTACAGGAAACTGGTTCTTTATGTCCAGCTTCCCAGAAAGCAGCAGTGAGTGGGATGAAGCTCAGGTTAGGGGATGCACAAATGTCAGCATATGCGGCCCAAGAAGGAATTTTTCAGGGAGGAGCAAGATGGGCCTTGGCCTGATCAGGTCTTGCAGACTTCAAGAACTCAAGACTTGCAACAGCAGCTATTGGGGCTATAGCTCTAGGTGCTGTCACATGTTAACAAAGACAGAAAATACTCAGTATTTTCATGTAACCAAGCATGATGCTTTCCTGAAGAAATTCTCTGAATCTTGTCTGCAGCAAACACAGTCTGTCGTGTTACCTTATCTAGAATGTCTCATTAGGATACACACCCCCACAGAATAAGGTAACTACACCAACTTGAGCTGCTTCACTCCCAGCAGAGTGAAAGATCACACAGTTTCCATGAATGAGCTAATTCCTGCAACTCAGTCCTATGAAACTTGCCCGAGCACCTGACTGCTGAGAGAGAGTTATCAGAATATTGGCAGCAGAAAGTTTTCAAGTGAACACATCATCACAGGTGACCATCTACTGAAAATGTGGATACTATGCTAATAAGAACCTGTTTATACCTAAGACAAGCAGCAGCAGAAGGGTAAACGTGCAAAAAGTCTACTATCTAGCACCAGACAAACCAGAAATTTACACCGAAGAGCAACGCCTATCAATTCAATTTATACTTAAGAAGCAATTCACCACAATCTAAGAGACAAATAAACATTTTCTCCTCCAGCAGGAAGCAGAATGAGGTTAAAAGCAAGAGAAGAGGAGTTTCTACACTTTGTACTGGCACGGTCACAAAGGACAGTGAAAGTTGTAGAAAGAGCCTGGCAAGTACCCATGACTGGCATCAAGGATAGAACCTGTGAAGATACTCTCCTTCCTAAAAAGTGCAAAGCTTCTTTACGGAAAACTAGCACAATACACATTCTGAGAACTATCATTACAACTCAAATTATACACCTTCCAATTTATTATTAGTATTGCTAATAAACTTTCCTACCTTGCAAGAGTGAGAAGTACAAGTCAGTTGCATTCTTCATCATTTCTGGATTACAACTTGAGTCTGTAAACAGCTCCAAAAGTCGTGTTCGAGATAATCTCAAATCACTGTGTGGAGGGGGGGAAAAAAAGAAAAAAAGAAACCTAAGAAATTCTACCTCAAAATGTACTATTATGAAAGTACCCACCCATGCATACGACCACCCTTTGGGCTAAGAAAGTGAAGCTAAGCATTCTATGTAGCTATCTGAAGGCAAGGCAAGGTACTTTATGAGGACAATGCAAACAAATACAGGGAAAAAAAAAAACTTCCTTTCTCCTCTAGATACATGTGATTGCGTCTTTAGTTTAAAGTGCAAGCTATTCTGGAAAGACAGTAATAGATAATCAGTACTCAGTATCAATCTGACACAAACTAAAATAACCATGCTGTTATCTTCTGAGAGGTTGGGTGCAGGGGGATGGAAGTAAAAAGTAGGAACATTCTTCAGCATTAGAACGGGATGAGCATATGAAGAGAGAAGAATAGATCTGCAAGATAATATGAGATCTCTTTTCATTATAATCCTATCTACAATAGAACATTCATGCCTTATTCACTTATGGAAATTACTTAAGTAATCTTTTGCAGAAGAAAGCACAGTCATCAGAAAGACAATGAAATGTTTGGTCTTTTGCCTCTGCATTATGATAATAGGCCTTGCTATACCCTAAGAGACTTGAAAACTGGATAATTCGTTCTTTGTAACTAAATATTCAGTGTTATCAGTGTCTTATTGTCTCCTAGCCTACACATTTCTAGTCATCTTCAGAACAAAAACTGAAGAGTAACCATCACTTTTAAGGATGTCCTCCAAACTGTGAGAGACAGAGTGAATTTAATTGTAAATACACTTACTTGCAAATCTTTGTTGCAGCTGGAGTGGTAGCTACCCCATAAAAATTGAATGAAACAGGAGCTGTAGCCTTCAAAGGGTTGCGATGAAACCAGTGTGTCATCTTTCTATAGTGTTGTTTACACCAAATCTAAGATGTGGAAAGAAATGAAGAGCTGTAGGGACAGGTACAACTGAGGTGCTATATACGTCATGTTTCTCAGCTCACAAAACTATATTCCAAATGTAAACAACTAGGAAAGAAATTAATTTGCAAAGTTATATATAACTACATATATGAAATTAATTTTTTTCCCATTTGAAACATTAAGCTTTCATGGACCTTGTCCTTAACCTATATGTGCTTTGTTTGAAACTTTCGCTCTGTTGAAATACATGTTTTCTGAGGCAACTATTCTAAGTATGGCAAAAAACATATAACCTTCTTTGTTCTACATTACTGCATACTTTCTTACTCTTAAAAAAAAAAAAAACAACCACAGTTGTCACCCCCGCATGTCATTTGTAGGTGTATTTCAATTCCATGAGGTCATTATATTGCATTAAGTCAATATATAACCATTGAGTCAACTGGGTCAATATAACCTTTTGTTGTAGCACCATTGATATTGGATGAAACTGTGATTATACACTCGCTGCTGCTGAATACATGGACATACATACATGCCCCAGACTTGGGTAAAGTACAGCTAAAATAGGCCATCTTTTCTCTTTTACCTCCATTTCAGAGAGCCCTTATAAGAGAAGCACTCCAATGAGATGCTTTTACAAGCTTTCAACAAGAAAAATGGATGAGAGGATAAAACACAAAGGGCACAAGTCAAACCAAGGGAGGTCTGTACTGGGTAAAAGCAGCAGCTCAATCACGGTGAGGACAGTCAGCCTGAGGAACAAGTTGCCCAGAGAGCTTGTGAGATCTGCATCCTCACAGGCTGTCACGACCTCACCAAACCTGGCGCTGAGGCACCTGGAGTGCCCCTGGTCCCTGAGTAGGACCCGGGCCCCGAGCCCTCCCTGCACCTTCCTGAACCTCCAAGTTGATTGTTACAATAGTTACAAATATTGTTACAAATAAGTAAAAGAAGAGATCTGCCAAGCAGAGCCCTGCCAGCGCACAGGCCTTCCTGCCTGAGCGTGTCAGTGCTTGTTTGTCATGTCAGCGCCTGTCGTGACAGGATAAACCTCCACCCACCTGGTTGCCCGATGAAAGGTGCTGTGGCACGGCTCGCTCGCACCCCAGAACGGGCGCGGTTTGACTGGCACTCAACGAGACCTTCCGTGGCCGAACGGCCGTCACCTCGCACAGCACAGGGCGGTTTGCTCGGCGGGGGCCCGCCCGGTGCCTCAGCCCCGCGGCACACACAGACCGCCCCGGTGTGAGGCCTCTTCCCCCGCAGCAGCTGCGGAGCCACCCGGCTCCCCGCGCTCCGCCGGCACCTGCGGGCCTCCCTGACACCGGGACGCTCCCGGTCACAGCCCCGCCGCCACTTCCGCCCGGCCCTGCCCGCCTCTCGGCGCTACGTCATGCACGCACCGCTGCAGGCAACGCCAGCGGAGAGCCGATGGTATCCCCCCGTGCGGTACGGCGGGCCGACCGCATCGATCCCGCCGGTTATCACAGAATCACGGAATGTTAGGAATTGGAAGGGACCTCCAAACATCATCCAGTCCAATGGGGGGATGGAGCAGGAACACCCAGATGAGGTTACACAGGAAAGCGTCCAGGCGGGTTTTGAATGTCTGCACAGAAGGAGACTCCACAACCCCCCTGGGCAGCCTGTTCCAGTGCTCTGGCACCCTCACTGAGAAGAAATTTCTTCTTAAATTTAAATGGAACCTCCTGTGTTCCAGTTTGAACCCATTACCCCTTGTCCTACCATTGGTTGTCACCGAGAACAGCCTGGCTCCATCCTCGTGACGCTCACCCTTTTACATATTTATAAAAATGAATGAGGTCACCCCTCGGTCTCCTCCGAGCTAAAGAGCCTCAGCTCCCTCAAGCCTTTCCTCGTAAGGGAGATCCTCCACTCCCTTCATCATCTTCGTGGCTATCCCGCTCCTTTCGCCGGGTGACCCCAAACGACGGCCGCCAGCCCCGCCGCTGCGGTCCCTCCCGGGGCAGCTGACACAGGCACGGCCATGCCCCAGAGTCCTCCCTCGGTAGGAACTCTTCAACATCACAGAGGGAGTGGGACGGTGGCCCGCGGCGGCACCGGCCCTCCTGGACGGGTGACCCGGCTGTGGTGGTGCACAGGGGCACCGCTGCTTACCTGGGGCCCCACCCGCGGCGGCACGGCCTGGAGCGGACGAGCGTTCCAGTCCCTTCCCGGGCGCCGCCACCGAGACCCAGCTGGGAGGGCGGAGCCCTCGGGAGCCACGTGACCACCGCCATGACACATACCGAGGCGGAAGTCTCCGCTTTGCTCCCTCCTCTCACTGCAGGGCGGGTTCCGCCGCCTCGGTAGCGATGGCGCGGGCGGGCGCGGCCGGCGCAGCCTACCTCGCTGGGCGGCGCTGGCGGGAGGTGCTCGCCGCGTTTGGCTGTCGCGGCGGCTGGGCTGGGCTGGGCCGGGCCGGCAGCGGCGGCGGGCGCGGGGCTGGCGGGAGCGGCTGCCCGGCGCGGTGCCCCGGCCCGGGGTGAGCATGGTGCCCTAGTGCTGGGGCTATGTCGGAGGCGGCCCGGAGCCTCCTGCAGCGCTGGGGCGCCAGCTTCAGGAAAGGCACCGACTTCGACTCCTGGGGGCAGCTGGTGGAGGCGATCGACGAGTACCAGATGTGAGTGCGGGGGCGGGCGGCTCCCGACGCGGCCCCGGAGCCCCGTGCGAGGGGCCGGGGGGCCGGGGGAGGAGAGCGGCCCCTGGGGCGGGGCAGGGCAAGGGGGCCCCGCTGGGCCTAGGCCGCGGCCCCCCGCATCCCTCAGGCCCCGCGGCGGTTCCGCTGCCGTTACGTGAGACGCGGGGCCGCGGGTCCCCTGAGGCGGGGCGGGGCGGGGGGGGCGCCGGGAGCCGCCCCGCCGAGACCGCCGGGCGGCGGGTGCAGGGCCGGGCGCTGCCCCCCTCGGCGGAGGCGAGGCGGGAGCCGGGCCGGCCTTTGGCTGTGGGGCAGCCGGCTGGGACGGTGGGCTGGTGGAGCCCCGGGGCGGTGAGACCCGGCGGCCCGGGGTGCTCCCGTTCCATTGCCCTGTTCCCCGAGCACCGGGGCTTGTAGGGAACGAGGGACCGGTGGGCTGGCAAAGCATCAGCCTTACCTAAATTAAAAAAACCCAAACAACCTTTCAGGATGAAAATAGGTCCATCGCACACTCGTGTGTGTTACATCACTGATGGGGCTGGAGAACATGATGGTGCAGCCAGGGGTCAGCCCCAGTTAGACCGGCTTGCACTGGGCAGCACTGCACCTTCTGTGAACCCCTGGGGATCAACAAGTGTTGGCATTGTAGAGCGATGTTGATGGAGTCCTTAGAAATACAGCTGGTAGCTTGGGTCAAATGCTCTCCTCCAGTGCTTTGCTTGCCATGAATATGGAAGCGATTTCCTTGTAATGTGAGTGTCACAGTGTGTTTCTTCTGATGAATTTTCTGGAAGAAGTCCAGAAACACTTGTTCCCCAAGAGAAAGCCAACCGAAGAGATGCTCTCCAAAAGATTTTATAGTGTCAAACTCATTTTCCTTAGGGGCGACATCCTACATTTATACAGTCCTAAAATTACGTTTGGCCCTTTGAAGGCAACTGCGAGGCTGATGTGGCCCCGGGGGAAACTAAGTTTGACAGCCCTGCTCTAGTGCTATTCAGGACTACTCAAGTTAATGGGCTATAACCACACTGGCTAACCCAGTTTGGTTTTCCTTCAGACTAACTAGACTGCTGGCCAGGTACAACCATAGTCATGAGATGCATTACACTGCCTGGTGAGTCAATGAAATGATGAGATTATAGCAAATTCAGTTACTTGGAGTTTGCTGATGGTCTTTGCTACAAATCTTGGCACAAGGATGAAAAGAAGTTCTCTTCCAGATCTGTATCTCAGAAGGAAAAAAAAAACACCTTGGAAAGTAAAATAAGATGTTTTTAATAGCTGTCCTTATGTGGACAAGTATGAGGAGTGATCCTAATGCTTTAAACCATCTTGGTGGTCTTAGCAGTCAGTATCATTAAATGACGTTTCTTCAGAATGAAAAGTCTTTGGGCTTCTCATTCTGAGCTCATTTCATTGAGAAGCAAGGTCACTAAATGTTCACAGTCAGTCCACTTTGAGAATAGAAGTATAACTTTTGTTCCCTTCCTCCCAACATCATTTGTGTCTGACAAGAACTGAGGTGATCTCCGTGCCCTTGCTTTATTCTGACTTTGGAGCAGTGTGGTATCTTT
Source organism: Patagioenas fasciata (assembly GCF_037038585.1). Lineage (NCBI taxonomy): Eukaryota > Metazoa > Chordata > Aves > Columbiformes > Columbidae > Patagioenas > Patagioenas fasciata. The sequence goes on from NC_092522.1 coordinate 24,829,042, forward strand.
GTAAGAAATCCCCTCTTGGGTAGTAGTGTTGTAAGCTGCTCTTGCAAGCCTTATCAGCGAGTTTCTGCTGAATAGAGTAGTTGACAGGAGATGAACTCTGGTTCCAAGAGGGAGAAGAAAGGGGAGAGAAGATCAAAGGATTACAGGGAGATATTTCCCAGGGAGGAGCAGAACCTTTTCAGTGTGTGTATCTGCTTCTTGTAGATGTAGCAGGTAAATTAATTTAAATCTATAGAGTAGAAGCTGCAAATAAGAAGCACAGGGCAAGATACCTCCGTGTAGCCCTGGAGTGACATAACAGGGTGGCTTTATGTTGTTGCCTTCCCAAATGGCAACCTGAGGTGGGATGAACGAGTGTGTTGCAGCAGTTGGCCAGGTACTCCTAACATTGGCACGATCTGTGCTGGGCAACACAGGCAGGCGTGTTACAGTGAGCTTGTTGACACTGAGGAAGATCTTCCCAAAGGTAAGCTCGTTCATTCCCTGGGTTTGATGGCTGCTGACGTAAAACACAATTATTTGCCTCCCACGTCCAGGGGACCTGCATTTGCTCAGGTGTTTATGTTACTCCTGGGAGTGCAACAAGGTCAGTGCAAAGATGAGCCCTTGTTCATTTAGGTGTCTACTCATGCAAGAGCCCTCCGAGCTGTCAGCCTTGTCTTCCCTGTTGGATGTCCCCATCTGTGGAACTCGGTCTGATCAGACTTTGAATAAGCTTGGAGTGGGATGCCAGATGTGTTTATTTGGATTAGGGTGGGATTTTTTTGGTATTAGTGACAAATGGGAAGAGGGTTGTGCTAGTGATGCTTGTAGAAATGTTGATGCTGTGATGCTGCCTGTTGTGGGTGGCATATTGCTGCTATGGTGATAAGTTTTCTTAAATTGCTACTTCTAAATGCCCTTTCTATACATCTTGTGTACTGTATCAGTGAAACAGTAGGAAAGGAGTTTAATTTGGATTCAAGCGTGTTTGTGCTTTTTCTGTTTTCTCAACCCCCATCCTCCTCCCTTTATGGAGGCAGACGATGCCACCGAGTTGTGCAGTTACCTTGTCCTGCTTGGTTATGTTTTCACTGGTGTTAGTAGTGCCTTTTTAACAGAGGTTATTTTTAGGAAAAGCAAAGAAACAATTGATTTCTGATTTTTGTTTCTGTCCCAGGATTTGACAGTAGTCTGTTTTGGTGTGTGTATTTTAACCCCTGCCAAAAAACAGGTGAATGCCCACTGCAGGGATGGAGAGAAGCTGAATCCCTTTAACAGTGCAAACCTGTGAGGTTCCCAATGGAAGCATATTGCGATGCTCTGGCTGCTGTTACTGTCCCTATGTTTCCTCTCAATTCCCTGTCCCCCCTCCCCCTCTGCTTTTCTTTTTTCTTAATTATTTACAGGGACTGGCAACAATTGCCCAGAGGTTTTGCTTGTTTAATGTTCTCCTTCCTCCCCGGACGGAAACCGTAACTCTTCCCATCGCTTCCCTCTCACTTCCTTTCGCTTTCTCCAGCTGTTTGCTTACTGTTGCTTTCCAAACCCCTTGGTACTCCAGTCTCCGTGGTGACAAGGGGTGAGGTCTCCTGCTCCGCCTGCGATGCTGACAGGCACAAATGAGAGCTGATACACCCCGGCAGCCTAGGCCAAATGCCCTGTGGCCATTGCCTGGGATACCCACATCAGCCTCCTGGCAATCCCACCTGCCTCAAATTCTCCCCGTGAAACACTTGGCAGCTTGTGTGTCAGTGGGTCTTCACAGGGCTATGGTTTGTTATTATAAAATAAGGGAGATGGGGAGAAGAAAAAGGTCAGTGCGTATAAAAAGGGCTGTTGGCTAGAAGGACTTTCTTACCTGTGCTCTCTTCACAATACATTATACGTGCAGTCTTTCTTGCCTAATATAGTTACATACTTTGTCCATCTTCAGTGTTTAAGTATGACCCACCATGGTTATAGAAATATTTTTTAAAAAACAATACAACAAACAAAAAAACGCCCAACAACAAACCACAAACAAACAAAAAACAACCACTATTTGGAGCACCGGTCTGTGGGCCTTTTGGCTGACAGGTTTTCTGGAGACTAGGGTGTGTGTATGTTTTCCTGTGTTGTGTTCCCTCTCTACAATTTTCTTCCCCCTCTATCCAGATTAGCAAGACATCTACAAAAAGAGGCGCAGTCTCAGCACAACAACTCAGAATTCACAGAAGATCAAAAGGTGAGTGTTGCTCTTTGTTCATTAAAGGAGCTTGACTCGTAGATGTTGATGTGTATTGTGGTTCTTTGTATCTCGCAGACCAGAGCCTTGTGAGACCTTTATTCCTCCCTCAATATCCACAAACAGAGCCCAGAATGGCTAAAACAGTTGCTGTCATTATATGTGACAGATGCTCTGCTGTGTTAATATTGAATGTCATGCATACCAGTCAGAGTTCTTCATAACCTGGGTGTTTCTTTTTTCGGCTGACCTTTTGATAACTTGCTTATTCAACTTTAGCGCAATTTATGTTTTGAAATTTGAATACAAAATGTCTTGAACTGCAGATATTGAGGCTGAGGAGGATGTTAGCTTAACATGTAACATCTGACTGGCAGAATACTCCGTACTAGTCTCCTAGAATGTTATTTATGATCTTTCAAAATATTGAAATTATTTGACTCCTTCCTCCCTCCCCTCAGCTGAAAATGCTGGTTTTTGTCTCAGCATTGTATTAATGCAATTCTGTGACAGGTTTTAAGAGAAAAATGCTGGCTGAGGTCTCACACACTCAAGCATTTTCAGCAAAATAAAAACTTTAAAGATATGAGGTCCTGCTAAATTTTCATGTCTTATATACAGGCATGTTTTTCTTAGGAATACTAAATTAGAGAACTGCTGTATATACTGATTTCCAAGCCATAAGATCACTTGTTTGAGCAATGGTATTGCCTGAAGAGTGACATTTGCTAGCCCAGAATCCCATCTGTGGAAAGAGAGTGGTAAAATAACAGGATCTGTGTTTGGAAATGTTGGTCCTGAAAACAGGCCGTGGCTACAGAAACTGGAGATGAACTTGATGTGTTTAGAGAAACTCATTACAAAGAAACACACTTTAACATAGAGTCTGACAGAAGTTTGTAACTGTTTCCTTGACCAATAAGAAAAGCAAAGAGCTGGTCTTCCATATTCTGTTTACCTTCTGCAAAGAAGGAGGTAAGGCTCATGATCCTCTTAAACAGTCAGAATCTTAGAGAAAGGGATTTGGTCCAGCTTTCCTGAACTGAAGGCTTGAGAGCCTTATTAGTGTTGGACAGCTGGTTGCTCTTTGATTGCTCCTGCTCTCTATCCTTTGCTTGTGGCTCTCTGAGTCGTTCTCAGCTATAGCCACCTTTATTGTGAGTTTCCCATCTCTGGATACTTTTGAAAATATGGTTAGTTTATGAAAGTGAAGCTGTTAATCTCTCATTCTGGAGGAGGCTTTATCTTCTGTGAGTATGGGAACCAGAGCCACACGGGGCTCTGTTTCCAGATGTTCCCTGGATCTTGTGGAAAGGACCTTGGCCCAGCTTGTGGCAGTGAGTGAGGTCAGCCACGAGGGAAGGCCTGAGGGGCTCAGGAAGCAGAGATAACTGACCTCAGATGTTAGATGCGCAACTGTGATCGGGTCTTAAGGCAACAGTCTGCTGAAAATGAACAATGAGGAGTGGCAGAATCCTTGCAGAGTGATACCTGTTTCTAAAGCTGATATAAATATCAACCTGTTTTGTGTGTTATATCACTTACCTTCTTTTTTTTTTTTTTTTAATTTTTTTGGTAGCTCAGTAAAGGGCCAGGGCACTGAAACTTTGAGCCTGGTTATCAAATGGTGGTACTTGTTTCATTAGTCACATACACAGCTGAATTCCCCAACATTTTGTTGAGAGAACATTCTCTTTCCCTCCTCTGCCATTAGGAATGCTAGTCCCACTGGAGAGTCTTGCTTTTTCTTTGATAGAAGCACTTAAAACTCTGTACAGCAACATCTTTTAGTTTAATGATAGAGTCATATAAGCATTTTGGTTGGAAGACACCCTTAAGATCATTGAGTCCAACCATAACCTGAATCTAGCACTAAATCATGTCCTTACGAATGTTAAGGTTCTTGCTGTTCTGGCCTTCCCTATTTCTGCAGGAGGTCAGCCAGTGTAATCTAGCGATCATGACCAATTACTGTCATCACCAGTATCATCCACTAGGTGTGTAGAAGTAGAGTTTTGCACACTTCTGGGTGTTCAAGCAGTTTGGTTAAATAGAAGTGTATCTTCTCTCTCCCCACCTTTCAAAAAATCTACACACCAAAGCAGCTACTTTTGTTTAACCAAGTTCCTGGCAATGCATGCACCACCATGCTGTTTCCTCCTGGTTCCAGAAAGTCTCTTTCTCTAGTATCTTGTATTTCTGAGGTTCTATATGTCGTATAAGAACCATCTCATTGTTTTTTCCAAACTTAGAACAGTGTGTAGACTTCAGGGTTCTTTTATCTGATATTACTGGCCAAGGCTGTGCACAGAGTTTCATAGACTGGAGAAGGCAAGGTTGTGAAGCCGATTACAATTTCCAGTTGCTTGATCTACCCTCATTCCAGTCTTTGTGCAGATTTAGAGATCGCTGTTCTCCAAAGGATCATAGATACTGCCGAGAATTACTGTGAGTCTGTCATTGTTTCTTACTCGACATACTATGTGGGGAAGATGGATTTCAGCAGTGATTCCTCTGTACCAAGGGAAAGCTACTAGCTTTACAGCTACAGAGAAAGGACAAGGCCAGGTTCAAACTCCCGGCCTCGTGTGTCTGTATAAACTTTTACCATGTTTGGGTTTATTTTGTGCATCACAGGTGGTGATACAGTGCAGATATGGATACACCATAATTTATGGTGTGTTACTTACTAATGTAATCATACAATCTGTTAATCTAACAACACTTGACAGACACCACCAATTTCTTTCCTAGGTGTACTGTGAGCCGGTCATCATTTATCTTATAATAAATGTATTGTTTGTGGTAAGAATCCAGACTTTTAAATATTCATATCTTGCCTTTTTGCTATTGATCTGAAGAGGCTGTTTTGAAACACTGTGTGCTACTTCCCTTGCTAGTGCAGGCTGGTCTCCAGAATTTGCCATTCATTCCTGGATTTTCAGCTTCTCAGGGGTGATGTTGTCATCTTGTATCTACTGTTGGACATGATTCTGGAGTTCTAGTCCTTAGGGAAGGCTCTGTCTTGACTTAGATAATTGGCAGTGCTGGAATCTTCATTAATGATTATGAATTTTGTTGAAGAATTTCTCTGCAGATAAGTATTGTAAGCAACAAATCGAAGTGTTTAAATGTAGTCACCCTGCAACAGCCTTAGGGAGGCTGTGCAACAATTTCATCGCTTAGAAGCTGCGTGTATGATATGTTAACAGATACAGTTACTAAAAGATTTACCTCAGACTTAACATCTACATCCTGCTGTTCTTTGTTTTACCTTCATTCTCCAAAAACCCCATCTTCATTCACGATCGACCACTGTGTTTTGCTACATGAATTGTTCCAGTTAGGTTTGGCCATGGTTGACAGTTTGCCTCCAGCTACAGTTACTCTCACCCTGTTCTCTACGCAATAAATTTGACCTTTAAAGCCCTCTTCTAACCGCAGTTGTTGCTTCTCGTGTGACTGTTTTTGTGCTAGGCAGTGTTAGAAAATCATGCTTTTTTATGCAATGCTAACTTGCTGAAATCAGACCAGTGTTGAACGGTATTAGCATGATTCATTAAACTACTGGTCTCCTAACAGCCTAGACCTCTCTTTAAAGCCAAACTCTGTTCTGGCTCTGTATTTATGCAAACATCTTTGACTGCATTACAGTTAGCACAGTCATTACTCACACAACGGCACTGAAGAAACCTTGACTACGAGATCAACTGACTTTTTCCCTTTCTGATCATGAGTTTACATAAAACTGAGTCTTAACTATTTTAAGCTAGCAAAGTTAATTGTGGCTTCAGCTTTTCTAGTGAGATGCAGAGTGTTTTCCCTGCTGCAAAAATGAGCCTTTGCATGGGATAGTTGCAGCTGAAAATGATAGCAGTGTTTAGCTGCATTTTTAACTTTTGGGTTGGGTGTGGTCCCTTAAAAAAATAGTTATGAATAATGCCTGCTGGGAGCTTGCCATATTTCAATAGATTCCGTATAAAACCTATTCTTTACTATTTTAAGACTCCCAAACTCTCTTCAATTAATCCATTTCTAGAGCCGTTATTGCCCTTCATTCACCGGGAGCCAGACAACACACATTTTGTATTGCTGTTTGCCCTGTTAGGAGGCACCGGGTTCAGGCACTTTAAGAATACACAGTTACAAATCTGTGGGATTGGGAACAGGGGTGTTGCTGAGCTTATTGGTGAATTGACAAAGGAGACAGAGGTTGAGCAGTGCTTCTTGAGACCCCATTTTCAGGGGAGGCTTAATGTTCCGCACAGTAGACCAGGAGGGGAAGAGCCATATGAAAATCTGTTTACGTGTTCTGATTCTGTGGTGGGGCATGGGGACTGTGTGCTGGCACACTGCAAACTCATAGCCTCTTTCTGGGGTGCAGTTGGAGGGGTTTTGATCTAATGCAGAATGGACGTGCTCTTCTCTTGGCAGTCAACACCCAAACCATCGGAACAGCTGGTTTGTGCAAATGTTGGAGCTGTAGTCAAACCTCAGAGACTTCCCCTCCCTTCCCTAGTGAGCCTCTGGATTCCTTTCTTTTACCCATTACTTCACACCTTCCTCTTTAATATTTTACCTTTGCAAATGTATCTTTCCAGACATTCTGAAATAGAAAAAAATTCCTTTTGTTACACTGCAGTTGATCAGATGGGTTTAGTGCATTCTTACCCTAGGGACTGACAATCTGCTTCTGTAGTACTACCTGGTGTCCTCCCGTCCAGCCTGAAGGAACATATAAATCCACAACACCCATGTCTGAAGTGTGGGTCTGGAAGTGTCAACATGAAGCTGGGACTATACATACCCCTTTTTCAAACATCTGTGGTTTTCCAAGCTATGTTGGAGGTCCACCTATGGATCTCTGTTATATAGCAGAATTTATTTTGGGGAGGTAGAAGTTGGCTGACTGAACCTAGGCTACAAAATGAACCTCCACATAAATGGAGTTATAATATTTTTACCTGGCCATGTTACATGCAAGCATATGGTTATGTTGCTCTATATTAAAATCCCCAAAGAGCACATCACATGTTCTGCATCCTAGGCAGAGGAGAAAACAATGTGTGTCCTGTACTAATATGCATCACTCACTACTTTTGTGGAAGGTGCTCAAAATAATAGAATTTTTTATAAGGCCTCCATACAATGGACAGTAATATAAACCACAAGGATGCAGAGTCTGGGCTTGTGCTGTGTAAGAGAGTATTTATGATGAGAGAAGATACCAGGTGGGGAGAAATGGCTTTAAAAGCTTTGATGAGCCCTGTGGTAGCAGATGAAAATCAGGTATCTGAGGCTTTTACAGACCCCAGCTCTTGGCTCTACCCATGAGGTGTTGATGTCTGACCTGCTTACGTTTAGCTCCCAACCTCTTTCAACTTTCAGTGTAGTGTAAAGTGAACCGAAGCTGGAGCTGTGTAGCTTTCAGCCCAGCCTGTTGGAATAAGTGGTGGCCCGGGAGCTGACTGAGGAGGAGTTCTCACAGCCCTTTGCAGGAGAGTCAGGGCAAGGTAGCTGTGAACACACACCCGTTTTTATCTGCTGCTACAAACCTCTCGGAGCTCTAAAACTTAACCCTCCTTTAAAAGGCCGTTTTGGCTTTTGACTGATACTGCGTAACTTGCCAGGTGCCCAGACTGTTGAAGTTCTTTCATGCTCTAGGAAATCTTTTCTTCTCCTTTGCATCCATCCTGGGGTGAGCTGTTTTTATACTGGCTGCTTTTAAAGGAGAGAATGAGTTACAGGTGTGTATTTCAACTTTTATCTTGGGGGAGGCAGGGAATTTACTTGGAAAATAAACTGCTTTTCTTTATAGTTTTATTGTTGCTATTTTTCTTGCACTGTAGATTTTCCACAGAGCATTTTGGATTATATTTGGCTTTTTATCTCTGCCAACAGGCTTGATTGTTCTTCAGTAAAACCTTCTAGTTAATGAATAAACTTGTGATGGTCAAGCAAGGTAAAATATACTGTGTAGGTGTGTCCACTTGGTGTCAATTACAGAAGTCTGAATTCCTCAATTTTTTCAGCTGGTAGTAATAGAAACAAATGGGAATGTTGCTTGAACTTCTTTTACTTTGTGAGACATAAAAGCTTAAGTAGCATTGTCTTCAAAGTAAGGCTGCTAGCAATGGGCTATTTTGAATCCCTTCCCTCTCTTTTACATTTTTAAGTAAAAATGAGAAATTACTTCACAGTTCTGCTCTGGGATATTTTAGCTGACCCACAAAACTGGGCTGTTTTTTCAGTTTGAGATACTGGGCTTCTGTAACTTCTGAGGGGGGCTGACTTGGTCTGCTGAAATTGTAAACCCAATAGAGGAACTGTAGACATGACTCCTAAAAGGTCAAGTTAGAACAAACCATTCCGTTTTTCAGAAGGTAATATACTGCTTGGTTTGGAATTTTTTTTTCTTTCTCTCCCCTATCACTTCAGAACAGTTGAGTTTAAACAATTTGTGATGAGGTAGGCATTATTACACTTTCTGCTGAGTGAATAACCCCCATCCGTGGTGATGAGCTGTGGGAGGGGAGTTAAGTGGCAGGTATCTGTTTCATCTATTGCACTTTCAGAAAATCTTGTTAGTGTATAAAAAAAATCTTCTGATGCTGAATTATCTGATACTGAATAATGGATCTGAAATATTTGCAAGAAAAATAAATGGCTTGTGTTTATATTTTTAAAAAGTGAATATGAAAGAACATAATTTCAGTATTAAGTAATTTTTTTTTTCCCCTTTCAGAAAACCATAGCTAAAATTGCAACATGCTTGGAACTGAGAAGTGCAGCTTTACAGGTAAAGCTCTTTTTTTCTATGTAGCTTCTTACTTCAGTGAGAGGTAACTGTAGAGCTTTTTAAAGCTATAATAGTTTAGTGTCTTCAGATAGATATAGCCAAAACTTCTGAAAACAGACTGAACAAACTGTTGAACACTTGGACTTTCCAGGTTGTCAACATGATGCCCCAGGTGGCTGCCTTAAAAACCCTTGAGTGCCTATATGAGCATGTATTAGGGTTTGTACAGGAATTTAACTGCAGGTTTTGTGTCTTCAATTCTTTCTGTAGAACTGATTAGTTTGTCTCCCTAACCTGTGTGCAAAGGTAAAAAGATCCCTGGAGTGATCCTTGCACTAATTCAGCTGCTTCACCAATTGTAGTAGAGCACAAGGAAGAATGTCTGTGTAGAATTAAAATGACTTGGAGGCAGTTATGAAAACTGGCAGTGCTGAAGTCAAGTGTGTGAAAATAATTATTTAGAAGCTACTCTTTGGGCTTTATTTCTTGACTGAAGGTAAATGCCATGGAAGTGATTTTTTTTCTCTCAGCACAATCTTATCCCCAAAACAAAAGGCAAGTGAGAGAAATTTCCAAAAGAGTGTGGGTGGGGGGCAGTGATGAATTAACTGAAGCAAAGTTTGGGTTACTGGATTACCTCTTGACCAACAAAGAGTGGTGACAGGTACATTTTGCATCAGGTTACTCACAGCAGCGCTCTTGAGTACCTCGTGTTGCTGTAAAAGGTGCAGCAGCTCCATTGTGCTGCCTTGTGACTGTCTGAGAGGCTGGGACACTGTGACAATTTAGGCAGTGTGCTGGAGCTGGACTCATGAGGTGGGGGCTGACCAGTGTGGGGGCTGTGCAGCATTCAAAGAATTATTTGCTTAGCTCCACCTGTATTTCTATTTTAATCTAATCTGGGGTGTTTGAACAGTGTTGTACTTGTTCTTGTGACTTTGTGATGAGGGCAGGTGTGTCCCACGGTGGGACAGCTTCGTGAGTCAGGTCACATCTCAGAGCAACAGCAGAAGATGCAGCAATGTCATAACCTGTCAAACTAAGGAGATGATGTCTTGCAAGAACAGCTTTCCCTGCTGTTGGTTCCTCAGCAGTCTTCTACTTGCTGCACTTTTGTTTCTTAGCAGTTAGTTTAGTCGTCTTTTCCCACTATTCTAACAGTATGGGCATAGCTGCTCTATTGTCCTTCTGTAGTCTTGCAGAAAATCCCTGTTGATGCTTGGGCAAAATCAAAGAGGAAAAAAATAAGTTAGGCCTTTAAGAAATGTTGAAAACAATGAGTAATCTTAAGAGATGCCAAGGGTGCAATGACACAATAGGTAAGACCTGATCCTCTGCCTAAAGAGGACGTCCAGTTTCAATTGTCTTATTTGTGCCACTTGTCTTGTGCCAGCTCTGCCACTTGTTATCTCAAAATAGACTAGTTCAACTTGCAAGCTGTTGCTGCACCACCTCAGAAAAAAATAAGAACTTTTCTGTTGAGTTAGTGAGTCTGATAGGCTTACTGAGAAGCAGATGTGTGCTACAGCCAGATGAGGAAACCGCATCGTCAGAGCTGGAGAAAGGAGAGACAGGAATCCCTCTTCCATCTCCAGTGAGCTCTTAGCTGAGTGTTCTGTCGAGTTTATCCTGCATACTGTAATTTCTGCCACTGTTACAATGTTGGATGTGTGTCTTGGACTGTGAATGCTCCTGTTGGAGCATCACTTTGCAGTGCAGCCCTACAACTAATCTTGCTTCAGAACAGCTTGTTTGGGGAAGAATTAAAACGAGTCCCTCTGTCTTCATGTTCATGTGTGTAGTAAGTATGAAAGACAAACTAGTTGCTTTAAAAATATTTATCTTGCATTAGAGGTTGGATCATGGGATAAGTTTGTTCTCAATAAGTTAGAAGTAAGGCATTTTCTGCCTCATCTGTGAACCTAGCCTCTGTTGGGGAGATTTGTTTGTTTGTTTGGGTTTTTTTAAGACATAGCTTTGAAGTAATGTGGTACATTTGAACAAAGGAAGCACCTTGCATGCTTTTTCTAAGATATGATAGCTTTGTCTGAGGGGAAGGTGCATACCAAGTTCTAACTCTTTCTTTGTAATGTCCTAGTCCACCCAATCGCAGGATGAATTTAAGCTTGAGGATCTGAAGAAGTTGGAACCAAGTAAGTATTGTCCTTGTATTTTAAGTGTGTGACATTTATCATTACCGTGACGTTTATCATTACAGTGGAAATAATGACAGCATCATGAATACTGACTGATGACAATGTGGTGTGACAGTAATGCTGGTTTTAGGTGGCTCTTCCAAATATCTGTTACCATATAGACAAAACTTTATGTGTATTAAGGAACGTAATGTGGGTAACATCAAAGTATATTAGTCCTAATGTTTCAGGTAATGCATTTGTCTTTATTCTCAAATAAGTTGTTCTTTGAGTGCTGCTAATCTTTGTGCAAAATAGTGATTAAAGCTATCAGTAGTACAGTATATAATCAGCTGGGAAATTTACCTGCACGTTTATTGTTTGAACAGAATTTCAATGCTTTGTGGTCTTCCTCCTTGCAGCATGAAGTTTATTTTTGTTTCTGAGAATATATAACTTGTGCTCATGGTAGCCAATCACCTGTCACCTTCCACTGTAATGCTTCCAGACTAACGAAGGTAAAGGTCAAAGCGAGGATGTGAGTCAGTCTTTGAAGGGTTTTCTCTAACGTTGTTTTTTCCCCAACTGATCCTTGGTCAGTTCTTGGTACATCAGTCCAGAAATAACTTTCTCATGTAGGCAATTATCTGTTTATCTACTACGTTTTCCTTCCCATTACACTGGCTGCTTTATTCTCAAAGCATCCTTATGATCAGAGCTTCCATATCTAAGCTATGTTATCCTGAGTGCTAACATTTCTGCTGTTCTTGGGGAACAGGAGATGTGGAAGAGCTGCTTTTGTGCTGGCAAAAGCTGGTTTTCTTTTCTTCCTGTCGCAGTTGTATAATTAAGGGGATTGTTTGGGTTAAACATCACAGGCAGGCAAATGTTTACACTTACTGAATAAGCTGAGCTGCTCTGCACTCCCATTCTCTAAGTAACTGGCACAGGATCCTACAGGGCAGCTTGTCAAGAAGTGAGTGTTGAATCGAGGTTCCTAATGGTTCTACCAAAAACACAGAGTCCAAATGCTTTTAAACTGCTCCCTGAAAATGGCAAGTGAAGGTATGTTACAAGACTGCTAGATCTGTGAAGACCATGACTCAGGAAAGGGTTTAACTATGTGCTTGAAATATTAGGTCTTTCTCAATCTACATATTGCGTATCTGGCCTCTGCATCCTCTGATTTGGGATTATTTTGTGTAGACACTCCTGGTCTCTGTTTACAAAGTATTTAACATGTTGTAATCATTTAACGACTGGATTTTAGGCTCCATTGTGCAAATACCTTTAGAGTGACAGAATGACTGATGAGGAATCATGTTTTAATTGATCAAACTGTTCCACAAATCAAAACAAGTGACTATTGAAGGCTTTAGTCAAAATTTACGTTCTACCAACAGATGTAAAGCTTCCTTTGAAATGGCTCCTTTTCTTAAAAGCCAATACTTCAACTACAGTACAACAGTCCTGTTTGCTTATCTTGCCCTCTGTCAGATAATTGATTTTTTTCACTGTCAAAAAAAAATGTTAAACACTGTGAAGTGCATTCAGCCCATGCCTCATACAACAAGCAACTATATTAGAACTGAGGAAGAGTGTGTGGCCATCAGTTTTTGAAGACACTGAGTTATTTTGCTTGGAGGAGAACAGATCCTTCTCTGACAACAATTGAACATTGATGTTCTTAATGCTGCCTTCTGACTTGGATTATTCTGGCTTCCTTCTCTCTGAATTGTGCTTTTTTGTGGTTTTTAAGTATATCTTGAATAGAGTAAATCTTAATCAGACCAACACCAGCCATTTTGTAAAATACACCATGAAGTGTTTCAATTTGTGTTGTCAGTTTTCTCTTGTGTTCCAACAGAAAAAGCTAAAAAAATCTGGGCTGGCTGGCAATGCAGACAAGTGATTCCTTTGTTAGGGCAAGCCATTCTGTTAGGGTGGAAGGAAGACAGCTATTCACACAATTTGGCTTGTTTTAATTACTTTTGTGCTTCAAGCTGTCAAAATGGCTGAGAAATTTGGTTTTGGTGTTGTTATAACAACAGAGGTCCTTAGAGTTAGCCTGTTGGTTTTTTTCCTCTTGTGTTGTCAAGTTTTAACTTTTCCTACTTCAGCTTGCATTTCACACTGCTTGGAAAGCAAAGCAGTTGGCTGGTTTGGTTTGTTTATGGGATTTGTCACTGAATCTTTTGTGCTAGAAAAATGCTACAGGAGGGTCCATACATACAAATAGTTCTTCTGAGACAGCTACACATCGTTGCTAGCGCACTGGATCTCACAAATCCTCTTCTGGTGAAGGCTTACACCGGTGTTATAATACACATTACAAATGGATAGGCTGTGGGCCATCTCCTGTGCCTGTGTTCATGTGTGATAGTTGTAGCCACTAAGCAACTAGTTTCAAACTCAATTTATATGTGTTATAAAATCAGTAGATGCTGGGTTGTACTGGGGAACCTGATATCTGAATTGTTTTGTGTTGTGTATTTTAAAAAATAAAAGTACAGGTATCATAGGCTGTTGCTAAACATTGAACTAGACAGTGGCCTTTTACCAAGTGAGTGCCTGCTGGTCTTACTGCTCATGATGATAATTTCTTTTGAAATCTTTCAAGAGAGAACCAGCTGCTGATAAAATCAATGTGACTTTGTCCAGCATCACAAGAGAGAAGGCAGCTTCTGCATGTGAGCCTGCAGAACAGTATTTTTAAAAGCTTTCTATTGGAAAACTGGCATAAATGCAGCCCATGATGCTGGAATCTGCCCATCAGTTACACACGTGGAGAACTTTCTGTGAATGGTGTTCTCAGCAGCAGCATCACAGAGGGGAACTGCTCTTTCTCCCAGAGGTGATGTGTGTTTTCTAAAAACAAAACCAAAAAAGCCCAAACCAACCTCTTAAAGGTGTCTTACTCAGTATTGCAAGAGAGATTCCTGTTCCTTGTTCCTGATGCTTTTTTCTGTGATCTGGTTATTTTTATTTAAGTCAACTGAAACTTGCACTTGTGATAGATGTAAAGAGGATTTTCATTTTCCTTGAAGGATGAGTGTTGCGTTTCTGTTTTATTGCTTTGCTTTTTCTTAGTGACTGGATAAGTGTTTCACCAGTCTGAGTGCTGTAGGTCCACTTCTTATCCTGATGGTATTTAAAGAAGCACTTCAGTAAATCGCCCTGTGGCAACTTTGCAAAATGGTTTACTATTAGTGATGAGACAAAGTTTAAGGCATTTTAAAAACTTGATTCACAGCTTTCTGTGGCAAAATGCCACAGCTTCTGGGTGGTGTTTCCAGAAGTGTTCCTGAGCTAAATGTTCAGCACCCCCAGGATGCTGAATGCAGGCACTGCCCTGGGCAGGGCTGTTACCAAGGTCCATACGTGTGGCTGCAGCTCTTGAGTAGGATTGGGGTACGCCTAGGCAGCAGCAATATTTTAGGTGCTGGAAAACTGCTTGCCTTTTTCCAGTGCTCGTATCTGTGGAGTACTTTGTGCCCTCTAGTGATGACTGAAATGAATTACTAGAAAGGTTTTTGTTCATTTGTTTGTTTTCAGGGGATGTTGATTCACGTAGTGAGAGAAACTGGTAATCACACAGTTACAGAATGTTAGGGATTGGAAGGGACCTCAGATGATCATCCAGTCCAATCCCCCCACCGGAGCAGGAACACCCAGATGAGGTTACACAGGAAGGCATCCAGGCGGGTTTTGAATGTCTCCAGAGAAGGAGACTCCACAACCCTCCTGGGCAGCCTGTTCCAGTGCTCTGGCACCCTTGCTGAGAAGAAGTTTCTTCTCATATTTAAGTGGAACCTCTTGTGTTCCAGTTTGTACCCATTGCCCCTTGTCTTATCATTGGTTGTCATCAAGAAGAGCCTGGCTCCATCCTCATGACACTTGTAATGGGGAAGAGAGAGGAATCTAGTGGTTACCAACATTTGGAAGGTGGGAGGAGAGTTATAGTAATTTCTGTTGCTTCTGTATAACGTGCCTGTGGTCTGTAAGAGATCTCTCTTTAAGGAAATTTCTCTTCCTGGGACAGTTTCACTTTCTGTCTCTGGTATGATGTAGCTCTCTGAAAGCTGGGGAATTCTGCGAGTGATAAAAATCCCCTTCTTTTCCTGAACCTCAGCTGTGCTGGGAGGTTGCTGTCCGCTATTAATCAGCTACTTTTCCGGTGGGAAGTGGCTGTGATCCTTCACCACCATGCTGAGAGCTGCATTATTGATCCTTTGGAGCAGAAGTCTTTGGAGAGAGAGGGACCGAGACTTCTCATCGGTTTTGTCTGTTGCATCCCTGACTGGGGGCAACTTAAAGCTTTCTATGTATTTATGTATTTTGTCCAGCTGGAATCAGGCAGTACCGAACCTCTCGGGTGGTGGTACAGAAATCAGAGGAAAAAAAACCAATCAGAACGAGTAAAGACTGGAAAGACTCTTTAGATTCCGTATAGTTTCCCTGAGGGATTCTTTATAGCATTCAGATGGTGTCTGGTAAGTTAATGATGAAGCCCATGCTGGGTGATATGACCATGAAGACAGACAAGGAAGCTCTCCTGCTCTGGCTGAGTTGTGGTGTGCAGAGTGGCCTGGCAGTGCTTCCTTGAATGTAACTGGTATTTAAGTACCTCTGGGTATTTGTGTAATCTTAATGCTGTTTTAAAGCAGTTTTGTTCTCTCTGAGGGAGAAACCTTCCCCTAAGGGAAGATTTCTAAAATGTGCTTTGAGAGGGCATATTGCAAAGTGAGGCTCCGTGAGGGGACTCAGTTTTTCTACCTCCTTTCCCCTTGCCCAGTCTGGGATACTCATTGTCTGGTAGGAGAGGGCCTCTCCCTGCAGACTTGCTCTTGTAGATTTGTAGGCCCTTTAGCCATCATGAAATGCTCATTTCTTTCACATGCTTTTGGCAATTTTGCTTTTACTCATGAATACTTTTGGAAATAACAGCTAAAGTTGCGATTACTAAAACTTAGGTTTCCAATACAAATGGCAAAGCCATTCTCCACTGAAGGCTGGAGAGTTTAGTTGGTGTCTGCAGGACTCCATGCTCAGAAGTTGTGCTGTATCACTTCTGAATTTTGCTAGTTTGCCCAGATGGTAGAGGGCAGGGAAAAAGAAGGAAGGAAAAAAGCAAACTTAAACAAAGCCCACCACCAAAAATCCCCACAATGCATCAGTGAAGAAGCAGGAAATCTCAACTGAGCGATGTGTTACCAGCATGCCTGGCCTCCCACAGTGGCTGTCTGAATGTCCAGCCTACATCTGTGTGTCAATTCTGGAGACTTCAATCTGTTGGGAGCTGTTGCCAATAACAGCATCACTCTCCTTTCAATAACCACCAAAGGCTGTTACCTTTACCC
Source organism: Patagioenas fasciata (assembly GCF_037038585.1). NCBI lineage: Eukaryota > Metazoa > Chordata > Aves > Columbiformes > Columbidae > Patagioenas > Patagioenas fasciata. The sequence continues at coordinate 24,845,542 of NC_092522.1, forward strand.
CAGGGCCTGTAGCTTTTTCTGGTGATGCTTTTGGTTATTGCCATGTTTGTCTTTCCTGCCTGTGTAAATGTGGTGGTGATCAGGTACTGGAATTGCAGTTAGCCTGTCTGAATGTTACAGTGATACAGGTCTGATCAGGAGCATACCGGTGTTTAAAATATGAGAGAATTTTTTTTTGCCATGATCTGATATATTTTTAAGGTTGTTATTTGTATGTGTGAAGATGATGTGAGAATGGGCATAACTGTGCAAAGCAGTAGACTTAATGCTTGTTTATGGATATGGATTCTTTTTTTTTCCTTCCTATCTGCAGTCTTAAAGAATATCCTCACTTACAACAAGGAGTTTCCCTTTGATGTTCAGCCTGTCCCACTCAGGTAAGAGAGAAATGGGTCACTTTATGTACAGGTGTGTATCCAAAAAGGAGCACAGCCTGGGACCTGGTGTACATCTGAGAGACTAGAATTTCTGGAGCTACCTACTTGCTGCATTGCTTCGGGTAAACTGTTAAAAAAAAAACTTTTGAATTCTGATCTTCTAGGTACTACTAAAAACCCAAGCCCATGCTTTTGTTAAAATCAGTAGTTTGTAGGCCCCTACATGTCTCTGTATTGTCTCTTGGTTTTAGACTCTGTGCTTTTGATGTGGGCTGAGCTCCTGCAACCTCTGTTGGGGTCTGTAGGTACAGTTAGTAGCTAATCAGAAGCACAAAATTACATTAAAGCATTGTTGCTCCTGCTCTGTACTCAGATGCTGACTTGTGGGTTGAAAGCCAGATGATGAATCTTTGGTCTCATTCTTCCTTATGTTTTACAGGAAGATTTTAGCACCTGGAGAAGAGGAACACTTGGAGTTTGAGGAGGATGATGAGGAAGGAGGAGCTGGAGCAGGGTCTCCAGACTCTTTTCCCGCTAGAGTTCCAGGTAGGGGCAGTAGCATTGCCATGCCAGCCTATGTAGCATGTGTAAGTTCTGTCTCTGAGAAGCCCCTTTCTCCACCTGTGATTTGAAAAGTTTGAGTGAGGAGCAACAGGCTAATGTAAACTTTAATACTATATTGGAGAACCGCAAATGTGACCAGTGTGTTTTTTTTTCTCAGCAAACAATATCTTATTGTAAAACAGTTGTATGGATAACCTGTGAGGGTAGTACCATCTACCTCAAATAATTAGTCCTTGTTCAGACTCAGTGTTTTCATTCCATGTACTTTGTTAACTTTGCTATGTGAAGTGTTTCAAGTGGATTCAAATGTGGATTGTCTCAATGTTTCTCCTGTAAGGAGCATCACATCCTGCTAGAGATGTGATAGGTTTTTGCTGATTATTTTTGTGCTGCACCAGCTGGTGAGACAATGACCTAAACTAAACCTGAGCTTTGAGAGGATACAGTGCATGGGTAGCTTTGGTTCTGATAGCTTAGGTCCTCATCCATGTGAAAGCACTTGTAGAACTGGATATACCTACAGATTCAGGAGGTGCTCTTCCTGTAACTTCAGCTTTGACAATTTACTGGGTAAAGGAGTAGAATGTTCCAACAGAGGTTCTTTTGGTTCCTGGTGTAGTTTCTCTGCAGAAGAAACAAGTTTCTAATTTCAGAGTAGGTTGGCAAGCATCATATTTCAGGAAGGAGATAAGAAGTAGGGCAACTAGTACTGGAATTAAGGTCGAAAGAGCCGGGGTGTTGCATTATTTGTGTCTGGAGAAAACACATCTCTGTCCTTAGATTTGAGCCAATACACGGTACTGAATATGATCCCTGCAGGCTATCCTGATGTAGGTATGCAGAGTCTCCAGCTGTTTATGCTAAGCTCACAAATAGACTCTAATATATTGTGATATTTTATTGCTGACACTTGTACTCTCAGTCTTTGTTATTCACCATGATAAATCCACTTATGATGATGTATTCTGTCGGTCCAAAGTACATCAGAGAGATCTTGAGCAGCTCTTGGTATGGTGGTGAATCAGTAAGACTGTGACCATTGCCACAGTGCCAATGGTTAGAGTTGTACACATGTAGTGGACATAGAAGCTTAAGAAGGAATCTAAGTTACTGACAGGCAGATTGAGTTTACATTTAAATCATTTTCAAAGTAGTGGTGTGGCCAAATTGGAAAGAGGAGAGGTTTGGGGCATATACTTTCTTATAGAATTGTTCCTCAGTAAGACCGTGCTTTTAAGAGGAAGTGAAAGCAACTCCTGAACTTACTGATATTTTTACTTTGTCATCTACTTGATAAACTGCATATCTGAATTTTATGATTTTTTTGCATTAAGGTAAACTTCCCTGTAGCTGCAATAATCCAAACCCCTAAGGTGGTTTTGTACTACTTAAACACAGATCCTGTTTCCCCATAGAATGTGAATTAGTGTGGTGCTTCTTACCTGACTGAAGGTTGGTCTGTTGCACTTTCTCTGAGTAATGAGACTTAAACAAAAGCAGTTTCCAACCTTCTGAAGTGAGCCTCGTAAGAAGAGTGACCTCTCCGTATTGAATTGACAGAACTGTGTTGCACTCCTTGCTGCTGTATGCCTTTAATCCATAGTGCATAAATGTATTGTCTGACTGACCATGGTCTTGTGTTCTACATGCATGGCTTCATCGTTATCACATTGCACCATTCATCTAACCCAGGAGCCAATGAAGGTATGATGTAACCTTTTAGTATATACACTTATTTCTTTGATCATGTTTGTGTAGTTGTTATCTTCATTCAGCTCTTAGTTTCAACCCTCAAAATACAATCTTTGGTAACAATCATAGTACTAAGCATCTATGCTTTGACCTTTGCTTGCCTTCATCACCAGAAAAAAGAAAGGTCTTATTTCTGGCACACCTTACATAGCTCCCTACAAGTCCTGCTGTGCTAATAAAAGCATTCTGAGTTGCAGTGTAGCCAAAGGTTGCTAGCTTTTCTGTCGTGGAACACACATTTGATGGGAAATCTTACGTGACTAGTACTTCTGTAGTTAGACTTCTGTGTTGTATGGAGCTGAACATGTGGATGGCTTGCTGCCTCCCACGGCAAAGGTTCCCTGCCTTTCTCCTGGTTACATGATTCTTTATTCTGGTGCTGTGCTGGCAACGGATTCTCATTTTTTCTGCCTTCTCTGAATTGGGGTTTGAGAACAGAGAGACTGAACACCTGTGTCTTGGTGGCAGTGAGCTCTTGGGTTGGTTCACTTTTGTATAGAATCACAGAGTCACAGACTGGTTAGGGTTGGAGGGACCTCTGGAGATCATCCAGTCCAACCCACCTGCTAAAGCAGGTTCACCCAGAGCAGATCGCACAGCAATGTGTTCAGGCAGGTCTTGAATGTCTCCAGAGAAGGAGACTCTACAACCTCTCTGGGCAGCCTGTTCCAGGGCTCTGGCACCCTCAGAGTAAAGAAGTTTCTCCTCATATTCAGATGGAGCCTCCTGTGCTTCAGTCTGTGCCTGTTGCCTCTCATCCTATCATTGGGCACCACTGAAAGGAGTCTGATCCCATCCTCTTGACACCTCCCTTGAGATATTTATAAACATTGATGAGATCCCCTCTCAGCCTTCTCTTCTCCAGGCTGAACAGACCCAGCTCTCTCAGTCTCTGCTCATAAGAAAGGTGCTCTAGGCCCCTCATCTTCGTAGCCCACTCCTGGACTCCCTCCAGTAATTCCTTGTCAGTCTTAAACTGGTGACCCCAGAAGTGCACTTGTAGGAAGACACTTATTTCACTTGTAGATGCTCCCTTCCCCCTCTGCCAGTGATGCCCTGTATCTGAAACGGCTGGTGATTTTTCTCCTGAAAAGCCTCAACAAGAGGCTGCTGGAGGCCAATGGGCCCAAGCCGTGGTAGCAGACCGGCAGTGCGATGCCCAGCCCTCGTCAGGTCAGACCATGGGACGGTTACTGTTGCCTAATGGCTAATTAGCTGATGGCTCCTATACAGAGGCTCCAGCAAATGACCTGCTGGAGTGGCTGTGGCTCACATGAGAGGTCACAGTCGGCTGCTGTGATCCATAGCTGGCTTGGCTTTTCCTCCTGTTGAGGCAGAAAGGAAACTGTACTCCTTGGGGACCGTCTGTCCTACTGTTCTCTTACCTGCTGGAAGTCAGCTTGTCTCTTTTTTTCGTTGCAACTCTGCAATTTCACACATTCTGGAAAGCATTTTTCAAGAACAGAATAGTTTTTCTTAAGCCGCTGTTTTTATAATAAATGCCAGTTTGATGCATCTTTCAGGTGATTTTTGTGGCCAGTATCCCATTGCTTAGTCCCTTTGTGTGATGGACAGGAAAACTGAAAGTTAGAGTTGCTCTTGGTTCTTGAGGACATGCTGCTGTTAGGAGACAAATGAAAGATGGCAGACCGAAGTTTTGTGCCAAAGAGAAGATGAGCTTGCTTCTACATTCATTTAGATTGAAATAGGAACCCTGTCTTTGAACATCTGTTCAAGAGACAGCAAGACTGACTAGAGTGTGTATGCTGCTTTGCAGAAATGGGTGCTCTCTAATAAGTTTGCTTTTTGACATTGCTCATACTGTGGTCACAAGCCTGTCCCATTACTTCAGAATGGAACAGTGGGTTGAATTCTACTGTGATATGTTGTGAAGTCCCTGCAGATGCAGTACTTTGGAGGTTATGAGTCTGCTGGCAGCCAAGATGGGGAATACAGAAACACACCGCATCACAGATGTGAATTCAGGTCTTGCTGATGATCCTGAAAAGAGGGGTTGGATGTGGGAATGCTCATGAAATCTTGCTGGAGCCTTGGCTATCTAGTGCTAAGAGCAGAATACATGGTCCCATCTTGCAAAGCAAGTCTTTCTAATAAAACTCCTTGGCTCTCCAGTTCCGCAAGCAGATCAAGAGGAAAAAAAGTATCAAGGAAAGCCCATATTGGACTTGCCAAAGGAAACTATTATGTTGTTTAGATCTCAAGCCTTGGGATAACATTTTATTTTAATTAGAAAGCCATAACTTTAAATCAAACTTGCTCATGAGTCTAAGCATTTTCTGTCTTTGTGCTTATTCATCTAATACTGGAGACAGGCTTGAAGCCTGCCAGTTTTTGCTAAAATCAGCATGAAGAAACCTACTCCATTGTTGATGACAGAGTCTCATGGCTCTTGGTGATTTTGAACAGTTTGGATTTCTTGCCAGCTGCACTGTCTTCCTTAGCACTGGGAGGATTCACCTACACTGAACACAAAGCTTTGATGCTAAATGTTCTTGACACAGCACTGAGAACTTCTTCCTTAAGGCAGAAGCGAACTTGGGGGATGCAAACACTTTCTTTTTTTCATCTCCTTCCTTTAAGTAGAGGCCAGTAGAACTTAGATAATTAAGAATCTCTCTTCTGGTTCCCTGATGTCCAGTGGGATTTGCAACAATGCCGCTTTCCTCCTTATTTTCCCAGCCTAAATGTTCAACATGAAGCCAAGTCATGTTCAGTGGGGTGGGACTCCTGATGAAGTGTCTGAACTTCCTGCCCCTGCAGATTGAATCCAGCCTCCCAAATTTAATTCTTAAAAAATGATATCAATTCAGTTCCATGCATGAGATATTCTGCTTGGAAGCAAAGCTTTTCTCTGTTCTTATGACATTGGTTTTTTTCATGAATTCATTTGACTTGAGGCAGTGCTGGAGTTTTTTGGTGTGGGCTTTGAAATCTGTCAAAAGATGGCGTGTGTCTGTGCACACAGACTTGCCCATAGTTCTGCATACTACTGGGATATGAATCCTTGGGCTTTGTACCACATACAGGGAACAGCATCTTCCACGAGAGATGATGGGTTGAGCAACGCATCTGCTGTAAGCTGACGCAAAGGGTTAATAACAATCTTTACTCTTTCCAGGTACTTTATTACCCAGATTGCCATCTGAACCCGGGATGACATTGCTCACCATCAACATAGAGAAAATTGGTCTGAAAGATGCTGGGCAGTGCATTGATCCTTACATCACAGTCAGTGTAAAGGGTAATGATTTCTCTTCCTGGCTCCTTGCTTCTAGTTGGGAGAGAGCGTGGTTTTGTGAAAGCTGTATTGATTTTTCAACCTGCTGGGAAAAATGTGTGTTAGTACTTGCATTTTGTATTGTGGACTTAAGGCTTCCACTTTAATCAAGGGTGGGAATATTCTGTATTTGAGAGATCCTGGGAGGTGAATCACTGCTTTTCTGTGCCCTCAGGGCTGCCTTTGCCATGCTGGGAGCTGAGTATCAGTGACTGGGCAGGCTGTATTTCTCTACTCCAGCTCCCTCAGCTGAGTACAGATCTGTTTGGGCTGCCTGTACTCCCCAACACAGATTGGTCTCTGGGTTTTCTGGAGATGGTGAACCACAGCCTGCTGGCTCCATTCTTTCCCTGTCATTAAACTAATTTTTAAATAAAACAAAGAAGCTTAAGGTTTAGAGAGATGGGTATGAAGCTGGGAAGCAAGGGATGTGAATGAAACAAAACATAAAATGTTGTAGTCTTGGCAGTGAAATATTAATGGCCAAAGTCTGGTGTGCTAAACTCCCCTACCACTCTGAGAGGTTCCATGAGTCTGTAAGAACCTCTTCTTCTGTCAGTCCAAGATACGCAGCATTAGGATTTCTCACTGTTTCAGATAACAACATGGTTGATGGCTCTTGCTTGAGACTGGGATTTTGGGTGTTCACAATCTGTCTACTGGAAGCATCTGCCTCTTCCCCATTTTGCATTTTGTAGCAGGAAGGCCCTGCAGTCAGAATTACTTCCCCTTAACCTGGCATGCTTGACTTCTGCATATCTTTACAATCCTTTGAGGCGTATAATTTTTTTTGCTGTTTTTTATGTAAAAATTTGTAGCTGAGCCATCAACCTCCAGTTGTTTTCAGTTGCGAATGCGACCTTATGTGTGTCGTCTTTAGAAGTGCTATTGGATACCCAATGGAGGGGATGAAACACTTGTTAGATGTGTGATCAGGTGCTTCCTCCACCAGACAAGTTCTTTGGCAGAAGTTAAGGGTCACAGTATTGAATGTCACCTGAATCCGAGTGATGGTCTCAACTGTTACCTGCCAAAATATATAGATAAAAGCTTTATCTAATCCTTCTTCTTGTGATCATTTTTCAACGGTGAAACCCTCCACTTCTCTCTGGATCTCTGAGGAGTTCACCTGGTTGGGGTGGAGGATGGAGCACGACTCGTGCCTTCCGCTGCTGATACAACTGCCTTTTTGTGTTTTCAGTCTTGGGAACATGCAGTATTTCTTTGTTTATGGTGTTGCCTTAGGTTTGAAGCTTTATTTTTTGATTGTGCAACTGTTCTTTGGGCTCCATTTCTCTAGTCACTGGTGGTATGCCAGAAGGCTGAGGGATGGGTGTCTTCAGCGGTGGGGCTAGCTGCATGGATGTGGGTTTAGTCAAATTTAATTAAATTGAATTCTTTCATGCTGAGTTTCTCTTGGCCAACAGGAAAACACCAGCCTGAACGAGGTTCTAACATTTGGATCCTGGAACTTATCAGAACTTGTAAAGCAAACATTCCTTGTTCCTTTCCACTGAAATGTTGCCTTTTCTAGCTTAAATACGTATTGTTAACACTGTTGCTTGCCTTCAGACCTAGCTCTCATTTCCTTTCTGGAGCTAAGGGAGACTGTATTCCTAGGCTTGCTTTCCCAATAAGCCTTTTCTGTTGACAGATGGTGCTCTGTTTGCAAGCCCCTGTAAATGCTGGCTGCCAGGTAATGAGGTAGAGAACAGGATCAAAAAGTGTGTGCAGGCTATTGCCTAGTCTGCTAATGGTGACGTTTTATACTTAATTTCTCAAGATTTTTTTGTGAGGAGCAGTAGCTCTGGAAAGTCATTTTGTCCCTATTAGGAGTCTCAAGATGCTTAGTAGTTGTTTTCCCTTGGTTCTGTGCTAGGCTACTCTTGTGGAGGTTTAGAGAGAGCTTTGTTCCTGATGCCACGCTGGTGGTCTGAGCGCATCCGTGGTGCGCAGCGCCTCAGCCCGTACCGCAGGCACCATGCCTGTGCTATGCACTTGGAATTTTGGCCACCTCGTTACAACTTTTCTCTCTCTGAGGGAAAGGGATCACTTGTGAGGGGAGAAAGAGTAAGAGAACAAATATAGTTGTGAAAAACAGTGTTGTCAGTGGTGGCATGTGCCCCAGCAGCACAACCAGAGCCTGGTGCTGACAGCTGGGTCCAACCCATGGCCCCACTGTACCTCCGACTGCGGAAAATCCCAGGGGAATAATGCATGTTAATTCGGGGCAGCAAAGCAGGGCACGCACAGCTTGTGGCAGTGGGGCCCTGCAGAGCCCCTGTACAGGGGGGGCTTTGGTCTGTATCCCTTCCTGCCAGTTCAGCTGGAAATTTTGAAGCCCAGTTGGAGTCCCGCTTGCATAGGGTAACGGGATCCTTTTCTGGCAGCAGGAAGAAACACGCTCTTCAAAATAAAAAAGAGGGATAATTCCAAATATTCATCTTAAATATTGTCAGGACTTGGTTTTTATGTTGCAATCAAAAAAGAAAATTCATTGCCTGTGAGGGGGCATGATTCCCCCTTTCTTAAGTTTAGGGATAAATCCAGGTGTGTATTAACTTTTTGTGGAAGTATTAGTAGTGATCCATAAATCTCATTAAGCAAGACCTCAAACTCTGGGGAGTTTCTGCCATTCTCATGTTGTTTCTTTCCTGCAGATTTGAATGGGATCGATCTGACTCCTGTGCAAGACACTCCTGTGGCTTTGAGGAAGGAGGACACGTATGTCCATTTTAATGTGGACATCGAGATTCAGAAACACGTTGAAAAACTAACAAAAGGTACGTAGTGTCAGGGGCTTGAAATGGGGCCCAGGAACTTTGGGAGTGTCAACACTGATCTAATAAACAGGCTGTGCTGGAGCTGCTGCTGCAGGGCTCAAGATCCAGACAAGGATAAAAATAGACTTTTGTGTCCTGTCTCTCTCAAATCGGTTGTTCTGATGACTTGCAGACGAGGGAGGAATGAAAAGAGATAAAAATGCAGCAGTCTGCTCTGCTACACAGGTATTGAGCTGCTTTATCACCTCGTTAGTCACTGGACAGTTACCTGGTTATGAGTGACTGAGCAAAGCATATACAAGCTTTTCTGAGCCTGATGTGAGCATTTTAAGAAGTTGGTGTAGCTTTTGACTAAATAACACAAGTGTTGGAGATAATTCCATAGAGCATCTTAATAGCAGATAAGTTTTCAGGTAACCGTCAACCATAATTGCTAACTTTTCTATTAAACCCTTTTTCCACTCTAGGTGCAGCTATTTTCTTTGAATTCAAACACTACAAGCCTAAGAAAAGGTTTACTAGCACCAAGTGCTTTGCTTTCATGGAGATGGATGAAATTAAACCTGGGGCAATTGTTATAGAACTGTAAGTGACTTGCAATTATAGATGCCAACAGCAGACAAAATGAACTGGGCTTAGGTTACAATGTATGTTGGTTGCATCAAGAAGGTTTCTTGGACTCATTAGATTGACTTCCATAAGGAACGTTCAATTTTTAATAAAGAAGGGAAGATAAAATGCTTTTAGGCAAATAAAATGGTTAGAGACTCTTCGCAAAAACTAGCCTATTTCCAAATGAAATGCTGGTGTTTGTAATTAAATTTAGTTTGAAGTTAACAAATTGGGAGAATTTCATTTTGACATTAGCTTGAGTGCCAGATCACTTATATTTTAAAAAACAAAAAAAAAGCTTCACCTCCCACATTCTTCTGCTACAGGACTTCCGTAAAGGAAAACTGATCTGAGAAATGTGATGCTGATTTTCAAATTAACTTTATGAACATTTCAAAGCGTTGTTGGGTGGTTGGGTTTTTTTTCACTGCTCTAAATAGAGAAAGAAATAGATCAGTCAGTGATGCTGCAGTGGTTATGATGTGCTTCCTACCCTCACTGTGTGCCTCAAGGTCAGAGGGAGGTGTTTGAGCATGTTTGGTTGGTTGGTTTTGGTGGTTTTTTTTTTTGGGAAGAGGGTGAACCTTGCGGTTCTGGGCATCTCTAGGAAGCGTGCGTAGTCTGTGCTTGCTGGAGTACTTCTGAAGTACCAAAATAATGAGTACTAAGTAGGAGATCCTGCATTTCCTACAGTCCAGAGCATTGCACCATGAATTCTCCTTGCAAAAAGCTCACATTCATTTGAAAATTGAAAGACTTGTTTTGTAAAGATGATAATCCAGAGAAAATACTGGTTTGGTATTTTTTTTTTCTTCCTGTAAATCTTTTCATGATTGTTTCTTCCAGTAAGTCTTGTGAGATGTATTTGAAAGGTTACAGTAATAAGATCTGTACAGGACAAGCTTTCTTGGATGCTTTCATCTTCCTACAGAGCCAGTAGCATTTGGATTAATTTGCATCCTTGTGGTTACAGGTACAAAAAACCCACTGACTTTAAAAGGAAGAAATTGCAACTCTTGACCAAGAAACCACTTTACCTTCACCTCCATCAAACGTTGCACAAGGAATGACCCTAGTTGTGAGACTTCTGTGAACTGAACCGCGATTCCTGATAGCTGTGTCTAGTAGCCTTAACCTTCCAGGGGCCGGAAAACGACCGAATTCATGCCAGTGGGTCAGATGGGACCATCACACGCCGCACAGCACCACGCCAGGGTCAGAGGCGAGGCTACCATTCCAGTGCAAGATTGTTTTTTTGGTTTTTTAGTACCTTCCAGATAAAGGTTTTTCTGAGAGCCCTGAAATACCATTGGCTGCTTTTCCTAATTTTACTGTTCATCACTTTTTTTAATCTTAACAGTTATCATCCTTTTGCCTCAAACTCCACCCAAGGATGGAGACTGCCCCTTTGCCAAACCTGTAGCAATAAAGATGTGGCAGGCCTACTAACTGTTTACACTTGCTGTGCTATTGTAGTTCCTCTCATCTGCATTTCAGAGTCCTCTGTGGCGGGCTGGGTGGCAGAGGAACAGGGAAGGATGAGGTGGGGCGGGAAGGAGCTGGAGGTCCTGCAAGTGATTTCAAGTGGGAGAGAGGAGGATGCTGGGTTGAGTGGGGTGGCCACAGGAGAGCTCCTCAGGCAGCTGTTCTACTGTGGTGTGGCCAGGAGGAGGACAACTGCAGATGAGAACACCGAACTATGATTTTAACAGCATTGCCTGATCCACTGGGACTGAGTTTTGGATGCAAAACACATCACAGTCTTTCAAATCGCCATTACTCCCTAATAGAGCTGATTTTTTTTCTGTATCTTGTCACAGAGTGGTTTGCAGAGATGGGTGAGGGGCAGAGAGGGCTTTTCTCCAGGGCTTCAGCCTCGTGGTGGTGGGTGTTTTGCCATTTCAGGCCCCTCAGTGGTCAAGTGTCAGCTTTCCAGAGGTTTTGCTAAAGCACATCTGGCTAGCAGGTTGCCCCACCTTTTACATGAAACTGCTGTTCTTATGGATACTGATCGTATGCAGTTTTCTGCATATTTTATGCAAGTCTGGAAACTTACTCTAAAAATTACCTTTTTTATGTACGTAGATAGGATTATCATTTATTTTCTATATTTTTTGATTTGGTGTGTAATAAGCTGCAGGACATTGGCTTATTATGACACACTTGCATTCACCTTTTGACCTAATAAAGGGACAGAAGTAGAACCCAGTCAAATCTTTCATATATTTTGTGTGGATATTTAATACGATACTTTAAAGTTTGATATACTTCTTGCATATCTAACTAGCGTCTAAATATTCTGCTATGCTAACAGAAAACTCAGCTCCCAAAACAGTGTCCAATATTAGGTTTATTTTCAACAGTCTGGATGCAAATGTATTGCTAGTTCTTCCTTTCTATCATGTAACCCCAAGATGTTACATTATGCTTTAAGGAAAGCGATGTTACTTTTCCTCCTGTTACTTGTCTGGATAAGAAGCTGGTTTTGGATTACCTTCACTTTCTTGCCTTCCCTTTCTTCTGGTACAACTGGGGATGACACTATTTAGGTATTACAATAAAAGTCAGCAGCACTTCCTTAAGTTTCCACTACTGGTTGGTGGATAGAAAAAAAGAAAGTGCAATTGAATTTTCCTGTTTATGGGTCTTTACAGTACCTCAGTGGCATTACATCTGATACATTGAATAGCAAGCCCTGAAAATGTACCTTGATGAGTTATGGAATTCTCTCTGAATGCAGGAGTCAGGAGACCAGATGAAAGGGGGGGGGACATGATTTTTTAATAATTCAAAATCATCCTTTGAAGTCTGCAAAAGGATGGAGCGAAGCAAATACACCTGAGCTAGTGCTGTAGCTGTGTTACCCGCCTGGAGTGGCTCAGGGCTCTCTGACCTCCTAAGAATCTGTCCTGCTCAGCAAGGGGCGATTCTGGGGCTCTGTCCCAGCTCTGCCACCCTCCCCTCCCTGCCGGTGTCACTCAGGGCCTGGTGACACTGCTGTAGTCAGCGGATGTCTGCTCCTGTGTAACTCCAGAGAGCAATGGCACCTGGCTGGCAGTAGTTCAGGCTCACAGGGGAGCGTGCACAGAGCAGCACAAAGCTTGGTGCAGGGGAAGGGAAGATCCCGAATGTGGAGAACCCGACTTTCAAATGCAAATGTTGATTCGTGTGTGTCATTAGCCACTAGCAAAGGAAACTTTCACTTGAACCACAAACCCCTTCTTTCTGCTGCTTCCCTTGGCTCTTCCCCTGCTTGTAGTTGTCTGTATCAACTCCAGTTATATGAAATGTCAACTTTGAAGTATTTTTGTTAAATACACAAGTAGACCTTTGTATTTAACTAATTGTGAATTAATGTCTGTAGAGTGTGAAATACCATTTTTAAAGTTGCTTCTATCCTTTGTGTTTTTTCTGTGAACTGTCTTTCACTGAAAGGACTACTGCTCCCTGCACCACAAGCTCCTGTATTGTTTTATGCTTTAGTGATGTTCTATCTTGTCTTTAATCTTAAACCTAAAGCTTAATACTTGTACTGTAAGAATGTAACACCTAGATGGCAAGTTTAATGACTGCTTGTACTCTGGCAGTAAAGCTGTAATGGCCTTTCAGGAGGGTTTTATTATTCCTAGTAGTTTTCTCCTTTTTTTTTTTTCCCTCCCTAAGGCTTTTGTACAGAGCACTGTTGAAAAACTTCAGAGTTGGGACAGCTCTCCCACATGCTACATACTCATCCTTGTATTTACACTTATACATTCAGGGACTTCTTTGAACATCTACAGGTGTAGGGCATTTTATTTTCTAAAGCTCTCCAGTATTCTGTGTGTGCAAACTGATTTAAAACAATACAGGCTGATATGGTTTACATAAACCCACTCTGCTTTATGGAACACTTTTTTTTTTTCCTTCTAATAGAAGTGAAAAAGGCTGTAAAAACACAGCCTTGCTGCCAAGAAACCTGAACTGGTCTTAAATACTAAGATGAAAACTCAGCTCTCAAACTTTGCTTCATGCTGCAGGCCAGTGTTGACATCTTAGTTTCTAGGATCACAGAGCATTCACCTGCATTTCAAAACAAAGCCCAGCTGAGGAGGGCTCTGTCCCCCTTGTCTTCAGTACATGAAGCACAGCCGAAAGATGCCAGATGGGAGAGTTGTAAGGGTAACACAGTCACTAATGCTGCAGCAGCAGTTGTTACTCAGCTGTCATTCAGTTCTTCATAACAGCTGTAGCATCTCTGGTTTAATTACTGAACAAGTGTCCTTTCTGAGCAAAAAAAAATGGCACTGAAGCAAAGCCTTCAGGGTTTAGCAAAAGGAATTTTGCTTTTTATTATAACTTTCCTTTGAATACAGTGTCATTTGTGCTTCTGATCTCCGACCAGACATCTCTAAAAAAAAAAAAAACAAAACACACCACCTCACAGTCCTCATGTAAACCCCTGGCCTACAGTAACTGCAGCTTAATAATGTGATGGAGAAGGCAGGTAGGATAGCATTTTACTTAAAAATTATTTCCACAGGAAATGATTTGATTTACATTTTCCACCAAATTAGTTCATTCACCAACTGGTTACAGAGGCTACATTTAATTAAAACTAGCCACACAGGTACTTCCTTTCTATTGCACATTTAGAGTAAGTTCAAGTCCATCACAAGAAGGTTCTTGCAGCCCAAGAGGATGGATGAGTTTAAGGTGATCATAAATGCACATAAGATGTCTGTAGCAATTGGATAAAAATTAATCCCGCAAAAGCCAAAATACATACTGAGACAAATGGCTTCGAATAGAGAACCATTTCCTAAAATCCTGACCGCAGGAAGTGTGCTAGAGTCCATTCGGCTGAGCTGCTTAGCAGACGCTGCAGTCAGGGTTTCTGGGTGGGAGGCTGTGTGTAGTCCTTGGAGGCTGGTGGTGGAGGAGGGCCTGCAGGGTAGTCTCTGGGTCCTGCTGGAGGCAAGTCTCTGTTAGGAGGAGGTGTATAGTCTCTTGAACCAGGCGGTGGTAGCCGTGGGCCCGGAGGGAAATCCCTTGGGCCTGGAGGGAAATCCCTTGGGCCCGGAGGACCTAGGGGTCGAAAAGGAGGGTGCCCACGTCCATAGCCCCTTGGATCCGGAGGCGGCGGTAGTGGGCCAGGAGGCAGGTCTCTCACTCCTAAGGGTGGGCCAGGTAAGAAATCTCGTGCAGCTGGAGGTGGCAAGGGAGCACCACGAACTAGAAGGAAATGAAAACAGAGTTAAATGAATTCGTGCTTTAACCCAACCGGTGAAGCTCCCGACTCACTCCTCATTTCAGTTTTTAGAGCAGCTCTGGGGTGGGTCACTGCCATGTGCAGACTTCACAGGCCACGGATTATGTTCTAGTGACTTTTGACTGCTGGTTTCCATTTTAGACTAAACAAGGAAAAATACCTTGGCATTTCAGAGGCCTGAAACCACCCACCTGTCCAAGGTTACTGAGCAGGACAGCTAGACCCTGTGAAAAGTGGGGAAGCTGTGTGCTAATGGGCAGCAGTTCTCAGGTCTGCAGCAGGCTTCCAAGAAGCAAAGCGAAGCTTAAGCACACAACACAACTGTACCTAGGGGCACAGGAAGAGGTCGAGGCCCGAAGTGCCCACGGAGAGGAGCTGGCGGCGGTCCGTAGCGAAGAGGCGGTGGAGGCGGAGGTCCCATCACTGGGGAGGTCATGATAGGTGTCCCAGGGAAAGAAGGTGGGCCTTTGGGACTAGGGTTAGCCTGTGCAAGATGAGGTGATAGTTCAGTGTTACTCACTGCATCAGGGAAGTATTGGCACTGCTGACCACCACAACCCCTCACCCAAAGGCCAAGAGGTGGAGGTGGGGATGGGGAAGAGAACAACACACCCCAAAACACATAAACCAAGTAGAAAACAGGGAAAGTTACAGCACCATCATCCCTTCACCCAGAACACTGCTTGCACTACCTAGGAGTGAGTGTTCAGTGTGCCTTCTGAGATGACAAGTTTTCTTTAGCTGAAGCTGTACTAAAGAGAAGTTCAATTGCTTCTGAAGTGTCCTTGGTGGACACCCCTTTGATAAATTGAATTACGCATGGAATTGTGCTTAAATACCACAGGTAAGACAGCTTCTTGGGATTATTGTTGTAGTCACTCCAAAGTGTTTGCCTGCAGTCTTTAACAAGAAAGGTCTCATTTCCTCAATTCTATAAAAACCAGACAGAACTGCTCAGCACTAGAGAAACCTTTCAAGACAGAGGTATGAGCCCTGGGTTAGTTTCATGAAGCATTTTGTTATTTAGCAGCTCAGAACACCAAGCCTGTTATTCCTGTCCATCAAAGCAGAGAAGCACCATATCCAGCCTCCAGCCTCTGAATACTCACTGTAGTTGACTCAATAGATGAAGGCGAATCAGAAGTGACACAGGGGGCCTCAGACTCTTTGGGAGAGGGTTGCTTTTTTTTTTTTTTTTTTGACAGCAAATAAAGATAGTGACAGGATATAGACAAGACAGAACATGATACAGTTAAAGAAGCAGCAGGAAGTACAGTGAATCATGTATTTGAAAGGCTTCCTGAAAGTTGGGGTTTTTCATCTTACCACTCCATCCAGTGCTGTGGAAGGGGAGGAGGTTCTTGGCCCACTACTGACCAGGGACGCTACAGCAGGCCCAAGATCTGTAAATAGAGCCACAAATTAATGTCTTACCATGCCTGGGTTGGGAACACTGGCTTTAAATTACATTTCTGAGTGAAAGAATAACGAAATAAGTTGCAGGCCATGTAGCTTACCGGGAACAGACATCCTCCCAGGTAACTCTGGTGGCCTTCGTGGAACAGGAGGGCCATCTACCACTGTACCATAAGGAAAACAAGAACCCCAGAGATCCTAATCAATACATGCCTGAGCCATTTCTATTTAAAAACAAAACAAAGCAAAAACACAAAACCACACAAAACAAACACCACAAAACATTACCAACCACTTATCTGTATCAATACTTAACACTATCCCTAGAACCAAGATCAGACCTTGGCATTCTTGGGTTTGTAGCATAGGATAGGTACCAAAGAAGGCGAGCCTCACTGCTTACCGAATTCACCTCTCGAGCCTTCCCTTCGAGGAGCAGAAAGGGGCCGAGCAGGAACTTCTATCATCTGTGTGGGTGATGGATTCCCGCCACTCACAGGTGATGGGCCGAAAGAGCCATCTCTGCTTAAGGGCCCTATGCCAAAGAAGAATAAACGCTTTACTTTTCTACAATGAATCATAGCCTTATTTTTTTAGGATATACTGACTCAAAGACCAAAGTTTTGGGAGAAACAGCAGCATTTACCTCGTCGTGGTGGGACTTGGCGATCGGGTCTCCCTGGAGTTGGCTTTACAATTAACGGTCTTTGAAGCATGACGATTTTTTGGTTTACTTCTATTAATCTAATTTTTAAGAATAAAGGGTTTTTTATTCAAATAATATGCGTGAGTTATATTTGTTATAATGTAACACAGCAAATCACATTTTACAATGTTACAGCTTTCACCAAGAAACCTTATTTTAACCATCAAAACAGTTTAATCACAATTTAAAGTTAGTAACTCAAATAGGCACTGCACATTCTGAGCAAGCGGGCTAACTGAGCATCTTGCATTGTTCAAGCTCCTTCTCTCCTACGCAACACGCAGCGTGTTCAAAGGGCAATAGAAATGGTCTGTACTGCACTTACTTTTGTCTCAGGTTGGCTGCTTCTCTTTTTTCTTCAGCCAGAGCTCTCTCAGCAGAGCGGGCAATAAGCTATTAGGGAAAGTTTTGTCAACTGCACGAATTGCACCAATCTGAAGTCAAATACAAACTGTCTGCATTAGAAAAGAAAAAACACTCTTACCCAGTTGTCATGTGCCTTTTTCTCATGAGCGGCAATCTGAGAAGAAAAGAAGCGTTTTAGCTTATTTTGTCCAACTACTAGTACGCAGCAAAAGGTAACATGAGAACCAGCAAGCAGGAAACTTACCTGGTTTTTGTAAGATCTCTCAGTTTTTTGCAATTCTTCTTCCATATCTTGGATCCTTTGCCTGTACAAAAGGAAAAGGAGGAGGAGGGAGGTTTAAATGAATTTTCTTCAATAGCTGAAAAAAAAGAAAACAACAGCCTTCAGAAACTGAAGTTACTTGTAAACTTTCACTTCCTCGATGGCCAGCACAGCTTTTTCATCTGCAGCAGACAATTTCTGCTCCTTCTCCTGACGCTCATACTCTTCCTGGGTCAGTTTTCTGTACAGGAAAAAAAAAACAAAACCACATCATATATTCTAGCATCCTACATCTACTACAACTCAAAATCAAGGCAGTCCCATGTTAACACCATCAGAATCTATAATAATGCATGAGAATACAGAGGAAGGATAAAGAGATTTTTTTCTAAAAGGCTACAGAAATTCTGTGTTTTGAAAGGCTTTGTGTACAAAACCTGAAAATTAAGGATGCAGATTTGACTGAAAAATTCTGTCAGCATCTGAAGTTTTGTCAGAATCTAACAACTGTAAACAGTTCATCTCTTCAGATCCTGTAGTTCACTTACATATGGTAATCCAGATATACAAAGGTACAAACAAGAAAATATGCAGAACTGACACCTACCCAAGAGAAATGAAGAAATTAATGTGTAGTAAAACAGGAGGATTTTAGGGCCCAGATGACAAATACATTCCATAGTCATCAGCTGTGTGGAAAGAAACTTTTTTCCAAGTACTCTCCATAGCAATTTATTACATGACCAATCTCCACAGCCTTTTTATAACCTCGTGGTTCACTAATTCTTTAATTTTTTTACATTTTTCTGGAAGTATTTAAGAGGTTCATAAGGTGTTCCTAACTTACAAGAGCTATCCCACAAAACTGGAACCACTGAACTAGTAGTAAGTTGACTATTGCTAATAGGCAGTTCAACATAATCCATTTCTTTAGCTACATGTGGAAACAGTTTTCCAGAAAAAAAATGCAGGAAGTCCTTCATTCTAATCAAGATGTAACAGGCACTGTAACTTCCTAAAAGTTTTGGAAGAAGTAGAAATCCTTCAGAGAGACCAAGAGGAAGTTTTCCTTGAAAGGTGGGCTGTCCTTCACCTCTCCATTATTGTGTTTACTACACCTGGATCCCAAAGTTACAAGGTCAGGCAGTTTCACTACTGAGGTGCTGTGTAACCTCAATTCTTAGCTTGTTCCAGCCCTGTGCTTCCTGCAGCCTACACACCCGAACCTCAGGACTTCCAATTGCTTCTCTACCACAATTTCAAGCTTTCCTACAGAATTTAGCTCAAAGTGTCCCTGAATCCTATCTCAAAATTTTCCCTGAAAAACTGAGGTAGTATTACAGACATTTCAGTCAGTAAATAAATGAGGAATGAACGCAGATACACAACTAATTCTTCATTGCTAACAGTTCATTCACCTCAACTGCCTCCACGAACTCAACCTTAATTTAGCACTTTGAGAATACAAAAAGGTCACAAGACTAAAATACTAAGTTTCTACATTATGAGAATTAGAGTCACTGAACTGAGATCAGAGTAACTGAAACAAAACTTAATGGCCAGTATATTCTCCTTGACGTTTCTGGACAATGTGACAGAGCAACCACAGAATTTGCAGACCAAGCCACCCATTTCCCTTTTCCAAAAGTTGTTTGCTGTTTTTTGTTTGTTTTTCCCTCTGCACCATTTATTTTTTAGTAGTAGAAGGCAATATTTGTGCGTGCAAAGTGACAGTCTTTTTAGAATCTCTGGTACAGTGGAAAAAGTCAAAAAACGGGTACCAGCTTCAGACCATACTGAAACAGCAATCATCACCTGTCGTTCCAAATACAATTTTCAAGTTATTTGATCCTTCGGAGCAAAGAGTATTTGGATAGTGCCTATGACAAAATATGCAATGTTATGGAAAAGTAATGAAAGGCTTACTTCTGGAGTGCCATCTCCTTCTGCTGGTAAAGTTCACCAAGAATCTCCACTTTCTGCTGCAGTGTTTTGCATTCATTTTCCAGACGGGCCTTGGCTGACTGGAGCGAACAGGAGTCATGTTCTAATTTTTTTATTTGTTCTGTTGGAGAGGCAAAGGTAGGTGAGGAACTTGAAGAAAACTGCAATGAGAACCATTATGCCACCAAAACACTGTTTATTTTTAAACCACAAACAGCATTTCATCCTAAGCAACTCTTTTGCTAAGCCTACCTTCCAGCTCCTGTCTTGCAGCTACTTCATCACT
Source organism: Patagioenas fasciata (assembly GCF_037038585.1). Taxonomy (NCBI): domain Eukaryota; kingdom Metazoa; phylum Chordata; class Aves; order Columbiformes; family Columbidae; genus Patagioenas; species Patagioenas fasciata. The sequence goes on from NC_092522.1 coordinate 24,865,156, forward strand.
CAGTTTGGATTGCAGAAGATTTCTGTCTTCTTCAACTATGGATAACATAGTTTTTACCTGAAAAGAGAAGCAGAAAGTTTATAATCTTAGGCACAGCAGCAGTGTGGCTGCATTTATTAGATATCTTGTGCAGCATACCCTGGAGACATCCATCATCTGCTTAATCTGAGCCTTCATCTTCTCACTCTCATCATCTAAAAGAGAAAAATATATTTGTTTTCCCTGTTTTTTAACCCAAATTCCCTGTACTCTACAGCTGTTAAAAATAATACTCCTTACATTTTAATCTGGGATAGGGCTCCTTACATAGTCAAAAAAAGGGAAGGTGGAAAAAAAAATAGTAATTCCATGACCAGCAGAACAGAACTCAGATTTATTCCAAAAGGCATTCCAATTATTGTTTCTTGTCACTTGTTCTAGCCACCACAACATTAATGTGAATGCAGTATCTGTTATCAGACATACTATCTGAAAATCAAAAAGTGGGAATTTCCAGCCCACATATATTGCATGGTTAGAAAAAAGGAAAAATTAAAAAAATACTTCAAAACCAAAGATGTAGCAAATACATATGTAATAACAGGAATTGCAAACTTCCTGAAGAGTTTTGAAAACATCTATCTCAGTCTTTCAAGATTTAAAAGATGTGATATGTAAATTGATTATCTAACCGGGGGTAAGCACAATACTCATTAAAAACTCACATCAAAAATAAATGTAGCATAACACCAAGCTGAGATTCTCAGCTTTTGCAATGTTCTTAATTACTAACCTTTATACGCAATCTTCAAAACTGTGTCATTACACTTATGATTTACATAAACAGTAATCTAAAAGCAATTATAGGCCTTGTTAATGGTCTCTCCCTTCAGTTAGGACACATTTTATATTGTCTGAGGACTACAGCTGTCAGTCTCTTAGCCCACATGCACGGACTCCTCTCAATTCCCATATGACATGCCACAAACATATGAGCACATGTGCTTTGGCCATGGGTGTACCAGCCAGCAGGTAGGATGACTGTACCTGGCAACTCTCCATTGGCCAGATCGTCTCCTGTGCTCCACTCCTGCCCTTCACCATCCTTCTTGGCCTCAGATGTCGAATCCATGTCAAGCTGCTTCAGCTGCATGATGCAGTTCGTTAAAACCTAGTAATGAAATCAAAGGTTCACTGAAGGGGAATCGCTCTGCATTTTATGAAGTATTTCCAAGTATCTTACAATGTGTAATATTTAAAATAAACTTGCTATAAAGAACCTACTTCAATTTCATTTTCCTTATAGGCGAGTGCTTCTTCTATGTCCTTCTGAGACTTCTGATACAGTTTGATCTGCTCACTGAGCTCGGTATGCCTCTCACTCCAACCTTCAGCTTCTTTTAGTAACTGTATGAAGCACCAAGGCAAGATGATTATTTGTTTTCTTTTTAGTATGGAGTATATGTCAATAAAGCCTATTTTACTGGTAGCTCTGACGATAACTGATCACCACAAATCACAGATAAAGTGTAGACTTCACAGTTAAACACACCCATCACTAGCCCATTGGTAGGACCGGATGCTGGGAATCTTTCTGTAATTTATATTAGGTGATTTTACAAGTTTGATGTTTTCTCAGCTAATATCCCAACATCAGAAGCAAACTGCTTACACACTTCAAAATATTAGGTATTAATTGCAGTCCAGAAGTAATCAAACCACATTCCTTAAAAGGCCATCTACTTCATATACAGAGAAATAAAACAGATATTTACAACTATCTGTAAAAGAAATGTCACGACATTTCAGGGCTAAAGGCCCTCCCCACTTCACTTGGCTTCAGAACTGCATTTTGGCAATTCTTTACCATTACTTCCTTCAGTCCTGATCCCAAGTAGCAATCTCCCAATCATGCAGTGACCACCACATCAGCACAGACATTCTGTGAAGTTGCTGACAAAACTGAATCACTGAAACCAGCAAAGCCTTCATACTGAAGACACATGGCTCACCTGCACAAAAAGCCTTTGCAGGCAGGCGCAAGGAGTTTAAATTTTATCTTGATAATATGAAATGTGGAATTCTGACATGTTAAGAAAACAGAGACACACTGCAGTTATACTTCAGAAAACCAGGAAAGAAGCCCCGATATTTCATTCAAAACAGAAACAAAGTTGCCTGTCTTGGGCATAACTTACTTGTTCCTTGCTCTTTTTCAACCTAGCATTCTCTTCCTGCACATGATGCAACTCAGATTTCACCTTTTCTTCACTTAGTTTAGCTTCGTTAAGGGCTATCTGCACCTACACATAAAAGAAAAAGGAACAAAAAGACAAAAGTCAAACTGTAATGGAGGAAGAGCTGGGTATTAACTAGTAACAGGAAAGGAACACATGCACAAACAACCTGGAATCTGCCAAGCTAGGTTTTTTTATTACATCCTAGATAGGAATTTTCCTGGTACCAGAACCTGTACCTGTGACTGCTAAGAGGGTATAGATAATGCTTTACCTCTGAAAGCTCTGCAGAATGCACACTGACAGCCTCTTGAAGCTTCTCCAAGGACTTCTGGGTTTCAGAGATCTATAGAAGAACAGAGATTGTGTATTAGCCTTGTACACGCCTGAGCCCAAGTGTGTAGTTACTTTACCTGTATATTTTCGAAGCATAAGAGGAAAGTTAAAACACCAACAAATTTCCATTTAGAACTGCCATTAGATTAGCAGCAACACAGCACTGCCTTATCAGCAAGGCAAAGAACAGAAATACAGGACATATTAGAATCAACCTCCCCCTGTGACTCTGCCCATGTGTGGCTGGGAAAGTTCCCTGTACACCTGCACAGTCTAGAGTGAAAGTACCACGTGCTGCTGTCATTAGCAACCTTTGATCAAAACAAGTCCAAAGAACTTGTTGGAGCTCACCATTACTACAAAATATCAGGCTTTAAAAATAATAAAGAAAAAAGTAATAATAAATACCTCTGGACAACAAGAATGAGGGGCAGTTTACAGATCTTCACACTTAGAGGAAGCATCTAGTTTTCTCTAAGTACAAGAAAACATCTCTTGCCAACCTGAAACCTTCAGCCCACGCTGCTAAGGAACTTCCTGGCTCTGACTAGGAAGTATTAGACTAGCCCATGACTTGAATACATCCGTTTGTGTGTAAAAGCACATAACCACACAAGCCCATTACAATTTTAGATGAGAGAAAAAAAATAAACAAACAAACAAACCACAGAACACCCCACCCCACCACCCCCAAACAATCTATAGATTCTTCCCCTTGAGCTTGCGATGAATTCAAAATTTCATTTCAGTTCTCTTTTTGAGACAGCACATCTTGTTTGCTCTACCCCTCTCTGTGCACCCACAAGATTGTGAGCAGGTTTTAGGGCACGTTAATTTAAGAACAATATAAGGGATTAATGCGATTGTTCATACCTTGTTCTGTTTCTTTTCGTTCTTTTTTCTTTCTGTTTCAAGCATTGTGTGCAAATTTTTTACTTTGTCATCTAGCTGACGATTTGCTTCTTCCAGTCCTTTAACGGTGTCCTAAAAAAAACAAAACAAGAGTAAAAGACCAACTAAAGTAAGTTATTTTATAGATGATTTTGCTTTCAGTACAGAGACAGCTGTTTCTTACCTTAAGCCCTGTGGTTTCATCAGTGAGAATGTCTTTTTGTTCTTGGGCCACTTTCACAGATTCCTTTGCTTCTTTTATCTAAGTACAGAAATAACCAAACAAAACTGAGGAAATTGCCAACATAATATTCAGTAAGAACAGAAAATAAAACTGTGACCGTGTCATTAAGTCAATAGCAGAAAATTAGAAAGGACAAGAACCTAGAACAAATACCTTTTGATCATATTCTGACATCTTTGCTAAGATTTCTGTTTTTTCTTGCAGAAGGTTTTTAATCTTTTCAGCAAGTTGTTTTTCAGTCACTAGGAAGAAAAAGAAAGCTTACAGTAACTGTACTTCACATCCTGGGGGAAAAAAATCAGAGCTATCATTACTGCCACTTTAGGGAACATTCAAGTAAGAACTAAAGCACAAATCAGGATAGCATAAATTCCCTGGCAGTCAGTCCTTTCTGCAGGAGTCCAGCTTTCATTTAAAATTAGGATTGAAAACAAGACAGTAAAGCACTGAACACTGACAAAGCATACAGCTCTTGCATTCACTTCACAGAAGCTGTTCAGAGAACGCACAGCAGAGTGGACTAGGATTCTGGCTACACACAGATGAGGTATGCTCAAGGGAAAGACTGGCAGGATGTTGGAGCAGGCTCAGTCCCTCTGACACACAGGGAGATGCAACACCTTCCCTAACAATCACCTCATCCTGCTGTATTGAAACTGAACATTTGGTCAGCAAAGATAATGGGATGAAAGCTCTGAAAGACCTACTGAGAACAGAAAAGAGACTTGCAGGTAGCAGACAGCATCTGTAAGCCTCGAGGAACTGCACAGCTTTTTAACAGCCACTATTGCTCACAGACCTCAAAAGGGTTGTGATCAAGTAACAGCTCTGTAGGTATGGATTAGTTTCTCAACATAAACAAGTCACCAACCAACCCACAGGATTCAACAAAAATACTTAAACTATTTTATTACAAATTAATTTAGAGAAACATCCAATTTCCATTCTTTTTCAAATCCTAAACCACCCCCATATATGAACATCCCAAGCCTCACTTCCCTCTCAGCAAATCCTGCAGCACAAATAAGAAGTGCTGGTTGTTCCAACTGCATCCCATGGGCTGCAATGGCAACTGCTGCTCCTCCTCCCCCTCCCAGAGGAGGGCTCCTGGACCAGAGGGTCCCCAGCCCTTCCTGCTTTGAGAAGAGCCAATACACAACTGCTGAGGAACAAGACAGTTCTCAGTAGTTTAAGGGGGGCAGGAATCCTTGCATTAGCTTGGTCTCCCAATTTTACTACTGTGATGAAGTGGAAATAATACATTTTGTCTTTGTGATTCCAAACGCGATCCATTTCTTACTGTGTTCTTCTCCCTGCTAATATTCCTCCATTTCAGGTAAAGATTTTAATAACAGCATGAACTTTATCATGCTTGAAGAATATTTATTTGTTCTTAGATTTAGTAGTTTCTATATAGCATTAAACAGGAGAAGGGGATTATATCTACATTCCTTTTTTATTATTATTTAAAAAAAAAAAAAGTAGGCTGCTAAGTAATTTCTGCAACACTGATACCAATGTTTTTACCCCCTCCAATCATATTTTTTTGTGGCACAGAAATCTCCTTACGGATCCAAGATGGATTTTCTCAGCTCACCAATTCTGCATTAATTATATAGAAGGAACTGCAGGATAACTACAATGAAACTAGAGTGGAATGACAGGTAAGTAGCATGGTCTGTGAAGATGAAACAGGCAGAGAGTTCATGTGAAGATAATTCTTTGATATTTTTGTTTTGTATTCAATAATGAATTTCAGCAACTGCCCTACTTTGAATTCTATTTCCTTTCCATTCAACACATTTTATATACTTGGAGCTGGAGAAAAGCCCTTGTAAAAAGCAATGTAATACCCACAAGAATATCTGCATTCAGAAGGTATCTGCAACTGCACAGCAGGCAGTTTCAGGCTACCCTCCATCCAAAAAGGTAAGAGGAACTAGCTACTGCTTTTTGTGAGAAGCAACAAGCAAAAGCAGATTCACTGCTAGTGAGAAAACCAAAGCAAACTCTGCGCCACTGCCACTGTACCAGTAAACCAGCAGATCACGTTTATATTGAACAAGGCAGAGCTTTTCCTTGCCTTTTTCTTTAATTTACAGGTGTGAGCTGCATTGTTTCTACTAATCAAAGCATTATCGAAAGCAAAATTGAAATCCGCAGATTCAAATATTTATCATCCACCAGCCTAGCTTACACCATATGCCCAGACTTAGCATTCTTCTTGAAAGGGAGTAAAGATTGACACTTGATCCTCTGAAACAATCTTCAAAACTTCTACATGTCTATGGATCAAATATGTTGAAAAGCACAGAGAAACTTACCTTGATATATTCTACTCTTTACCTACAGAAGGAAAAAAAAAAGTGAAAAATTGTATTAATTTTTCCTATAGAAAAAGATCACCATTTACACGTGGATTAAAGAAGCATATGGAAAACACATCCATCACTGCCAACAAGCGTGTTGAATAACACTACAAACAAGCTTAAGCCATTTTCTAATAAAAGCTTCTGGGTTAATGCCCTGTCCTAGAGCCTTGGTAAACATCTGTTTACTCAGTCACTAAAAGGATACCAGTAACTGCCCACATCCAATTTGCAACAAGGAAAATTAAGCCAATTTGCATCAAACAACAGGTCGTAAACTTGCAAACACAAAAAACACTTGCATCCCAGTTCTGATCCATCTAAAGAAATGTACATTTACAATATAGTTTCTCATTTTGAAACTAACACAGTTAATTTCAGAAGCCTTCTTTTTATGCTGTTATATTAAGACTATTTTGCATTTGAAACTGACCTACTGCAACCAGTATCAAAACTGAGCAAGAAAAAAACTACTGTTGTTATTACAGATAATATTCGGTTTTAATGTATTTTTGTCAAGCAAATAAAGTATTCCACAGGCTTCCGGAGCATATCACGACTGAAATGGACAGCTGTGAAATAAACTGTTCTATTTCATTTTCATCTATCAATTTACAAGGAGATGTGCTGGAACACTCGAAAGCTTGTGATGGTATTTATCTTGCACAGAAGTTATCCATGCAGCAAAGAGGAGGACAAATGGAGAGTGAGGAGAGTGGGGAAGGGGCTCTCCAGTGAGAATTAAGATCAGGTGTTTAGGTTTCTAAATGTGGCACCTGCAAGCAGCTGGGCAATATTAAGTGGGGAGAACTAACTGCTTGTTTGGCAACAGTCAGCAACAGGTTCAAGCATATGGAAGGCTTCTCATTTCAAAGACACACTGACGCTTCCTGTAGCCTTTTTTATTTACATCATACTCCCCTATTTTGCTTTCGAAACTGCCCCTTACTAAAAAAAAAAAAAAAAAAAAAAAAAAAAAAAAAAAATCTTCCATTAATAGCTTAAAGGAAACACTTCTTAGCTTGAAGAAAATTACAACTTACTTTAGCTATTAAGCACGGCATTTACTTCACATTAATACTCTAAATTGAAAAAATAAAAAAAAAGACTACACATTGCTTTGACCTCGGTAATGCTGAAACAGTTTAACTGTACAAAAGACCGCTTGGTAAGTTAAAAAGCAGCAGGCTTGCAAGCATGAAGTATACTCACTGAAAGGCAGGTTCTCCAGAAAATTATAGCAAGCGTGGCAATTCCCACTAAGGCAGTGACTATAATAGGCTCCCATGGAAGTCCATGGAAATCAGGCCCAGGACGAATTTCCTCAGGCAGGGTAGCAACCAACTGAAAACCAACAACATTGACCACTATGAATATGTTTTTATTTAAATACTCAGGCAAAATAAGCAGCCTGCCAAAGGCTTTTATTCCCCTCGTAAAAGCAGAGAACCATCTAGAGCTTTCTTGCAGTTTTTCTGTACACTGAAAACCGAAAATGAAGAAAACCACAAAGCAGCGTGATGCCAGCACTTCAACTCAAAAGCCTGACTATCTGAAAGACACCTGACAGCAAAGAACAGCTACACCAAAATGAGCTGATGCACACATTCTGTGTTACACAGCACTAGCAGTTATTTGATCTGTTGCAAAATAAAGCTAGAAGGATGGAAAAATATATTAAAAAAAAAAAAAACACAAAAAACCCAACAAAACAAAAACAAACAAACAAAAAACCCACAAGACCAAAAATCACACAGGTTTACATCTGAACGTTCATAATAATCTACTAAAAACGGCTCAGATCTTTTCCCAGTCACAGGGTAACACGTCATGTGTCCCGTCACACATCTATCTGAAGGCCAGACAGCAGCAACTGCTTGAGAAAGGTGTCAATACCTGGTACAGCTTACAGGGCTGACACAGACTGGTCACTTGGAAAATAACCTGTACAAGCCACACGGAAACCGCTGCCTTCCCCCTGGCCGTGACATTACAATACGGCCGCAGAGTCTCCTCCCGCAAACCCCGGCCCAGGGGCGAGCAGGTCCCTCCGCAAGCATCGTCTCCCCACAAACGCCGGGGAGCGGCGAGAGGCCAGGCGGCGATCCCGGCCCCCGCTGCCGCCACCGCTCCCCCGGGATCGCCCGGCATCGCGGGACGGGGGCGAGGAGAACCGGCCCCTTCGCAAAGGGAGCAGGGCCAGGGTACGGCGGGGGTGACACGACGACCCACTAGGGGACGCGGGACAACCTCCGCCTCGGGGCGCCGAGTCTCCCGATTGGGAGCGGCGGAGCCCTCCCGCCAGCCGTTAACGGCTGCCGACGGCCGCCGGCGCGCGACAACCCTCTCCGCGCCGCCCCGCCTCACGCACCTGCAGCAGCCGCTCCGCCGGGGGCTCCAGGAGCCGCTCGGCGGCGCCGCCCGCGGGGTCCATGGCGGCGCGAGCCAACCCGCAAGCACACGTCAGCCCGAGTGACCCCCCCGCCCCGCGCCTCCGGCACGCCCCCCGCACCCCCCGCCCCGCGCGTCATCGGCGCGCGCCACCCGCATGCGCAGCCGCCGCCTCCGCCACTCACCCGCCGCAGGAGCTCGTGCGCCGTGGGCGTCGCTTCCACCTGGGCTGCCCGGGAGGCGGCGTCTGGATCCGCCCCGCGTCCTGCGGGCCCGGGCTCTGCGGGGAGAGACCGACAGAGGGGTTACCTCACTGCAACGGGAAGCCCGCTTCTGAACGCCCCCCCCCCCCAGAATCACAGACTGGTTGGGGTTGGAAGGGACCTCTGGAGATCATCCAGTCCAACCCACCTGCTAAAGCAGGTTCACCCAGAGCAGATCGCACAGGAATGTGTCCAGGCAGGTTTGAATGTCTCCAGAGAAGGAGACTCCACAGCCTCTCTGGGCAGCCTGTCCCAGTGCTCTGGCATCCTCAAAGGAAAGAAGTTTCTCCCCATATTCAGATGGAACCTCCTGTGCTTCAGTCTGTGCCTGTTGCCCCTTATCCTATCGTTAGGCACCAGTGAAAGGAGTCTGGTCCCGTCCTCCTGACACCCACCCTTGAGATATTTATAAACATTTATGAGATCCCCTCTCAGCTTTCTTGAGGCTGAACAGACCCAGCTCTCTCAGTCTCTCCTTATAAGAAAGGTGCTCCAGCCTCCTAATCATCTTTATAGCTCTCTGCTGAACTCCCTCCAGTAATTCCTTGTCCTTCTTAGACTGGGGAGCCCAGAATACATGGTGGTTGCTGCAGCATTTTAGGCGAGATTTCAGATTACAGTACCCACATTCTCCGGGGCACTGAAGAAAGAGGGAAAAGTCCTCAGAAAGGATAGCGATATTCCACAAGCTGCTTTAGAAAAGGTGCTGCAGAGAGGGACAGAGACATACAAAGTCACTTTGCCAAGCCTGCCTCGGACAGCACAGACATCTCCTTCAACAGCAAGTCAACAACAACAAAATTACACACTCAATTCCATAATTGACAAATCTACATCTTCTACAGTACTGTTAGCCCAGCATAAGTGTTAAACTACCTCCACTTCTACCCCTGGCCTGAAGCCAGCCTCTTCCTCCTCTCACTACTCCTGTTGCCATGAATTCAGGTTCACAGACTGAAATAACCACCTGCCCAGCCTGTTGTTACATTGTAGAATGGCCACTGTGGCCAGCATTTCTAAAGCATCTGCCGTGTTTCTTCTCAGCAAGTTCAAGCAGTCCCCGTAGCAGTTTGTGGTGAAGAGTATTTAACCACCATTAAGGAAGGAAAGGAACATACAACTGCTTAACTATGTAAGTAATCCCCCAGCCATTTAAAATCAATAAGGTATCTTTGCATTTAACCTCAAGCTTCTCTCAGAACTTCAAAGCTGCTAAAAAGCACTTGACTATGGGGATGGTACAGTACCTCAGTAGTGTACAAAAGCTAAGAAAGATGTGCCTGAATTTTTTCTAAATGCTCAGTGTAGACAGATTTGTTGAGCATAACGGGAGATGAATGCAGAACAGCAAAGCTGGCTTAGCACTGAGAATGGAGTCAAAGGCAGGTTCATGCCAAAACAGAGCTGGGAAGATGATGGTAATAGGATCCCTCCTTGGCATAATGATGAGTCAGCACAGGTCAGCACACTTACTCCAGAAGTAAAAGGCCTCCGCAGAACAGAGTAAAATATTTTGCCTACTCCAACAAACACCTTAGCCAGAAATTACTGAATTGCTCAAGGGAAGCTACACTCCTTCTTTCCTGGAAAGTAATATAGCCCAGAGTCGCAGGTTAAAAAGAGCAAGAAGCACATAACTCTATAGCCTAATGGTTCGACTGTCAGTCCCCCTGCAAAGTGGAAGATACCTCGGCTGATGGTATGTAGGCTTCCAGTGATTTCTGCTCTTTATCTACTACCATCCTGAGACACAGTCCACCAGCCCAAGCACAGAGCTCTGACACTTATTTCTATAGTGCAAATAGGTAATAGAAAAACCACTCTGCTGAGATGAGTGGTAGGGAGACAATACTGCCACTAGAGGGACTGTCACGGATTAGTAAAAGCCATTAGGATTATAGCAACATACAATGAAAATATTACACAATTACCAAGGTTTTTCACTAAAAAACATTCAAGCATGCTCCTCTTTAAGAGCAAAAGTACAAAACAAACCAATTCTGAAAGGTTACCTGCAGCAATATCTTCCTTGGCACTCTGTCCAGAATCAGTTGACCCAAAGGAAGCATCTTCCAGCAATGATCCTCTGTCACTATCGTACCCTTCTTCAGCTTCTCTGTTATCTGAGAAATGGGTCTCTTCATGCTCAGGTGGAACATTAACAGCCCTCTCCTCCTCAATAGACTGTTCTGGCTTCTTATCTTCAAGCTGCTGAAATTCCTGATTGATCTCATCAATGACATTTGGGTTTCTGGTGGAAACTCTGTCATATTCAGCCTCTTTTGCAGCACCTGTGACAGACAGGGAGACATGAATTAAGCACTGAGCTAGTGTGTATTTCTTACCCACAGTTGTCTCCAGTGAAATACTGTATTTGACAAAGCTTTTTTGTTGTTTTTTTAAACGCTTCAGCTTACATATTGCTTCCACTATATTCTCAATCAACTTTCAGTAGAATCTAATTCAATTTTATATGGAATTTATGTAAGATATCAACCACTGACAAGACAGTGAAATATTTTCATTGTTCATGACTTTATCAGAAATTACATAACACATACCACTGTAAAAGGACCCTTGCTAAGAGCGTATCTTACCACCTTGCACATTAATTAGAAAAAATAAGCAAGTTTGCAGCAGACTTGACCACCAGTTCTTCCCCCATCAAAATATCTGTTTAGCCCGTATTGCTACTTAGGCACTTTCATGAATGTGGGCAAAAACATGATGATAGGGACACACAAGATTTTAGGTGCATGGTTTTAGTGCCTGAACTTTGCATTAATCACTGGATCTTCATAATTAGTTTAGCAAAAGAGACTGGTCTTAACCCTCCAGAAAATTTAGCACATTAGTATATGTGAAATCCCGTTTCTTGAGAGGAGGTGCAGACATGGCCTGAATGGCTCCCTCTAGCCATACCCATGCACAGATCCCACTTTCTTGCACTGAACCTGTCCCATAAGAAAACATGCTGAGCTCAACACTTTATCTCAGGATTTGTCCCTGAAGACCCATCACAATGTCAAAAAATATGCATTAAAAATAAGCAAAATCCCAGTGGATTCCACAGAGCCTCTTTTAATTCTGCTCCCTCACCCTTTTCTCTGTAATGTATTGTCTGGGATATGGTTTTACATCCATTTCATCTATTTATTAACTGGTTTAACATCCTACCTTGAACAGGCAGCTGATCATCTTCCTGTTCTGGAATAGTTGCAAGCGGGATGCTCTCACTAGCTGATGAATATTTACTCCTTAAAGAATATATTAATTCTTGAATATCATCCATCAGTGCACTCTCCTCATCATACAAATCCATCTCTTTCACCACCTCCTCTTGATTTTCTGCCACTCTGGAATCCAGAACTTTTCCCACAACATCCATGATGTTTGATTCTGAAAACTCAAGTATCCGGTCCAGAGCTTCTTCTAGATCTTCATTATTATGGCTTGCCTTTCGAGCAAGCTCCATCTCTACTTTCATGTCGTAAAACATGGCTTCTACCCTAAACATGTGCTGAAGCCCAAGGTACTTTCGTAGACGTGTTACACGCTTTTCATCAAGAAAATCTCTCATTATTGTGAGCCGCTTCACAGACTCGCTGAAGTCTGTCACAGTGTCATTTGTGGCTGCTGAGCGGTCAGCAGGGCTGGGGAAATGCACAGATGGCTGGTGGTCAGTTCTTGCATGCTCTAAATTTTGCACCTCTTTTGAGTCTTTCTGTGAGATGCCCTCTGGGAGATGGTCTTTCCTTTGGTTAAAGTCATTGTTGTCTTCTCTGTAAGGAGACTGGAAATTATGTTCTTTCACAGCTGATGGTTCCTCAGCTTCAGAAGACTCCTCCTCAGCTTCCATGACGTGTTCCACCTCATCCAATTTAGCATTTTCACTCGCTGGTACATCAACCTCTTTGATCCCAGTCTCGCTTGTATCTTGCATGCTGATCATTTTTTTAGCCTCCTCTCCTGTTTCGTAAGTAGGATTTGCAGTTCCCAAAACAGCTTCGCTTAGTACTTCTAATTCAGGGTTTGTACTCTTAACATTTAGTGTATCACCCTGTACATTTGCAGCCTTTGCTTGTGAGAGCTTTGCACTTGCAGCATTCTCATCCTCCAGGAGCTCTTCCTCTACTTGTTTCAGGTCAGGGTCATCTTCAGCATCTGACCCTTCAGATTGCAATTCTGGTCTTGCTGTTCTTTCTTTAGCTAAATTTGTGCCAAGAATTCTGTCTGAATCTGTGGCCTCGGTACGAGCAGTTCCTTGCTGAGTAAGAGTCTCTGTATTAGTATTCTCTGTAGTGCTTTTTGATTTTTCTTCAGAGGAAATTTTCTCAATGCTTTCTTCAAACACTATCGTCTTGCCAAGATTTCTTGAAAGCTCTTCTTTCCTATCTGCCTCTGAATACTCCGTCTCATTTTCCCATGGCCTAGGTTGCTTGACAGCTCCTCTATAGCTTGGGTCTCCCTCTCCTGCAAGGGTTTCCTTCATGTTTTCCCTTTTCATTTCAGGTTCTTTGTTAGAAGAGGTGGTTTTTTGATTTTCATGATGGGTCTCCCCTGTTTGTTTCAAACCTTCTTCATGTCTTAGAAGCTCTTTCTCCACAGCAGGCATTCCATGCTCCACTTTCTCTTTTAAGAGGTCAGTACCTCCTACATCACTTTGAGATACATTTTTTACCTCCTCCATTGGTTTGACTGGAACAACAGAAGGCTTGTCCTCAGCTCTTCCTTTCTCCTTTGTATTCTCCCAGAACTTTATGTGCTTTAAATCACTTTCCAATAACTCTTCCAAGGTGTCATCTTCAAACTTTTTCTCATCTTTCTGTATTTGAACAAGCGGCATTCTTTCTGGACTTCTGTTGATATCACCAGCAAGTGGTTTAAAAGCATCTTGTTTGCTTTTAACAGATGATTTGGACTCCAGATCGTCTCCTGGACTAGGGAAAACATGAGGATCAGGCACAGCTGTACTCTTCAGCTCTTCAGTATTTGACTCAGTGCCATCAGCTATGAGCTGTTCTTCAGACTGTTCAGTTTTGTTTGTTTTTTCTTTTGAACCCAGATCAATTGTACCTACAGGTTCCTTTCTAAGGAGTTCTTTGGAGAGATCCTCAGGCTGAGTTGTTGCTGGTGCTTCTCTTTTACTAATTAGCATCACTTCATCCTGTTTTTCTTTTGTTTGTTGAGATTCGAACCTGTCCACATTTATACTGTGACCCAACGTCTTGCTCTTACTGAAGGCATCCTTAAGAATTAATACATCTGAATTGTGTTCTTCCTCCTTGTCTCTTTGGTTATTTAGCTCTGTAGCACCCTTTGTATCTTCATCAAGTTCATGATTTGGTGGCTCAACATCATCATTTACATCACCATCTAAATCCACTGGGGATGTAATTTCTTCCTCTGATGTAAAAGACAGTAGAGGGATTTCTTCTGACTGATCTGTGAAGTCTGGCTCCTCCTCTGCATCAGGAGCATTAATGCTCAAATCTTCATTAAAATCATCTTCCAGTGATGTAACATGGCGAGTCACCTCATCATCTGATACAACAGCATCAGCAGTTGAGCCAAATTTTGTTTTCAAGTTCAGAGAGAGCTCTCTGTTTAAAAGTGTATAGGCATTGACTTCTGTACTCTCTTTGTCAAGTTGACTGGCTTCACCTTGAGGAACACTAGTGTTTTTGGTATTTTCACTTTCTAGCCCTTTTAGTTTCCCATGTAGCATTCCTTTCAAGTGCTCATGTGCAATTTGATCTCCCTGAGAGTTTTCTTCATAGCTATTGGCACTGGAGTGTTCCCCAGTATTTTCAGTTCCTTCTGCAAAAGAACTGTCTACTTGCTCTGTCATGGTGAGGGCTTCCTTGTCATCTTCTGTGCTTAGCTCAAGATTATCTGTCTCCAAAGCATCAAAGGACTTTACTGCATCAACCTGTGCTGTCTCTTCAGCCCTTTCAATTCCTTCAGCTGGTTTTGTCCCTGGACCACTTGATTCAGTTTCCCCTTCATCTGCTATTGTCTCTTGCAATGACTTCAAAAGGTCATCCACATCATAATTATCAAAATCATCCCTCCCGCCATCAAAGCAAACAAAATCTGTTTCCTGAAATGAAAAACAATATGTAGTAACAAATATTATTTTCTTTATTACAGTGATGAGACAGGATCCATTTGGTTGGTTAGAGAGATGCAGCAGAAAAGTAAATTATATTAATCGTGCAGAATTAAACCCTCGAGTCCTTAACCAAAACTCTCTTTGAAATCAGTGGAAGTTTTGCCCAAGAACTAAATAAGAAGTTTATGGCTTAGCTCCATCAAAGAGGAGCTAAGTGAGGAACAAACTGGAAGTCAGCAATGGAACTGACTTTACTCATAATACATATCCTGAATTAAGAACAAGTCTGTTGCTGCATGCCAGTGAGGGGAAGAAAAAACCATCACTGAGCTTGTTTGTCACAATCTCTTCCAGCTGGTCTCTTCTCAGATGACCAACTCCTCCAAGCAGGAGCTCCCTGTCACACAACTTCTGAAAAATAAATGAAACAGCCATGCAAGCCACTGAACATGATTTCATAAAGGTCTGAAGCTGCATCCACAAACAGGCTTTACTCACACAACTCTGGAGTTTCCAGCTGTGAGGGCATGAAAGGTATTTATGTGTGCAAGGGTTGAAGGACCAATTCTAGAATCAAAGGGCTAAGCGTACCAGGCTTTGTTTGTTTCTGATAGTACTTTAAACTTTGAAAGTTTGGGAAAAATAAACCATTCCGAATACATACTGAGCAGCCTATGTGTGAGCCAGCTAGCAGTATTTCTAGAGCTCAATCCAAACAGATTTTGTTAGCAGAAAACCGGAATATTCAAGAAAAGAAAGATTAATGCCCATATTTTGGGCTGATGCTTACACACCCATCCACATACATATGTGCACAAACATTCCACTCCCTGACGCATACGTGCACATATGTAGCTGCTTACTAACAAAAGGTAACTAAGGATCACTGATATTCCCATTCTCCTCTTCAGGGATTTTATTGAATGCTGAGGTAAGAAATGGTAAGAAGTCCGGTTCAAAAATAACAAATAAGACTTACATCTGTTGGTAATTCTAGCTCCTCGTCGGAATAATTATGATTTATTTCAAGTAAATCCTTTGGAAAATATCCAAAATCACTTCCAACCTGCCAGAAAACAAACACACACACAAAAAAGCAGTAAAGAAGCTTTTGAAATTATGTGACTATGTTAAAATCCTAATTACAGATACCAGTAACAAACACATCAAACTCACTTTTAAGTATTTCTAAATGAATTTTAACACAGTGAATAAAAGATTAGCAATACCTTGTTTATGCAAGAGTTTTCATTGAGGTTTTATACTTACATTTCACAATACTCCTGTGAAGTTGTTACATTTTACTGTTCATGTTTTAAAGCCTGACTTAAACTACTATGAGAGCTGGGAGTGAAGCCCAGGCACTCTGGCTCATGCGCTCTAACCGCTATTGTGCACTCTCACTGGCACCACATATGCCTCAAGTATTTTCTCAAATAGTAAGAAGAAGATCTTTAACTAATAAGATTTACACCCACACACAATATTATAGCCTGAAATACGCCCGCTTTGTAGCTTAAGGAAAAAAAAAATCCCTAAAGCAGATTTTAGGAAAATGCAAAGTAGTACCTGAGGTAATAATCTATTATTTTAAAACCTGTGTGTAAAATATACCCACCCTGCAAATGCATTGCTGCTCTTCAGTGACTGATACAAGCGAAAATGGGTTGCAGATGGCTATTTTCAAGCAAGTCAACATGCTAAGCCAAGGCAATAGTGGAAGACAAGAATCTCTCTTATCACTCACTAGATAAGATCTACACAGTAATGCTCTCACATGAGAGTTCTGTCAAGAAGCCAATATTAATAGCATGCTATCACTATGCAGATTTGACAATCCAGGCTATTAGAGCCTGGTGGACACACCTAGCAAAAAACAGAGTTCCTAGACAACCAAAATATTGTCCAAGCATTTGACTTTGCTTTATTAATGAGGTTTATTAATTTAGACAGCTCTGCTAAAAACTGCATGCTGTATAGAACATATATTATAGCTGGGTTCCAGATTTTTTTCACATACAGAATACTCACTGACTTTAATGGGAGCTCTGCAAGCAATACAGTATACAAGACTGTGATCACTAAATAAAGAATCTGTTTTGTTAAAATACAGGATATTTGCTGGCACAGGAAAAAAAAAATTCAACAATGGCTTGAAAAGGACAGAGTGAATTAGAAAAGCAAAGGCAAATAAAGCCCAGACCCAACTGCTATAGGTTTTTCAGCCTTGGGGAAAGGCTCCTTTCTTATCAGATCATCTCCCTTCAGGTCAGAAATTTTGCTGCATTTCTCATGGCTCCTCAAAACTGACTTCAGGATTCAAGCCTGTATTTTCAACTTGTTATAAATAAGCCCCAGGTTGCAGTAGCTGAAGCTCCTTGTACACACATTCCCCTCGCCTCCGCCCTCAGAAGATGAGAATACCAGTTATCCCTTGATTCCACAGTTTCCATTATGCCCTAATAAATACTTTTGCCCAAAACTTTGTGAAATAGAAAAAAAGGCAGTAGGGTAGATCCACAGGATGAAATGATACAGACAAGCACATGTAAAGTCATCTGATGAGATCCCAAAAGGGCTGTGGCAAAAGGTAACATGCCTTCCACTGGAATTTGCTTGATCACAGACCTCTCTAGGTAGTCTGGTTTTAATTAGCAAGCAACAGCCTCCCCCTAGCTCCAAGTCTGCAGGCAGCAGGCACGGCTGGTCTGCATAAATCAAGTTGCTCAGCAGAATCTGGCACGGGAAGTCACGGTGCAGGAGCGAGACCCCAGCGCTATCTGCGAGTCAGGGACAAGGTCAGGCACACCAGTGCCCTACTCAAAGTGCAAGGGCAGGTACTCTGACCCCACTGCAGCATCTGCACACTTGTTGTTGCAGTGTTACGATTAATGCAGAAGCAATCAAACCAGGGAAAAAACAAGTAAGTATTATAGCCACCAGCCAAAAGGAATTAGTTTGTCATCGCTGTCCTAAAAGGAACACAGAAAATAGCACAAGACAAGTGAAAAATAAAATGGAGCTTTGCAATTCGTTTAGACCTGCCAACTTCAGCTTTTATTTGTTAAATTCAAAGCAAACATCCTTCTAACTTGGAGACACACCTGTTGCAGGAGCTTCCTATCAGTGAGTAGGTAAACTGAATATTAACTCAGCAATTACCTCAAGCCTGCTGTCTGATCTTGCAGCCTGCATTATACTGTGTTAGAAGATGCAAAATTGGCCCCACGCTGCTACTCTGCCTCTCAAGACCTGGCAGCCCTGGAAACCTGTACCAGCTAATTAACCAGATTATTTATGGTACAGTACATGTCAGGAGGGAATTACCAGCATGATACAATTATAAACCCTTCTTTATCGCTGTGCTGCAGTTTTCTGCTCTCTTCTGTATCACTCTAATTGGATTCAGTTCCTGCTGAGAGCTTGGCTCCCCACACCCAGCCTGAACAGGTTAGAGAAAGTGATACATCCTGCTTTTCACTAAACCACTAGTCCCACAGTCAACACCCAGGTGTGGCTTTGAGCAGCCTAGACCACTGTTGTAGCCAATTGTCTACCCCTTGTAGAAGACCAGAGTAAGAAAGGAGGCTGAAGTAAATTATTTGGACACAAAAGGGTAAGTAGGGGAAGCATGGGGAGGTGGCAAGAAGGACTAATTCTAAGCAACCTCCAGACTGTCAGCATTTTCAAGGGAAGCCCACAAAAACTGCTCTTTCTCCAGGGTATCTCAGGTCTGCTTCTGTTAGGCAAATAAGGTGCTTATCATGAAAGCCAAGAGTAGTTTTCTATGAAATAACTGCAAGTACAGGGACTCTCCTTGCACAGTAACACCATGCTCTCAGATTGCTCGAAGACCACAAGGCCACTACTCTGCAAACTGCTACAATGTATCACTAAAGTTTAAAGACAGAGACAGACCTTTAAAAGATCTAATTTACCTTCATTCTTTTCGGTTTTACTACTTTTTTTTCCCCTCTAACTCTGCATGAAGCTTAGCTAAGATGGGGAAGACAACAGCTGAATATTAGGAAGAGAAACGTGATTAAAACACGTACATGGAATGATCTGCAGCAGTATTACACTGAGCACAGGATGAGCCCATGCCAGGGGCAAACACTAGTGCAGGCTTAAGCCTGCCTAGATGGGAAGGGAGACTCAGCTTCCAGGCAGGCTCAGGGGCCACCACTCACATTACTGCAACGGGAGGTCTTCTACACAAAGGCAGGTTTTGAACTGTTTTTAGCACATGTTAGCATTGCTCATTTTTCACAGCACTTATGTGCTAGGTTTGATCAAACCACATCCCATTTCACACTAGTCTCAAGACAAAATGGCATTCATTATGTCATTTAGTGATGTTCAGAACGCTAAGCATTCTTGCCAACAGAAAGCGCCAAGAAGAGCAAACAGAACAAATGCGTTACAGTACTTACACTTCCAGCCCAGAGCTCGGTGGATTTTCCTATTAGTTTGTAATATACATACACTGCTTCACCCTTCTTGAAATTTACAAAGCGACAATCTGGACCTTTAAAGTCCTGAGTTGCCTTCCCTCGGCACATTAACACTGTGAGAAGAAAGCAGAGTATTACTTCAAAAACAATAACAAAACAGTTTCACGAAAGGGGTCTTTGCTAAGTTGCAGAAAACAAGACTGCCCCACCATGCACCAGTTTGCTATTTTCCAGATTGAGCCAAGGATAAGGAGTATAAATAAAATAAAAGGTTATTTAAAAAAAAAAAAAAAGCAAGTTCACTGATCGAGACAAACGTTCGACAAAGCACTTGAGAATTACATTTCAGAAGTGTACTGGGAAGCTAATTATTAATATAAAATTAGACGGGCTGAAAGATGACATCTATGTCCTCGCGAATCAGCCTTGAAATCACTCAATGCACAAACAACACCCAGAAAGCGGGTTTAGCACAACATGGTTTTGCAGGGGGAAAAAAATAATTAAGAAAAAAAAAAAAAAAGGAGCTGTGAGGATCTGAAAACTTGGTTGGGAGGAGAGGAACGCCGCGTCTCGGCACCGCCTTTCCATTTTCCCGATTCTCACATCTTTCTGTGCCAAATCCACGGGGGCTTTGGGAAATGCCCCCAGCAGACATGCGGCGTCTGCACATTTTCCCGTAACAACTTCCCGGGGGCAGGGGGCGGTCTCCCGGCCTCACCGAGCGCCGGCACCGGGCAGGGACCCCCTCGCTCCCCATCGGACGCCCCCGGGCCGGGGTCACCCCTCCACCCCCAGTCCCCCCGGAACGCAGCGCGTCCCCGCCGCCCACACTCACTGCTGCACTCGGGGTCGGCGCAGCGCTTGCGCTCGGCGAAGCGACGGCCCAGGTCGGGCCCGGCAGCGGCGGCGGCGGCGCGGGGGAGGGAGGGCGGCGGGGGCAGGAGCAGCAGCAGGGCGAGGAACAGCCGGGGGTCCGGCGGTGGCGGCGGCGGGGCTGCGGCCATGTTGGCGGGCGCCGGCGGCGGGGAGGGAGCAGACACGTCAGCAGCGCCGGCGGGAGGGCGATGTGGCGGGGGAGGGACCGGCCCGGCCCCGCCGCCACGGCGGGAGGAGAGGAGGGCAGCGCCCGGACCCTCCCTCCCGCCGGCATCCCGAGCCCGCCCCCGCGGGGACGAGGCCCCCGGCCGCCCACTCCGGAAGAAAGCCCCGCTCTTTTTCGGGCTCCCTCCTAGCAGAAGGGCGAGAGAGGAGGTCCTGCCCCTTGTTTGTGCTTATTAATGGCCGTTTTCTCTAGCAGAACATCGCTGAAGAGACAAGAACAGCTTGGACGAGACTGAGGGGCGACCTCATTAGTGCTTGTAAATATATAAATGGTGAGTGTCACGAGGATGGAGCCAGGCTCTTCTCGGTGACAAACAATGATAAGACAAGGGGTAATGGATACAAACTGGAACACAGGAGGTTCCATGTAAATTTGAGAAGAAACTTCACGGTGAGGGTGAAGGAGCACTGGAATAGGCTGCCCAGGGGGTTGTGGAGTCTCCTTCTCTGCAGACATTCAAAACCCGCCCGGACACCTTCCTGTGTAACCTCATCTGGGTGTTCCTGCTCCGGCAGGGGGATTGGACTGGATGATCTTTTGAGGTCCTTTCCAATCCCTAACATTCTGTGATTCTGTGAACAGCCCAGTGGTCTGGCAGCTGTGCAGAAAATGTGCAATTTCCGCCCCCACACACACGAGGGTAAGGGTGCAAGAGATGCTATCGTCCACCTCTCTCCTGCCCTACCAAGAAGTTCAAATCTCCGCTTGAGAGGAGCAATCGCCACCGAGCGAGTGTGTCACTTTCCCGGCGACCTCCCGAGAGTTTGAGGTTAAACCTGCGGTAACAGGGAGGTACAAGCTCACTCACTCGTAGTTCCGCAGGGGAAAGCACAGGCAAATGAGAGGTTTCACATCTGGCTGCTGAAAACATAGGATCCCCAACTGGCCTTTTCTTGCCCTTCTGTATCTCCTGCTGCTATCTTGCTGCTACATTTTAGCTACAAATGTTTGCTAACCAAAAGATGTGCTAGTTACACGTGTGCCTGCACTTTTTTATTAGCTCTTCCTTACATCCATCACACTTATATTGCTTGAGAGATCTAAAATGGTAGAGTGACAGCAGAAGTTGCAATGGCCACATACAGGAGAAAAAGGAATAAAACTTCTTCCCCTCTCTTTTCAGACCCATATGATTCATTCAGCACAGGCCCAGACAGGACAAAGAGTATAAAAGGTGCAGACAAGAATGGATAGCTAATATTATGGAGTCTTCTTGCTGGTTTATCAAATGGAAAAAAAAAAAATACAAAGGGCAAATTTTGAAGCTGCTTCTAAAATGAGCAGGCACTTGGCAGAACTCATGGTCAGGGTGAAGGATTCTGCTTTTTTGTATAGCTGAAAGGTCGGTTGTTTTTGTTTGGTTGGGGTTTTCCGTGTGTTTGTTGTTTTTTAAATTTATGTTTGTTTGGTTTTCTTCGATTTGTTTTGTTGGGTCTTTGTTTGTTTGGTTTTCATTTTTCTTAACAGTCTTTTAAAATTATATATGTACAAGCACTCTTAATTTCAGCTATTTGGAGTTTGTTCTGCAATTATGACAGAAGCAGTTGATCCTACTGCTCCACTTGTTGCCAGCTCCCATCATAAGTTTGCAATCACCACTGCTAATTGCATTAGAGGCACTGCTCATGTTCTTACTATATCCTCATGATTATTGATTTTTGCTCTACATACTCTCATTTCTATGGCCCCACCGTACAGGGTCTGAGATCCAAGCTTAGTTACTGCTACATAATCTCTGAAAAATATGTAAGCATTTCACTTTCATTCCCCATCTAAAGCGGTTTAATATTTTAATCACTTTATGAAAAAGCACCATGACAAAAACAGGTGTCTTCCTTAGTGATGCACTGAACAGCTTTGGTACCTCCTTGCCAAAGATGCCTTGGACATCCTGCCATTTGTTACAGCCTGGTCCATCCTGAGACCAAGGAAACATCCACCTGTTATAGGAATGCAATCATTTCACCCACCCAGTGCCCACACACACTCTCCAGGCCCAGCGCAGTATCACAGCTGTAGCACACAATGTTGCCGACAACCGCCCGACCCCTGAATTTTGTTGACATTTTTGTATTTCACGTCCTGTAAAATGAGGTGATACGTATTTCCCACCACTGATATTGGCTGATAAAATTTAGAGGTTAATTTTGTCACAATTTACAATATGGAAGCAAATATATTCAAGTCATGTTTTAAGATTACTGTACAAATGAAAGACAAATCATTTTTCCCTTGACATTAGCATTTCTTGTGGCTTAACACCCAACCTGATCCTTAGGTCCAACCGCTTGTGAAGACAGAGCTGTCTGGCAATTTCCCATCGGTATGAGGTTATCAGGCTTATCTTCGTTAAAAGACCAAGATTAAAGGTAACACTGTCTGTGATCATAAAGACAGCGGCAAAAAGGAAGATGTGAAGAGGAACAAGATCACATACTTCTTGCTTAAGTCATTGCTTCTGTTGTGCAATAACAATGGCTCGCGGTGGGTA
The DNA here is from genome assembly GCF_037038585.1 of Patagioenas fasciata. Taxonomy (NCBI): domain Eukaryota; kingdom Metazoa; phylum Chordata; class Aves; order Columbiformes; family Columbidae; genus Patagioenas; species Patagioenas fasciata. The sequence goes on from NC_092522.1 coordinate 24,888,031, forward strand.
CGTACAGACAAGTTTGCCACTGCAACTGTCCAGCATTCCCTACAATTTCAAGTATTTCAGTACCCACTTATTAATATACCAAGCTTTCCTCAGTGTGTGGCATGAAAGAGAAATATTTCATGTAGTTCATTTCCAATAGATATTTCAGATAAAATTTCCTTCAGTCCTCAATCCCAATCTTGGAAACAGATGCGTTTAGCTATGAGTAGTCCTGCTGTATGTGAGGAATCTGACATTGAGTATGTGTCTACAGGTACAGTGTTTCTCCTGTCTCTACTGCACTAAAGCATCTCCTAAAGTAACTCATACCCATTAACAAGATCAGTTGGCTAAGTTTACATAAGAATCAGCAAAGACTCTCACTGACCTGTGACAAGAAGATAAAAATAACAAGCTAAATGCTTCTAAGCAAGCATGAGAACTTTAAGAAATAAAGAGGGGTAAACTGGATAGTGAAATTAAGGTACTGATAGAACAAAAGATCAGAAATGTTTCAGGAAGTGACACCACACTTGGTGAACACCAAAGATCAATTAAGACACTCATACAAGGTACTAACTATAAAGGACAAAGAAGATTACACTGTTAAAGAAGTGGTGTTTTATAACAGTTTATTGTCAAGATAGTCAGGTAAGCTGTCAATTAATATTATAGAATATTTGTGAAGTGAAATGCTGGTCATACATTGGAAGAGCACAGAATTAAAAAAAAAAAAAGACTTCTGTTATCCCTGCTTAGATTTATTAAATGTCATATTAAGGTGTGATACTGAGGTTAAATGTTTAGATGCTAAAAACAACTGTTCTCCCTTGTGCTATTCCCATGAGACTCATTATTGATCACAGCTGAAGCAGGATACTGGATTACATGAATCTTTAATCTGAGCCAGTTTATTATTTACCTTCACATGGCAGATCCGTTCTGAAGAAAACTCTGTAAATTCTTATTCAGAAAACTGGACTTTAGACATACCAAAACACTCTGTGGCAAAGTCAGCTGTCAAAAGTAATTTAAATAAACAAGTTCCAGCACAAATGTGTACAAATCAGATTCTGTAGTTGAGGCAGACAGATTTCTAGAATCAGGGTACACTCTGTGGGAGCACAGGCAGTATTATTGCTCTACAATATACAAAATTTTGATTCTGAATCCTTTTCTTCTGTAGACATGATGCTCTAAATTACAAACTAACAGAATCATAGAACAGTTTGGGTTGGAATAGACCTTCAAAGTCATCTAGTACAAATCCCCTGCAATGAGCAGGGACATCTTCACCCAGATCAGGTTGCTCAGAGCCCCATCCAGCCTGGCCTGGAATGTCTCCAGGGATGGGGCATCTGCCACCTCTCTGGGCAACCTGGGCCAGTGTTTCACCACTCTCATTGTAAAACATTTCTTCCTCATGTCTAGCCTGAATCTCCCCTCTTTTAGTTTAAAACCATCACCCCTTGTCCTGTCACAACAGGTCCTGCTAAAAAGTCTTTCTTATTAGCCCCTTTTATGCACTAAAAGGCTGCAATAAGGTCTCCCCAGAGCCTTCTCTTCTCCAGGCTGAACAACCCCAACTCTCTCTGCCTGAGAGAAAAGTACCAACACAGCCAATGGAAAAAGCGACAACAGGATCTAGTTAACTATCACTTTTAGAGTAACCATTGCACTAATCACAGTTCTAGCAATGCTTCAGTTGTGGTGTGTGTAGAATTACCAGCTCCCTGCCATCCTACAGAGGACACTCAGCTGGCCTCCCACGTTGCTCCTCACCCCTCCTGCTTCACCCTGTGCGAGCGTTTCTCACCTCCCTGCTTCCCCAGGCAGAGCACAGCCAGCTCCCCTCACCCACAGCAGCTGCACAGGCCTAGGAGCCGGCTCCCAGGCAGGCTGCTGCGGACAGGTCCCTATTCTCTACTAATTCCGCATTTATGCGGGATAGAGGCGAGCCCAGCTTTGCCAGCCACTCGGTTCATCGCCCAGCCTGACAGCCCCTGGCAGGCCCGGGTGAACGGCAGCTGGCGCCTAGGGGCTCCCCCGAGGCCTGCACCGCGTTCTGTTCTGCCCAACCCCCGGACAAAGCGGCGCAGACCACCGAAGGCGAACGACGCCTTTTTTAAGAACGAAAGCAGCGCAGACGCAAGCCCCTACAGGCAACCACCCCTCCCTCCCACTTCTTCACCGCGCAGGCGGGCGGTAGCCAAAGTCCCTCTTCCAACATGGCGACGGCGCTGCCTGGCTCCCTAGCGCGCATGCGGAAGAGCGTTTCTCTCCTCCCCCGCCCTTCGCTCCTGGCGGTAGTGGCGCCATGTTCCTGAGGGCGCATGTGCTTCCCCGGAGCGCCGCGCTGATGGCGCATGAGCACTGTGTGCCTGACCGTGTGCCAGCGGGAGAGGGTGATTGCTGCTAGACAGCTCACGCTTGGCCGCGTCTGTTACCGGCTGCTGGAGCTGGGCTTGGCTTGGCTAAGTCGGCTTGGAGCGGACGGAGGTTCGGGAGGGTCTCCCCGCAGCGAGGTCGCCCTATAGGATCAAGGATAGCGGTGAGGCGCCGTTAGTGCTGGGCTGCCCGCGGCGCCATGGACAGCCTCCTGCAGGAGGAGGCGGTGAAGAACCGCGCCGGGCAGGCGGGGAGCGACGTGCTGCCGCCCCTGCGCCTGCCCTGCCTGCCGCCCAGCTTCTGCCGACCGGGTAAGGGCGCCGCTGCCCCGCGCTCCGCCGTCCTCCTGCCCCCGGCTCGGGCCCTGAGGGAGGAAGGCCGCCCCCTGCCCCGTTCTACCCCCGCGGTTGGCCGCCGGTTCCCCGCCGAGGCGGCGATTGGTGTTCCTGGTGCCCTCAGCGCTGGGCGCTACTCGTGAAGGGGGGCTGGTGAGGTGGGTGTGGGTGACCGCGAAACCTCTGGAGAAGTTCTTTGCTTTAGAATAGCTTTGTCGTCAAACACTTCACATCCGCTCTGTCCATATCGGGTGACTTGTCCGCGACTTGTGTGGTAGGGTTTACCTGCAGTAGGTCCTTGGTGTACCTAATCTTGTGTTCACTGTGGGTTTTATTTTCTTAGTATGTGGAATCGTAGAAATTTTGGGTTGGAAGGGACCTTCAAAGCTCATCCAGTCCAACCCCCTTCAATGAGCAGGGACATCTTCAACCAGATCAGGTTGCTTAGAACCGGGTCCAGCCTCGCCTGGTATGTCCCCAGGGATGGGGCGTCTGCCACCTCTCTGGGCAACCTGGGCCAGTGTTTCACCACCCGTATTGTAAAACATTTCCCCAACTCTCTCAGCCTGTCCTCATAGGAGACATGTTTAGAAGTAGCTGTGAAGACTAGATCATATATGCATAGGTTTAGATAGGTTGGTTGGGTGGGTGTAATTTTGTAGATTGCACTGTAATAAAACTGCTCCAAGCCTCTGGGTTAATCCTGTGCTTATAGCATCCAGGTAGGAGGAGGTTTGGTGAGCTCTGCATGCCCTTTGCAGAAGGCTCTTGTGGCTTGAATGTTGTGATAGGGGCACATTAGACCATGGCATGCAGATAGCATGTAGCCGTGATTTTTAAACAGGTATAGAAATGGGGATTCAGTTTTGTGCTCTTAGAGGATTTTTTAAATGTAAAAAGTAAGTGGTGTCCTTCCAGTCTTGTGCTCAAAAAAAAGACTAATTATCTACATGTATCTTTTGTGTTCTTAGGGGGAATTGTGTAGCCTTTGGTACTGGAATGGCCTGTTTGTATACGTATATGCAAATCTTCAGCACAGCAGAGTCACAAACTTAGATGGTGGTTAGTAAGGGAAGAGGGTGGTCCCCCAAAATAAAACAAAACCTACTGTGAAGTTATCAAAGTACCGTGGTCTTCTAGTTCTGGTAGAGCAGTGGTGTGCAATAATTGGCTCTTCACTGTTTCCAGTGTCTGCAGCTGTGTGCTGCTTGTGGAAAATGTCATTTCATGTTGTTATATTTCCAGCTTTTGCTTCCCTGCAGACTAACAGGTGCATTTATTTTGAGAGCCATGTAGTTTTAAGATGACTTTCTGTAGCGTTTGGGAAGGATCATATGAGAGAGACACTGAAGTGGTAGGCACATTGTTACCTTAATAAGTGCTGTGACAGTTGTGAGATTCATTGGCTTTTTGTTTGTTTGCTTGTTTCTTTAGCATCTTCCCATGAACACAAATTAAACTTCCAGAAGAGCAAGGAAGCATGTTTAAATTACATTCATGATGCCATGCTACAAAAGCAGTGGAAAAGGGCTGCAGAATTTCTGACCTTCTATATTGAGGCACTAGAAAAAGACTTTTCTAGAGAATACATGGGTCCATCAGAGGTAAGCCGGTGTCCCTTATCAGAGTTCTTTCGCAGTTGAAAAAATACTTGCAAGCAGCATGTGTAATACTTCATTACCAACATTTGTCTTAGTGAACTAATCATAGGCTAGACATATTTTTTTTAATTTTAAAGCAAGTATCACAGGTTTAGACCTTAAAAGTTAGACAACGTTAAGAAAGCAAACTATTTTCTTTAGAAACAAAAAAGACATTGAAGCTTCCAAAACCAAATAAGAAACTATTGAGATGCTAATGTAGAAACTCTTGGATGGCAGGCTGCAGAAAGTACACCAGACCTCTTCACTGGTAATGCTCAAGAAAGCATGCTGTCCAGTTACTCACCAAAAGTCTGCCTGTGCACAGGCATGCCTCTGCTGGGGGTTTAACCAGTCTTCCTGGAGCTTGAATTTTGCTGATATCTCACTTTCAGAGTGTTGAGAATCTGCAGCACTGTCTGATGTGTTTCCTGATGGAGTGCAGTGCTCCTGAAAAGTTCTCTGGGTTTGAGGGTTGCTTTTGTGGTGGTGTTTTTTTACTTTATTTTTTTAATAGGCTCTTGACACAACAGATGAAAACTTGCCTTGGCATAAGTTCATCCATCAGGAACAAATCTATGAAAAGTCATCTTAATGTAGTCTTCTAAAGTGGAAAAGCAGTTTGCCACTGCCACCTATTTGAAAGTTAGTGACTTATTTAAGCCTTTACCAGCTTCTCCAGTACTTACGAAACTCCTGGCAGGTACTGAGAGAGGAGGAAGGAAGGAATCAGAGTTGTTAATTAAATAAAGTAGTGTCCTTGAATGTATCTACCCTGCTGGAATATTTGGTGACGTTCTGTAGGCAGACATTGAAAACAGGTGCATGTAGATGGGAAGCTACGTCGAACTGGAAATAATCTTTACTGCTAAGTTCAAAGAATGGTGTATACCTTACGTCTCAGTGGAAACATCAAAGGAAAACGTAAATTTTCAGTAACTTGGAAACATCCTGTTTTCAGTAACAGGAGAGGGAGCCTTCTGACAGATGCAGTTTTCATAAGCTTTGCTGAAGTGCTGCATTTGTAATGGGCAATTGAGAAGCACTCACTGAACAACTCTAAAAATACAGCTAGAGGAATATCTAGATGACTATAGCGGTATACAACACTTAGTATTCATTTTCTATTTGCAATTCAGATGTACATTTTATTCATATGCTACAGTAACTACACGTTTGCTGAGACTGTATATATGGTGTCTGTTCCCATTTTTAATACTACTTTTAATCTTTCTCCCCATTAATAGATTATTTGGAGAATAGGATCTGAAATCCTGTGGCACCATTCCCACAATGGTGTGAAGGAGTTCAGCTCTTTCATAGAACAGATGAAAACTTTAGCAATAAAAAGGTATTTGAAGGTGAGTGTAGTTATGCAGTCTTGATGATTTTCCACATGTTCACCTCAACACTCAAGTAGTAGTTTCTGAGTCTCTGTCTCTCTTTAAATGTATTGACAATAGTGTCAAAAAAGCTAATACATCTGAGTTACCAATTGCATTATAATTTAAGAGTCATTCTATACCTGACCATATCTTATCTGGACTATTTATTTTATCACAGATGTGTTATTGTCAGTCCTTAGAAGTACCTAGATCCTTTCATTATTCTTCTGATTTGAAACAGTGAAATTCTTTCGTGTGTGCTCCAGTGACATCTAATTACATGTTAATACTTGCTAATTTTTGTTTCCAGTCCATAATTTGGCCACCATGCTCCTGACTGAACTGTTGTACTTAAATTTTGCCATTGGTACCAGTTCACTTTTCAAGGAGCTAATCTATATATAAAACAGTAGGCTGCCTACTGTGGGCTCATCTGTCTCCCAGCTGTAGCTTTTTTGCTGTGGTGGCTCATTCAAACCTACATTGTTAGGTTTCCTTGACTGTTCCTCACTTGAGGTGATGTTTCTGTCCCATTCTGTTGTATTTTTTCAAGGCCTTCAACAGAAGTTCTCTACAGTAGGGCATCCCTCTTTCAGGTGTTCTGCACTTGGCTAGCCAAATGAAAAATCAGCAAGTAACCCAACTGGATTTCCTCAGGTCATTTCTGGACCTTCTTTCGTAGGTACAGCACTTCTTAATGACAAGCAGATTTTTGAGGCAGCTGCTTTCTGCTGCCTTGATAAGTACCACTGAGTGTCTAACACCTGGTGGGTGACTTTCTGCTCCACAGATTTGAAGAGTTTCAGCCCTTTTCTCTTCCCAGGGATACATCTTTGTATATCAGACATGCTTTTGATAACTAATGTTTGTCCAGCATCTTCAGACAGGAAAAATCCCTTAGGTTCTTGGCTCATCTCCCTGCCCCCAATGACACTTATATTCTCTCATTTTTGCATTTTTCTCCAAAATTCTTTGTTTGGATAAAAGAATATGTGTAAAGTGCTCTTTTAATTAAAATACTTGACTGTGTTTGCAATATTTTATGTGCACATCAGTAGTGAGTCTCTTCTTTTCTTGCACATCTGTGTAGAAGTATGGCTGAGATTCTCTCCACATATGATGAAAAATGCTGTGATGTGGACTGTTTGAATTGCAGGTTTGTTTAGAGCACGTCTTTCACCTCCTTTGTAATGGACTAATAGATGAAGCTTACCAAACCCTGTCCCTGGCAGAAAGCTGGAGGCACGGGGAACAAACAAGTGTGCAGGATAAAGAAATGAAACTGATTGAGGCTTACAGGGGACTGCTGGACTACTGTAGCTGGGCCAAGCAGAAGCACATCCTGCTGGAGCACGGTAAGTCCTTGTGGTGTTTTGTATTAAGCTATCAACTTCAGCTTGCTCATGCAGATAACATGGTTTGCAGTGACACCTTTTCCATGCATGTTGCTCCTCTGCCTTTATGTGCATATGGTGGCATCAGAGGGAAACGTTAGACTTCAAAATGTGATGTTATGGATGGTACGTAATTCCATTTTAGCAATCATGGTGCTACCAAAATGGCACTCTGACCTGCGCTTGTCTGAAATGTCCCAAAATGCTCTTCTGAAGTTTCTTTTTCCCCTGAGTCACATTTTTTATATCCAGACAGCATCACCTAAAACAATGATCAAAGGAAGTTATTCATCTATAGCAGTGGCTTCTTTATAGGTGCATAAGTGGTGGACTGCTGCTAGAATTTTGAGTGCTAGCAAAAACCCCTAATGCTTGTGTTTGAATTTCAGTTTCTTTGAAGAACTGTCAGAGTGGTTCCAAAGAGTGTTTATCAATATGGTGATAGGTGCTATATATATATGAGATACATAATAAAATTGTATTGAGATATATTTTTGTATATAATTTATATAAATATATCTATAGAAAGTTGCTACTTGTGTGTATATACCTGCTGGCTGTGCATTATCAGTTACATTGGATCTGTACTTGTTTCTATGAAAACTAAGTGTTGAATTGGGTTTATTGACCTTGTGCTGGTAGCATCTTGTCTTTGGATATTGCCAGCCATGCCCCATGAGTTGAAATTGGTTGATAATAAATTTGAATGAAGAGCAGTGAAAATGTCTTGTGCCAATACTGAGGAAACTGAGGCTTCTTTTGTAAAAGCTCTCTGACTGGAATCCTTGCTTAGCAAAATGTGATTATCTCTTACATGCACCACTTCAAGATCTCTTTTGATTAGCAAAGCTAACTTTGTGGCATTCTTTCCTGTTTTGGCAGGTCAGGATGGATTTGAAGACCTGTCTGTTGAACAGGAAATGCACAGTTGCTTTCGGAAGGCAGCAGTGAACTTAAAGGAGGTTATTAAAATACCTGGAGTCTGGGATCCCTTTGTGAAATGCTATGTGGATGTAAGGACATGTTTTACAGATATCTTCCTTTTGTGTTTCCCTGTCTACTTTTCACTAAGATCTCTGTCAGCAGCCTTTTTTATATGTATGTGGGTGACAACAAAGTATTTTAAAGGCAACACATCTGTGTGTGTATCTCACTGGTATCTCCTGGTAGAACTGCAGAGCCTGCACAGGGTAAAAAAAAGACTTTATCTGTGCATTGCCAAGAAAAAGAAATAGACAAACAGCTTGCATATTTTGTTTTCATGGGACTAGTACAGAAATCAGAGCACAGCTGCTTTGTTTAAATTCCTGAAATCACATTCTCTCTTTTTGGCAGGGCAGTGGTTTTCTGGATGCACTAAAAGACAGCAAACATGCAGTTCCTCTGTGGTGTTGGTTGGGTTTTTTTTCACAGTATCACAGTATCACAGTATGTTTGGGGTTGGAAGGGACCTCAAAAGATCATCTAGTCCAATCCCCCTGCTGGAGCAGGAACGCCTAGGTGAGGTCGCACAGGAATGTGTCCAGGCGGGCTTTGAATGTCTCCAGGGAAGGAGACTCCACAACCTCCCTGGGTAACCTGTTCCAGTGCTCTGTTACCCTCACTGAGAAGAAGTTCTTTCTCAAATTTAAGTGGAACCTCTTGTGTTCCAGCTTGATCCCATTGCCCCTTGTCCTATCATTGTTTGCCACTGAGAAGAGCCTGACTCCATCCTCGTGGCACTCACCCTTTATATATTTATAAACATTAATAAGGTTTTTGATTTAAATATCTGCTTAGGATTTGTAATGAAGAAATAAAGTTAATATTAAAACTTATTTGAAATTGTTTACATTTTGTAAATGCTTGTAAGCCCTGACTTCTCTAGGCCTATCTTCTGGAATTTTGCTTGGTGCTGACAGCTGCCAAGTTCTCTCATAATGTTGTCTCTTTAAAGATGTGGCAAGCTGCTTTGGTGCCTCTTGCCAGTGCACAAGTGCTGGTAATTCTTGGACAATTAAATAAGTGTTAAAGCAGTTTGCTCCTGTAGTGGCTTCTATGGGTGAATTTTGGTCTATCTGTGATAAGAGTGTAGCCAGTAAAATGAAAATATACTGGTGTTAGTCTTATATGCAGCACCCTTAGATACACACTGTGCTATTGGGTAGTTCTGTGGCAGTTTAAAATCAGTTGTAAGAGTATGATTACTAATATGTGGCAAACTAACAACAGACTGAACTTCTCCTAGTTGTTGGAGTTCTATGGGGACCATGATGAAGCCCGCCAAGTATTAAATGAATATGCCTACAACTCCAAGTTCCCTGCTAATCCCAACGCTCATGTTTACCTCTACCAGTTCCTGAAGAGACAGGGTGAATCGAAGAAATTACTCGTATCTGCACTCAAGGTACATGTTCTATAGTAGATACAGTCTGCAGTCATTCATGTTGCATGGTGATCTGACAGTTTGGTTCAGTCAAACTCCTGTTACGTTATTTGACTTATTCTTTGTGGGAAGCAGAGAGTTAGAGGAAAGTTAATGGGTGGAGCAAACAGGATCCTTTAGTGGCTTTGAATTAAAGTCTTTGTTTTGCCTTTAGCTGATACCTTGTATAACTTCTTTAGGTCAGCAAACAAGCTGAGAAAATGTGTTTACTTGGCTCCCAAAGTCTGTTATCAGCAGTCTTGTACATAACATGCATTTGATTTCTGTTACAGTTTAATCTTTACAATATTGAAGAAATCATTAGATTCTTGCTCTTTCACATATTGATCATGCCTAGCAGTTAGTTTTGCTGCTTGTTTTCAATGAGCTGAGCATTTAAGCTAAAATAGGAGTTAATTTCTGCTAGTTGTTGGCATACAAGGTCTTGCTGTATTAAGCTTCTGTATAGTTGCTTCTAAATTACTGCTTTCCTTGCCCTTGCTCATTGAGCTTGGCAGCTTCTTGCAAACACTGCTTTGCTATTTGTTTTACCACTTGATGGCACTAATGTGCTTTTGTTAGGGCAGATGTTTTTGAACAGCTTCATAAGGTTTAGACTTTTAAACTGTAGTGTAAATGTATACAGTTCCGTCTTCTCAGTGCTTTTATATGTTAGTCTCTTACAAGATCCTGACAAATCAGAGAGCTGATCTGTTCAGTCCAGAAACTGTGATCCAATGCACAGAGAAGTGGACAGGAGACCTAGAACTAGCCTAGAAAGGATATGATGTTGCTGTCTAAAATAGGGGACACTGGATATGGATTTGGGCTGTTTCTTGAGAATGTTGTATGCAGTGTTTTTCAGCAGCTAGCAACATACTTCATCCATTGTGTCACAGGTATGCAAAATGGACCTAAATATTCATTCTTTATATCAAGGCACTAAGGTACCAGATTGCTTAATTTTCTGAACTAAAACACCCAAATTCTGAAGACTGTACTTCTCTTGGTCGGGTAGAAGTCTTCGAAAGTTTTCATATTAAGATAATGTATCTAGGTTTTGTGATTTTATTTTTATTTTTGTTTTTCAGATCTTACATGATAGTGTTCCTTCTCATGAACTAATGATAGAATTTAATACCATGCTTCAAAAATCAAGTAAGTCTTTAAATATCTTTCCTCTTTGCCTTTATGTTAATCTAGAATAACATTCTGAAATTATTCTGCAGACTTCTTTCTGCTTTTCAAAGTAGATTTGCTTGTTAAAAATAAAACACCCCTCAGAACAAACAAACAAACAACAAAAAACCAACCACCACCCAAACCTCAACTTTCCAGTCACGGGAGCCTTTAAGTTAGTTGTGTGACCAGGCATTTACCAACTTCTGTAAACAAATGCCTTTCTCATTTTAAAGCAAACTGTTGTAAGGCAAAGATAGGATCTCAAAAATAACTAGAAGTATTTTTTTTTTTTTGAGGTATCCTGCTGTGAAATCCAGAGTCTCCATTCCATTTTTTGCATCTCATTTATTTATTCTTTCTCTCCTGGAGGATTTCAGATGGATCTATGTTTTCATTCATTGTTATTGATCAAAGAACAAAATCTCCCTCTTCTTCTGATTTGGAGACTTTTTCATGCTGATCAGTTGCATTTCAGGCTGTCTTCTTGTGATCTGGTATGTTCCAGCAAACCAGCAGCTTGGTGAAATGTCCTTCAATCAAGATTGTTCTCTCTTTGCATTTCCTCTTTGGGAGGGGGAAAAACAACCTCCTGGCTGAAACCTCCCCTTTTCTGTCGTGCATAACACGTTTGCTAACTTTTTCTTATTATTGAGGACAATCTGATTTTTGAAGAAATTTATACTGATGAATGTACATTTTCCCACATTTACCTGCTGTGTTGTTTTAATAACTCTGCTGGTACAGAACTGCTGTTGTGAAATGTCTGTTTTATTCATATCAGTCCCAGATTTTATTTTGGTATTTTTTTGGTGGCGTCTCAGGATTTGAAATGTTCCAGAGGCGCTGTGTTCCCTTCCCATGGGAAGAACACATTGAACAGCAGTGCTCATGGGAAGCACTGATTAGTGAGCTTTGGCAACAGCAACCACCATAAGCAAGGCAGTGTGAGGTTAATGAGTGGTCCTGTGTGTGCCTTCTGCTTACTACTGAGGGCAGCCTGACCTGTTTAATTCATTAATCAGCCTAATTTTCTTGCAGAGAAAAGAAAAAAACGTCGACTGGGGCTAAAAGTTATTTTCGCAGCCTTGGATTATGCTGGCTGGAAGGAAAATGTAAAAGCATGGAGCTGTTTGGCAAAACAGGTGAAACAAATTGCAATGTAAGTGTGATGTCTCTGATACTATGTACTGAAAACAAATGTGTGTCAAGTCTCTACCTCTGGGCCATTGATAAAGTGATGCTCTCTAGCCTTTGTCTTCCATGCTGCCCCAAGTTCTGTGATGGTGCTTGACTGCAGTGTGCTTTTGTTGGGAGGAAAGAAGATATTATTGAGGATAATCACAAATTTCCAGTATTATCATTGCCTGAAAAAAAAGTTCAGTGTTGTTTTTTTGGTTGGTTGTTTTTTTACCAGGTTATGTGCTTATGCAGGAAGAGTTATTCAGATATTTGAGTAGCATTTGGTGGTCATCACTAATCTCCCTCTTTTTGGAGAAAAAACAGCAACAAGAAGTTGTTGGGTCTTCTGCTCTGTTACTACATGTGCACTATTTGAAGCTGGTTTGAGAATTGCTGGGTTACAATAGGAGCATGACTGGTATTGTACAGACTGGTTTGTTTCGTGGTGTCTGTAACTGTTCCAGAATGCAGCCAGTGTGTTCTTAAAAGCTGAGCCAACACGCCTGGGGATTAATGAGTCCACACCAGCACTGGCAGACATGGCCTCTGATTTCACAGATGCCATCTCAGGCAGTCTGTGCCCAGAAGGCCTCCAATGTTGAGACTTTATTTTGCCCAACAAACAGGGTGTTGTGTTTTTTAAGCCCTATATATTTACAGTAAATTAATTCGGTACTTAATTTGACCTGTTTTGCTGTTTTATTGCCACCTCCACCTGTACAGCATCTGCTGTTAAGGTCCAGAAACAAGTGGATTAAAGCTAGGAGTGTTTTTGTATAGAGATAGTAAAAATGCTATGATACTCTTAACTTTGCCTGCATTTTTGTATTCGAAGACACAGCTTCAGAGTATTTTGAAATATACTGTGCATCTTGGTCATTTTATGGGAATATCACTTCACTGTTGTAGGTAGTTTCTATTTCTGAAACACTTGGTTTAAGGCCTTTATTACATAAGAGTTATTTGGATAAGTTTTTGGGATAAGTTAGTCTTTAAATATGCACAGAGTGACACAAACCTTTTCTAAAAACAAACCAACCCCGTCATGCTACTAATTTATTGACGAACTTGAAGGAACTTTCTTATTACTGTTGACAAACTGGCACACAAGTCAAAGGCTTGCTTCATTTCACACCATAATCTGTGTTATTGCAAAGTCTAAATAAGACTGCTAGAGTTTACCTCCAGCCTCGCTAGTGTTGCCAGGGATTAAAAAAAATAAAAGGTTATTTCTGTTTAGATTAGTGCTTCAGTCTGCAGTGTAAAAGCCAATGTTTCTATCCTAGAAATTTATGGGACTCGTAGCAAGCTGATTATAAAATTCGGTGCCTCCTAATAATCTTTTAATCCAATTTAAGCTTTTCTGTAACTTGTTTTACCTTTTTCCAGCTCTGAGAAGCATCTTGACTGGATCAAGCAAGAGTGGAACTCCAGAAGGGACTGGTGGCCAGCCTTCCATTTTAGCCGTTACTTGGCAAAAAGGAATTGGCAGGAAAATGAAAGCCTTTCATATGAAAAAGCTCTGGTGGCTGGAATCTTACTGGGAAAGGGTAATACTAAATGTTCTTTCCTTTTCACTACATAGAACAGAAATGAAGTCTTGTTTCTAGCCCTAATGTAATGGGATGCAGGTGATCTACTCCTTGGAAGAAAAGCATTTTCTTTATTCTAGGAAAGATTGTTGTCTTTGAAGCTGAACATGAGAAAAAATGTTTACATTGGTTTGATATTTGGCAGTGAGGCATATTTTACGTAACTTGTCTTATACCGGTTTAGAATTCTGTTTTATCTGGCCTTGTTGAGCAGTCACAATACTATTTTTCTTGTTTAACCTTCAAACCACAATTTCAAAAATACACAACACGCTCGTGAGTGAGTGTTATAAGGACTGTGGAGAGTTTGCTTGCTGGGTGCCAGCCTAGGCGGTGTCTCAGCAAATACTGAAGAGCAGCTGGTCCTTAAGGACCGTGGGGGTGTTGTAATGTAGGAAAGAGGTGGAGGGGGCACTCCTGAGTGAAAACCATCAGCAGTTCAGTAAGAAAGTGAAGATGGTGACCTCTTTAGTAGCATTCTTTGAAATGCTGCCAAAACTAAGTGGAGTATCAGACCAAGAAGCAGCTATTAAAATTGAGAATATAGTGGGGGGACTGTGGTTCATACAACAGTTTGGACTTCTGGTTGATAGGCAACTTGCTTGTTGTCCGCTTCTCTGTTACTTTATCTTCTGGACTTTATAAAACAATTTCTCATACTGAAAATCTTTTTTCCTTTCATTAATATGTTATCCAATGTCTGCAAACTTTTGTTTCTAGATGACTAATAAAATTGAGATCTAATTTTCTTTAATAAAGTTTCTATGCCTCTTGGTGTCAATATGAGCCTCTGTTGTCCTCATCCAATACAACAAGTTAATTATTAGATCAATACTGCTTTACACTCTTGAAATTTTATTTTCTGATCTATTTGAAGAGAAAAAACAAAAGAGAAAAAAATAGTTTTGCGAGACACAGCAGACAGTTACATACATGTAGAATTTTTTATGGGTCAAGTGAGAATAGATCATTTATTTCTGCAGTTTTGTCTCGAATGTCTTGAATTATCTTATTACCTTTCATTACTGAGAACCTTCTTAGATGTTTGCATGTTATTTAAAGAATGAAAGCATTTTATATTTGTTTGTATCATGGTATAACTTATAATGCTTTTTTTTTTTCTTTAGATTGCAAGTACTTTAAATACGTATCACACCAAGGCTGCAAAACTCAGGTGAAAAGGTTTCGGATGCTGAAGAAATTTGTGAATAAGCACAGTCCCGTCTACCTGAGAATATCTGGTCTTTCAGATTCCTCTGTACCACCTTGATTACAAGGCATCGTTAAGGTCCTTGTTGTACTTTTTCCTGTCTCTGAAAATGACTTGTGTATTGGTACTATTCTAAAATTTCTAGGCAGACCCTGTTGACTTAGTACTAGACTTATTTTTATATTTCTGTAAAATTGCTTTGGTTTGTATTTATTTTATAATAAAATTAAAATAAATCAACTGATAAGGTTGGGGAATTTCTTTAATGATAGTCCCATGTTTCTGTGTGAAATGAAAACAGCATCGATTTCATATACATCTTAAAAATATTTAGTACTATGATGTGGAATTTCTGTATCAATAGTATTGTAGGGTTGATCCTCCTTACATCTAGATGTATAGATGGTGATTTAAATGACTGCTGGAATGTAGTTCAAAATGCACTCAGGACTATCAGTGGCATTCATAATAGGTTTGGTGTCTTAACCTAGGAACAGTACGTGATGCACTGTGAAAATGTGTTCTCAACCTGTAAAGTTTACATAGCTTGCTGTTTCTAACTGATCATTTCCTGAAATATAATATATGGAAATGGGAGAGGCACTTGTCACATTTTTTGCATTGTATATTGAAATGAGTTATAGGTTATGAAGATCTACTGCAGGTTGTTCAACTACATAATGCACTTCAGGATGTCCAAAGGCAGTTTTTCCCCATGTCATCCTTACAGGTCAGTGTCCAGTTCAGGGATTGTTTTCACATCACTGGTAGGAGAGAGGGAAAGGTTGCTGTAGCTGCGTGGCTACAGAGAAAGCTCATGCTGTGGTGCTTTGAAAGAGCAAAAGCACAGAACTACTGAAAACTTCTCTACCTGGTAGAAATGACTTTCTAGAATCGTTTTGCAGTCTTGCCTGTGAGTTGAAATATGCACTGTTGCTGTGTTTGGAAAGCAAATGCTAATACGTTGTGACAAACCAGTGTTCCAGTTTGATTGAAAACAACAAAATGGTTTCCAAATACTACTTCTGTTTTAATGACAGGTCTGTAGAGCTCTGGTGAATGAACTACTTGAACCACCTCTGGGAATGAAATAAAGATGTCTTTCATAGCATAGTAGTATATGGATAAGTACATCTGTGCTTTTAAAAACTGAGTGTTTATCTGAGAGTTTGGTCTGGGTAAGCATGGGTCTTGTGATATATGCCTGAAGACAATGTGTCTTAAACATTAAGTGAGCTACTTGCTGTAACTGTATGTTCCATCAAAAAAAAGATGCAGTTATCTGTCATTCCAGACCTGTGTGCTAGTTTAGTTCTGACTGCCTAAGAATGCTGCTGCCTCAGTGTGTAGTAGTCTAGGTTTTTGTGGGAGGTCTTCAACTGAGTTTTGACTGTTTTAATTTGGATTGTGAAGTTCCAAAACAGTCTTCACTGCATCCCTCCTGTAATGTGTCCCATACTCCTGGGAAGCAACACCCCCTTAGTCTGAACAGTGATCCAAATTGTTGCTCCCAGTGACTCATCTAGATGGGTTTCATGCCTGGACAATGGGGCTAAAGCTGTACTGGGACAGCCCTGGGAGGCAACTGGACAGGGTGTCCCTCCCCTGGAGTCCCTAATTTGGCATCCTGCCTGCCACTGTGCCCCTCTGCTCCTCTGGACTTGCAAAGATGGGCCTTTGATGGGCTGGTGACTCTGGTGATGGCCCTGGGAGCATCCCAGTGGGGTGTTATTTGGGCTTCTCCCTTCCATTGTCTCTCTGTGCTCCTTTGCAGGAGTGCAGAGGTGCTTTTATCGTATAACCTAACACAGGATAGTATAAAAACGGAATGCTAGAGCCCCTGCTGCTTGTTCAGATCTCCCATGTGATTTTTCCTTCTGTGCCTGTAGCTGCCAGTGGGAGACATGTATGCCTTGTAGCAGCTGAGAGACCATCTCTTCATCAAGGAATAAATTTGAAACAAAGCAGCAGAGATTGGGTGCAGGTAAGAAGAATGTGGTAAGGAGAATGAGAGGACAAAGAGGAGCCTGATGTCTTTGAAAAAAATCTGTTAATCCATTGCACTCACAGCTTTCTTCTATGACCCCTGGAAGCAGGGTTGCTACCAGAGATCGTGCTCTCTCCTGGTGCTAGAGCTACCACGTTGCAGCCAGCAAGTAGAAGAGCAGCACAGCCCCATCTTTCATGTAACCATCTCAAGCATTGCTCTTTCGTGGCCTACAAGAAACCTGCTATTTCCCAGCACCATTGTGCTTACACCTGAGACAAACTTGCAGATCACAAGTCCTGAGTGGAATTCCCTGTGTAAGTTATTCAGTGCATACTGTATTTGCAAGCTTGTGTGTTGTGCTTTGTATATGGTAACTCCTAGTGGACTGGAATATTCTGCTTTGGCTCTGAATTCTGTGGTCTAGGTTTGGTTTTCTTGTGACTAGACATTTTCATCCTGTGTACAAAACTCCTGTAACTTTTTTTCCTTCTGTGAAACAAATAGCACATCTCATATTTGTTGATCCTTTATGCAGAGGCAAGGAACTTGTTCAGGGAATCCACATCATCTGCTTCATGGACCCAGTGTCTGTTGTCCTTTTGTTATTCCACCTCTTGTTCTGGTATTTTTAATATCAAAACTTAACATAATAATTATACAAAATTGTGATTCATTTCAGCACTATCCTCTGCTTTCCCTGTTGTTCCATTCATGTATTTGGTGCTCCAGCTTGTGCTTTCCAGTTTTTAACAATGTCTTTACAGTCAAGAAAAGCAAGCTAATGAAGAATCAGCCGCTTTTAAAGCGTATCAGCCTTGTGTGTTTGCTCCCCTTCCTCTTGCCCACCATGTTCTCTGCGTTCTGAGCAGCTGGCTCACACAGGAGACTTGGGCAGCACTTTCAGAGTAGTGTGAGCACCTTGTCAGCGCTCAACAGGTGCGTGTGTTACCACTGGAGCTGCCCCTGGAGAACTGGTGTACCTTTTACTGGTTTCAATTTACAGTTACTCAGGACTTTCTGTAGTCGGTGTTCTTATCTGCAGTGATAAACGGAAAGTTCCGCTAAGACTTATCTTGTTCCATTTAAAGAATGGCTGGAGGTGGTATGTTGGCCAAAGAAAAAGGGCTTCTGCACTGTAAGGAGTCCTTGTGGGTAATGTAAGCAGCAAGCTCTGTGGGACATTATGTGTTTTCTCCTTGCCCAATGTGAGTGAAGCTGTTTTGGCTTTTCTGCCCTCATTAGAGAGCAGCAAAGCGTGTTCTTGCCACCTGCTCTGACGTATCCAGGAACTAGGAAGTGCACTTCTCCAGACAGGTAAGTGTTCTGGGTTTCTTGCAACTGGCGTGTCTCTAGGAAAGGGAGACAGTGGATAACGTTAGTTACCCCAAATTGCTCAGTAATGCAAAGGGGATTAAAAAGCATAGCAAACTTGTAAGCTGTAGTTACAAATGGAAGAGTATGTGAATAAACTCACTTCTTATCCTTATTGTTCATTGTCATTTCAAAATATGGCAATTGGGACACCAAAGTAACACCTTAATTTTAGTGATCGGCTTCAAGATATGAGAGCAATAACTGGAATAAGCTGATACTTCAGCAGATTTAAATACTTGGATTTAAAATGCTTTATCTTGTGACAGTGCTGGATCTTGTGATTGGTGTGTTTCCAGTTCACTGAAGTCTAAGCAGAGATTGTATTATTGGCAGGCTCTTGGACTGTCAAGGTGCTATGATTTTGTCGCAGCAAAACAGGATGGTTAAAAACCCAAAAGTTTTTTAAAACAGTCATTTCCCAATAAAGACTTTGACAGAGCATTCTCAGCTGTCATTTCACACTGGTTATAGTATTGGGAAGCTAGAACTGCGAGTTTTTACTTTCTCCTGAGCCACATGCAGGTAGACCCTGGGAGTAAATGGTGATGTGTGGGGAGAGGGCAAAGAGTTTTGGATGAGGAGAGTAGTCCCTGTATACGAGATTCTCCCTTCAGCTTCCCTTTCTCCACTTTCTGCCCAAGTCCCATGGAGGGAAAGCAGTAAGTAGGAAGCTGTTAGAGACAGCACAAGGGGTAATCTGTGCATTTCCCATAATCTCCTAGGATCTGGAGGGAGAGAAAGAGCTAATTGCCTTTTTTTTGTTTTTTAATTGCTTGGCTTTCTTCCTAACAGCATCACACTGGCTGATCACTCCTGTGGCTGCAAGGGAAAGGCAACTTGCTCCTCTTAGTTGGATCACGTAGGCTCTTGGCACGCTGCTGTTCTCTGACTCATGTCTCATGATGCACACAGCCAGCACAGTGGTGATAAGCGCTGGATGTGCATGTGTTCGCTGCCTTCTTACAAGTGGTTATCTGTACACCAGAGGAAAATATTTGCTTCTGGTAGGAAATGAGCTTCTTTGTGATCAAAACACTCCTGGTTTGCTTGTGGAGGAGCAGAGCGAGGGAAGTGTTACTCAGAAGGGCAGGCTGAGTGCAGCATGTGCAAATGCGGGATGTCTGCATGTGCAGCTGATGCTGTACTTCACTGGGTGGCTGGTGGGGTTGCTCACAAGGTCTTTGCTAGAGGGAAAAGTGGGCAAAAAAAAAAATCTCATGCATCTTTAAATCTGTTTAATGTCAGCTGAGATAAAACCTACTGAAATCAGTTAGCTTAAGCACTAGGTTACCACAGAATATCGGTCGACATCAGGTTGGCTTGGTGCCTTAAATGTGTGTTTTCTCTTTTGCTCTTTCTGAATTTCTTCTCATTTTAACTCTGAATTTATACCTGGATTTGTGGGTAACAGCAATATGTCTGTAAAGCTTTTTTTCCTGAAATTACTTATACCTATGGTTAACTGCTGCCTTAATTAGGTTGTGTTTTATGACACCTATTCAGTGTTTATAAAACCAGACCGTAGTTTGGTGCATTTTAAGACTTGAGTAAAAAGATAGTTAGCAATTACTAATCTTGTGTGTTTTGTAAATGAGGAGAGGTAATCAGGTTCTGTACATAGGTATCACATTTAGTATTCTTATCTGTTGTTTGTATTTCTCAGTGAAGGATTTTTCAGCCAGTTTAAACCAAGATGCAGGGATTAGGTTTATGAGTGCTTCTAGGGACATGAGGAATATCCAGAGGGCGGGTTCAGCTATGTGACGTGTGAAATACCGAGAGAGGCAGCCTGGAGGGTTTCTCTCCTGCCAAGTAGTAAACTCCACAGAGAAAAAGGGAGAGAGAATGTAAGCAAACCTGAGCAAATGCTGAGCTCTGTAGGCTGGCAATTAGTAAAGCAGAGAGGATGAATGAACCGTACTATGAAGTAGTTGGGGATTTCTATACATCTGACCTCAGGAAACCTACGCTGAAGGAAGTGACTGTTCGGCCGTGCACTGGAAGGAGCAGCAGCAGCTCTTGGGTTTTCTTTTTTTGCCCACGTGCCTTTCTTTGCCTCTCCTTGTCATGCCTGATGAGCAGTTTGCTGGGGCATCCTCAGTGCCTGGATTACGGGCCACCTTTCCAGCCCACTTTTCACTTGGAGTTCCGCTCTGCCTATGAAAATTTTGGCTGCTGTGACCAGGAGAAAGACAACAGCATTGCAGCAAAATACTGGGATATCATGGATTATATTGATTCCAGGGGGCATAAGCTGTGTGGAACATATATCAAAGATATACTGTGTCAGGTAGGGCAGAAAAATCTCATCTGAATCTTATGCTGTGGGCTGACTTGGGGGTCATTTGTGGCTCTGATAGCCATTTATATCTGTGTTGCTGTGAAAAGGGATGTGGGAGCAGGGGAAAAGTGGGCTGATGGACTAATGATACCTGATCCTCACTATACATTTTGCAGAGTGCTCTGTGGTATCTGGCAATATGTAGTGACATTTATGAAAGCATTGCCCACATTGGGTGAGGATGGGAATCCTGCTGCTCTGCTAGTTTTCTCATAATGAAGAGGAGAGTTATAGGTCCATATTTGTTTTCTGCTTGCAGCTACTGGGTTTTGGGTTACAAATTCTATGGGATCAAATTTGGGGCTGTTCAGCCTGGAGAAAAGGAGGCTGAGGGGAGACTTTATTGCTCATTACAACTGCCTGAAAAGAGGTTGTAGTATGGAGGGGGTTGGTCTCTTCTCCCAAGTAGCAAGTGATAGGATGAGAGGAGATGGCCTCAAGTTGCACCAGGGAAGGTTCAGATTGGATTTTAGGAAAAAAATATTCACATAAAGGGTTGTCAGGCACTGGAACAGGCTGCCCAGGGCAGTGGTTGAGTCACCAGCCCTGGAGGTGTTTAAAAGGTGTCTAGATGAGGTTCTTAAGGATGTGGTTTAGTGCTGGAGTTAGGTTATGGTTGGACTCAATGATCCTGAGGGTGTCTTCCAACTGGAATGATTCTATGATTCTATGAAATGATATAGGATTTATTAGGTGCTCCAAATGGTGTGGTTGTTGAACACAATTTAATAGGCAGGGGTTTCACACAGCTGCTGCAAGGTCCTGGGACTTCAGTCAGTGCCTTTCCACCAGTGCTGGCTGCCACTGTGCAGTGGGAAAAGGCCACAGGCACCGCTCTTCCTGAGCTTCCTCCGCTTGTAATGCGAGGGCAAAACCAACCTGCCATTTTAGTAACTCTTAGTCATGCAAAGCTGGACTTACTGCATCCCAAAACCCAGAGCAGCCAAAAGACACACACAGTCTTACTAAGAACATATAAAACTCTTCTAGTTAATATTTCCTTAGCACTGAAATATTATCTGTGTACCAAAATGCTTTCACACTTTTTGGATGCTGGCAGGATTCTGGCGTCTCCTGAGGTGGGGAAAGGCACTAGGGCTGAAAAGAGCAGCATCAGGGTTGGTTGTTATTTTACAGTCGATAAACAGGAAAAAGGTGTTACAGGTCCAAAAAGAACAATCAATCTTAGTGTTATGTAGATTTCTCTACATGTTGCAGGTAGGAAAAAAGACTATAAAACTGTGCCTATTGTCTCTTTGCTCATTCTGCAGGGTATAATTTAATTTTGCATCTGTTGGAAGTGTATGTTGCAGCAAAAAACCCAAAACCTACCCTATATATTTTCTTGTATATTTTCAAACTAATAAATTCTTACTGTTTTCACGTCTTTCTAGAGTAAGGTTACTGTTAAATCTTTGGGGAGCAGCTTGTGATTGTGTTATATGTGGTGGTGTTCCTGTTCAAGTTGGTGACGACCATGGAAATAAAGTTGGGTTCTCTGGCAAATATTTGGCTGTTGGATTAGAGGAGGAGCAAAGATCTACCAAGGGATTTTGCTTTAGTGATGCTGCTTTACAGGATCATATGGTTACTGGTGGTCTTGTGTGGAAGGGATGGAAAATGATGACATCTCCGTTCTGTCACCTCCACAGCATCCTGATCATTTGTAGTCACTACCTGTGAAACATTGACCTGTACTTTGTGCCACATCAAATACAAAACGACACATGCATATACGTGATCAGGATGTAATTGTGCCAAGTGCTATTTTCTGCTGCATATGGCAGGACTTCAGATAAACCGCTGCCAGTAACAAGTGCTTTTATCGATATTATCTGTATGGAACTTGGAATGCAAAGATAAGACTCAGAAGCAATGCTAGACAAAATAATATTATTAACTTTTGTCTTTTAGACAAAACAAATTTCAAGAGAGAGGTGTAGGTGCTTAATGATGAACCTGAATTGTTAGTAGCTGCTCTAATTTAGTGAAAAAAAGCATTATTTCATGTCTTTGTGGAAGATGACAACAGTAGCGAGGTATTGTAACAAAGCAGCTCATTGAGTCAGAAGTTCCCCCAGTGCCAAAACCAGCAGACAGTAAAAAATGGGCAATGTTTTTTTTTGTCTTTCCCTCTAGCTTTCCTGGTGTGGCAATGAGTGTTGTGCTGAGGGTTATACGGAAACAGCTGGTTTTGGTGACTGCAGCAGCCTCGCTGGTCCCGCAGAGCCCAGGAAAGATGCCATGGAGTGCACCTTACCTTGGCAGTGCAGCTCTGTGTTTCTTAACAGAGAGAAGACGATTAGAAGGGGATGTGTTCTGGATCATGGATTTCTTGCCATCGCTCAAAACCCGATGTTTCTCTTGAAAACTAACGGGCTAGAAGAGTCATCTAAAGCAATCCAGCTCTGCTGGTAGAGCTGCTGCAGTTCGTTCCTGGCAAGATGTGGGTCTGTTTTTGCTAGCTACACTTGTACACTTGTAGCTTTAGAGTTTGACCTTCAGCTGAGCCGTTATAGGATTTAGCTTAAAAACTGAATATGGAACTCTGAAACCTGCCTTTAATGTTCTTAAGGAGGTTATGTGCAAATTACGTGGCTATAAAAACTCCCTGTCTGCAAACCTTGCTATGAGCACTAGAACAGCTGTTTGGCTACTGGCTGAGAGGATGTTTCTCAGAAAACTTACAGGAGAGGCTTAAAAATAGGCCAATTAAACCTTGTTCAAGCTGACTGAAAGCCGTGATATTAGCATGGGATAGGGGCTAGTGCAGGGAAAGCAACACACTTTTTAATCCAGTTTGAATCTGAGGCCTGACTTGATTGCTGGTTGCACACTCTTTTTGCAGAGAAACTATTACAAAACAGCAAAGAAGTATCAACTTGATTTTAGCAGCATCTGCTCGTTCCATTCTATAAAGTAGTGGGATTAATGGTTGTGTTTCATGCACAGCTGAGTAAAACGAGAGGGGACAACCAACAATAACTGCAAGGCCACATCTTGGGGGTTTATGTGGATGCTGAGGAATGGCCTCCATCTTGTGCATCTGGCTGGATCTGTGTCCTGCAGGTGTTGTTTTCTGGGCAAATGCTGTGTGGGAAGCCTGAGGGCTGGAAAAGCATGGGAGCTGCTCGGGGGCTGCACTTAGGATGATTGAGACCCTTATACTGCAGACTGTTGGCAGAAGAGTTGGTGGAGCTCGGAGGCAGTGAGAATATGTCTTGTTTCAGAAGAAGCTGGTTTTCTCTTTTCTCAGGTTGCTGGTCTGGGAGATGGCCTCTGTTCTAAACTTACTGTGAGAAATTTAAAATCTTTTCAAAGATGTTAATAATTACTTCGGAAGAGAACTGAGAGGGACTTTAGACTGCAAGTGACTTGTGCACAAGGGAGCAGTGAGCCAGCTGCAGCTGCACTTCGGGGGAATGAGGGAACTTCCCAGGACTCAAAATGTGACACAGGTTGGGCTCTGTTCTCCCTTACCTTGCCTTGCTGTCACCTTTTCTGGTCTCCTGGTCACTTGAGATCAGCACCGTATTTTGTGAAAACTAAGTTAGAACTAGAAACTCAACATATTTGGGTGTGTGCAAATGTATACTGGCGAAAGTGGAGGAGGTGAGTGGTGGTTAATGGACTTCGTAAGTGTTATTGAATGCCTGCAGCAAAGCTGCTCTCCTTCAAGCAGGGCACTTAGTGAAGCTTTGGCTTTTGGGGATGGCACTTGGCCAGATGGCCACCTTCCTTCTTCTGGGAAGGCCTTAAATGTGGGAAAAATGGACTTGTTTTTCCATCTGGGGCTGAGCTCAGGCTGCAAGGACAGGCCTGGGGGACTTCTGACCTGGGAAGAAGAGAGAGGTTCCTTACAGGTGTGATGTGAAAGCAACAGAAACCAACTTGTTCTGTGCAGCTTCGTAATCAAATGGCAGCAGTGAAAAGTGAGAAACTTACCATATCATCCAAGAGTTGAAAACACTTTACTATTAATCACTGGAAGATCTTAGTATGGCCAAAAGCCCTCGGGTTCTTCTGTGAAAGAAGGAAAGAGTTTGCTGTGCTAAATTTGGAATTGAGGGTCTGTAGCCTTCCCATTAAATATCCTGCAAAGGCTGCTACTTGCAACAAAAAAAGTCAACACTTGTGTAACTGCTCCAGGTTTGTTTAATGAAGCAAACATGTTTAATAAGGCAGAAAAAATACTAATGCAGTAGTTTGTCATTCTTTGACTGCCGATGTGCTCAGCTTCCCACAATAAAAAACCTTTCAATAAAAACTATGGATAGACTGTTTAAGGCTACTGGTGTGAAAAGCAGTAAAGCAGTATTTCTGCAGAATTTAGCTTCTGTTTTAACTTCTGTAATTTTGTGATGATTAAAATAGAGATGGGATTTTAATGGAAATATTTTACAGAAGTCCTGGCCCAGGATTTTTGCAAGATGGAGAATTTAAATTTAGGTACAAATTCAAACACAATGCCTGATTTTCACTGTTTAACTTAGATTTTGCACTGCTAAAAACTTCATTATATTCGAAGTGATGCAATTTTACATGCAAAACACTTGAAAAAGTTGCTTGAAGATTTTTTTTTTCCTGAAGATTACATAGTCAATGGTAGCTATACGAGTTGCATAAGATTATACTTATTTGAAACAGTTTTAAATCTCAACTATCATCTGCTTCAGTGATACTATGCATGCAAGAACATGATCAAAGTTGTGCAGCATCAGACCAAAGAGCACCTCAGCCTGTACATTTAACCAGTGTACATCTTTAGCACCTGCAGTTTCTTCTGGCAGAATTTCACCTCCTTTGTTTTTTTTTATCTGGCTCCTGCTAGCTTTATCTGATGCTCCCTCATGTTTTCTTTTGGTGGAAAGTGAGTCCCATCCGTGCTAGTGTACAATCTAGCAGGGGAAATGAAGAGAAAGAAAAAAAAGCAAAGGTAAAACTAGATTGCAAGAAGAAATTGCCTGTCACTTACTTAAAACCCCTGTAGTGAAGAATCCACAGCCTCCATAGATGTGCTTCTGTTGGCAATAATTTAGGTGCAGCTGATTGTGCTTTAGTAAAGAAAACTACTACTGACTTCTAAATCCACTCACATTCTGAGTGACTTTCTACTACTCCACTTCAAAGATGTCTCATTATGTTCTCTGCCTTTACTAATTTCTCATTTTATTAACCGGTTTGCTTCCATTAAGGTGGCTTGACCTCTCCTGGATGTGTGTACACAGCCAGATATTGAGTTTATTCTGCTTTCTAGGAATGTTCTCCATATGCTGCACATCTCTATGATGCAGAAAACCCTCGGACACCTCTGAGAAACCTCCCAGGACTTTGTTTTGACTACTGCTCTGAGTTTCACTTCAACTGCCGCTCTGCCATCAGCCTGCTGACAAGTGATAGGCACCTCCAAGAATGTTGTGAGACGAACAAGACGCGCTTTTGCAACCTCCTTCACTTGCACGACGAGGACTACTGCTTCCCCAACGTGCTGAAGAACACAGCCCTCAACCGCAAGCTGGGCTCGGTGGTGGAAGACCGCAGAGGCTGCCTCCAGCTCTGTCTGACCGAGGTCGCCAATGGCCTGAGGAACCCGGTGCTCATGGTGCACGCCAGTGACCAAACCCACCGCATGTTCGTGGCTGAGCAGGTGGGCGTCATCTGGGTCTACCTACCTGACGGCAGCCGGCTGGAGGAGCCCTTTCTGGATATTAAAAGTATAGTGCTGGCTACACCGTGGGTAGGGGATGAGAGAGGCTTTCTGGGGATGGCTTTCCACCCCAAGTACAAGTACAACGGGAAATTTTATATCTATTACTCATACGTGGATAAGAACAGAGTGGAGAAGATCAGGATCAGTGAATTGAAGGTTTTGGCATCTGATGTCAACAAAGCTGATCCACTCTCAGAAAGGTAAAGTTCATGTCAAATGCTATTGTATGCCATGATGAGAAATTATTTTTCTTTGTCCCTGTCCTTTGCCCTTGCAGAACTGGCACGTTCCCAGTCACCCTGGTTCAAGGTGTGTGACTGGCCTGCTATGAAGCTACCAGAGACAGGTTGGCTCAAGGTCACACAGCAAACTAGAAACCAAACTGAAAAGAGGACTCAAGATCTAGGCTTCCAGGTTGTCTTCTCTTGCTATCTTGTACTCTGAACTTCTAAAGAGCAATAAGAGCCTTAAGCCTGTTGTGGAATTAACATCTGCTCTGAAAGTGTTTTGTACTGTAGAAAAGGGATGCTTCACTGCAATACCATATGTTCATTTGATCTGATGTGTGCCTCTGCCAGGTCCCCGTGCCAAGCAAAAAAGCTAATTCTCAGTTATGGAGAGGAAATTGTTAAGAATGGACTTATTTTCTCTGGAGTTTCACAATTGCTGTAAGATCCTCCTGAAGCCCTCAAGTTCACCAGCTGCTTCTCGTATAAGAAAGCAGAACCCACCTGTTGCAATCAGAGCTTAAAGGGCAACAAGTGTTCCTTGCAGAAGAACGCTTTATGTACTTGTAGTCACATTTTCAGATCATAGAACAGTTTGGGTTGGAAGGGACCTTCAAATCTCATCCAGTCCAACCCCCTGCAATGAGCAGGGACATCTTCAACCAGATCAGGTTGCTCAGAGCCCCGTCCAGCCTGGCCTGGAATGTCTCCAGCAATGGGGCATCTGCCACCTCTCTGGACAACCCGGGTCAGGGTTTTCCACTCTTGTAGAAAATTGGGAACCACGTTTCCTTGTGGGCTGCCACACTGAAAGGAGCTTTGCTGTCAGACGGGCTGGAAGCCTCGTGCTGGAGGCTCAAGGGAAACAAGATTCAACTCAGCACTGTATTTGACAAAGCTGACAGGTCTGTACAGCTGGAGCATCTTGCTTTCTTCTATAGAAGTGGTGTAATGTTTCTGCAGCCTACCTGAATGATCAGTCCTTTCCAGTAGCTACATCTGGAATTATTTCTCTTGCGCTCTCTTTTTTTTTTTTTTTTTTAGGAATCTTTTGGAGCTTGAAGAACCAGCTGCAAATCATAATGGTGGGCAGCTGCTCTTTGGTGTGGATGGCTACATGTATCTGTTCACAGGGGATGGAGGGAAAGCTGGAGACCCTTTTGGAAAATTTGGGAATGCTCAGAACAAGTAAGTAGGAGAGCAGTTGAAAACCTTGAGCTTGTCCACCGAGACACAGGGTTTGGAAATCAGACAATGTGGAAGAATAAATAAAGAGTGTTTCCCAAAAGTGCTTGTGCATCTGCAAGTCTGTCCAATGCAGCAGTTCAAAAAGTTAAATTTAACATTTTGAAAGCTGAGGGAACCCAATTTGTTGAGAGGGGGGGAAAAGTCTGTGACTTAAATGGGTTGCAAGACATACCAGTGGTTTGTTTATCTCTTTTGGACAGAAAACTTTTCCTTTGGAAAAGGAGAAGAGGGAGAGAAGAGTTCATTTTCAGTTGGCTGTTATGCTGGGATTTGTCTTTTTCTGTCGTTCTCTTTAGGAGTGCTTTATTGGGGAAAGTCTTGAGGATTGACGTGGATGGAAAAAGCCCCGATGGAAAGCCTTATCGCATCCCTCCTGATAATCCCTTTGTGCCTGATCCCCAGGCCCGCCCTGAGGTTTATGCTTATGGGGTCAGGAATATGTGGCGCTGTGCGGTTGACAGAGGGGACCCTGTCACGAGAAAGGGAAGAGGGAGGATATTCTGTGGGGATGTTGGGCAGAACAGGTTTGAAGAAATCGACATCATCGTTAAAGGAGGAAACTATGGCTGGAGAGCAAAGGAGGGTTTTGAATGCTATGACACAAAGCTTTGCCACAATTCTTCTTTGGGTAAGGAAGAAGTTTCTTACAGAAGATTATTATACATGTGTATTTACTGGATTATAGCTCCATTTTTCTAGTGTTAAATGGAGATGGTTTACTTCTTAAGAGCAGCAATTCCTTCTCCCCAGCCCTGCAGTGTTGGTATGAAATGATGCCCTGCTTATTCAGGGGATTCCCTGTCACATACAGCACTGGACAAGGGGTTCAGGGTCAACACCTGTGCCTTTTGCAGACAAAATTTTCCCAGTGAAGTTAGGAATGTGATGGCTTTGGTTCACGTAGAAAAGTGATATTGTGTTTTCTTGAGAAGCCCTGAGCCATGGCAGTGGCTAAGGAGCTAGGGCCTCAGCGTCAGCCTGGTCCTGAAATAAATGCTGTGGAAGAGGCAGCATGTCGTAGCAAGGACAGTACTGCAGGAGAACAGCCAAAAGCTGTGCTAAGTCTGGCTGTGGGTGGGATGCTGTCCTGGTTTCAGCTGGGATAGACTTAATTTTCTTCCTGGTGACTGGTGTAGTTCTGTTTTGGCTTTTAGAATGAGGATAATGTTAATAACACATTGATGTTTTAGCTGTTGTTAAGCAGTGAAGGACTTTTCAGCTTCATATACCATGTCAGGTGTGCAAGGAGCTGGGAGGGGGCTGAATCAGGACAGCTGACCCAAACTGGCCAAAGGGATATTCCACACCACATGACATCATGCTCAGTATATATTTTGGGGCAACCTAGCCCAGGGGAACTGCTGCTCAAGAATGAACTGAGCTTCGACCACCGGGTGGTGAGCAATAGCATTGTGCATCACTTGCTTTATATATTCTTCTGTTATTGTTGTTGTTGTTATTATTAATTATTTTCCCTTTCTGTTCTTTTGAACTGTCTTTATCTTAACCCACGAGGGGAGGGTGAGTGAATGGCTGTGTGTGGTGTTTGGCTGCCTGCCACCACAATAGATGGACAAACCCACTTGCTCCCTTCAAAAAAAGTGTAGATATTGATGGTGTTTGTAAATCTCTTTTGAAAGTATGTTAGAAAAACTGGGTATTATTATAATGTTCCATATGCTGTTGGAAGAAAGCACCTGGTCTCAAACTCATGCAGTTTTTTCTGAAACCTTTGTAGCAGTGGGCAAGTTTAGATTGTGTGTTACCAAATTTGTCCTCTGCTATGCTGGTACTGATGTGGCCCCCAAGTTTGTTTGTTGTTTGTTTGTTTTCTAATGTCCCAATCCTCAATTGACAAAAAAAAGAGCGGAAATAGATTTTGCTGTTCATTTGTTTTTTAATGAATTGCCTTTGTGGTCTTTATCCTCATCATTAAAGACAAGCTACTTGATCCACGGGAAAAAAAAGGTGAGGACAAGACTAAAATTTTGTGGGATCTGATATTCAGCCTGAGAAACGGATGACTTCAATTTTAACATTGCCAGAGGCAAAGCCTTTATTTTATAAGCCTCATGACACAAAATGGAGGTAGCACACTTCTGCATGTTCTGTGTTGTGAATGTTAGCAAACCTATTCAGACGTTGAGTTAACTTGGAATTGCTTCATCTTATTCTCTTCTCTAAAAATACTGGAACTTGTAGGGACAATCCCTGCTAAAATGACTGGTGCAGTCACAAACCTGTAAGTTAATACTTCTTGCCGATACCTTTCTGCATTGCTTGCTTCATGCAAAGAATCTTGGTCCTGTGTGTTATTGAAGCTCATCGTGACCAAACCTTGATAAGCAATGGTAAAATGGACTGCAGTAATTTCACTATCCCTAAAATGCCATAGAAGTAGTAGTCAGATTATATTATTTTGCCAACCATATTATTGTGCATGTCTATTTAAAAGGTGTTGACGCTCCTATATTTGGAGTATATAAGGTCCTTTTTCCTCCGAGAGTATTTTACCCCTACATCGCATGTATCAGTTCAGGATTACACATGTAAAGTTTAACATATGCAGACACTGAGCCAATACGTAACTAACCTGTAAAATGCATATGTGGATATTTCCTTGGCCAAACTGGAATCAGTGACCTTAAGAGACCCTAATTTCTCTGAAGTGAAGGGCTCTGATCTAACATGTCTGGTTTTCAAAGTCATAATTAATGTAGTTCTTGTAAACAGTCAACCCTTATATGAAGGTAAGGAGCACTTCAGGGTTGAAAATCTGGCAAAAGCAACTAGTGACCTTTTTAACCTCTGAAAAGCAAAAGTAACGTTTGGGATATTTTGCTCTATTCATCAGTTGCTAATACATGAGTGTAAAAGTTTTTAAAGTCCCTTAAAGTCCCTGGGTCTGTTCTGTCCTAAATTACTGATTTCCAACTGAAATATAACTATTCTGTTTGTTCAACTGTACTGGCCCTTCTAGACATTTTTGTGCCATCGGTGTCATTGGCCAATCACTTTTTGCTGCTCTCTGGATGTAAATTTTCTTGCTTCTTATGCTTCTGTATTTCACAGATGACATTCTTCCAATATTTGCATATGGCCGCAATGTGGGGAAGTCAGTCACTGGAGGTTACGTGTACAGAGGATGTGAATCGCCCAACTTGAATGGCCTTTATATTTTTGGTGATTTCATGAACGGGTGAGACTAATTGTTTTCTCTGCAGCGTCCATTCTGTTCCACATTTGCCTTATCTGGGCAAATAAGGGTATCATAGCATCCTGAAACCTTTTGAGCTGGAGCAAATGAGAATCCCAGCTAAGTCTCTCTATTAGATCAAGTGCTCTGTTTGACTATTAAAACAACATTTTTCTTAGAATCTAAACTTCCTCCAGTTTAGAGTTCTTGGGATAGGTTTTCTTTTGTTCAGGTCTGTTTTTCCAGAAGACAATCGTTAAAGCCAGTCAACAGTCAGGCTCCTCACTGAATTTTGTTTTATTTTAGTAGAGTATAATTTTGACAGGAACTGATCTTGACAATGGAAACATAAAACACAAGGTTTTATTTTTCATCTAGTCGACTTATGGCTTTACGGGAAGATGAGAAGACAAATAAGTGGAAGAAGCAAGATATCTGCATTGGGAGCCGGAAAGCTTGTGCTTTCCCTGGAATGATCAGTTCTTACAGCAAATTCATCATCTCATTTGCTGAGGATGAAGCAGGTAAGTACTGTGCTAGTCATACCTTTATTGGTAACGGTGCTGTCAGCTCTGTATTGCAGGGCAAATAAGTTAAATGATGTTGTTCCTCACATGTTACTGGAGAGCAGGCGCTGCAAAACAGGTTTGTGGCTATCTCAGTGTGGGAGGTCACACTGATATGTGGTTCAGAGAGGTCTCCTGCCCTGTGGGGCTGTTGCAGATCGTCAGCTTGGTGTAGAGCTCAGGAGACAGATCCTTGTGTGAACTTAGAGTCTGAATGCTCCAGATTCTCTGAGGAGTTTGAACTCCTGTTTGTTTCAGCCATTTTCCTGTCATTTTGTTGTTGTTTGCTTATGCTGTTTCATGAATGAAAAGACTACATCAATGCAGTTTGTCTTTCACTGTAACAGCTCATCCTCACTGGAGTTTATAGAGCTTACCTGAATTTCTCCCACTTCATTAGTATAAATTCCTCAATCTCATTCACAGCAACAGCACTTCACACTGTGGATTGTGGTGATTAGGAACTTTACTTTCCAACAGTGGATTATACACCAAGGCTTTATTTGGGGATGCGGAAAGCCACTCATTTTAAAATTTTAAGGAATTATCTGAGTGCATATGGTTATTGCTATGGTCATGATGACCAGATCTCTCATCAAGGTGAAAGTACCAATTCATAGTTTGTTCACCTTTGTACAGTCTCTTGACAGAGAGCTATGTAATACATAAAGTGGCTGCAAGAGTTTTGAGAACACAATGTGTACTTCAGTGAATTGTGATGCTTTGCGATTCAGCAGAATTGTAGAATCATAGGATGTCCTCAGTTGGAAGGGACCCACAAGGATCGAGTCCAGCTCCTGTCCCTGCATATGACAACCCCACAGTTCACACCGTGTGTCTGAGGGTGTTGTCCAGTCTCTTCTTGAACACTGTCAGGCTTGGGGCCGTGACACCTCCCTGGGGAGCCTGTTCCAGTGCTCCAGCACCCTCTGGGGGAAGAACCTTTTCCTAATGTCCAACCTGAACCTCCTCTGGCACAGAAAAGAGATTTGCTTGTAATGGAAAGATCCTAGGTTATCTGGCTAGCATATTCTGTCCAAGGCATAGGGAGACACAGGCTTTGCTGTGAAATATGTATGATTTTTAACTGTTCTAACAAGACGTGGAGTGAGTAGATGTTACATGTCTCTTCTACTGCTTGTTCTTTTAGAAACCAAGATGATGTTGTCATGTAATTTGAAATTTTGCCTTCTTTGCAAGAAGGCTACTATAATTTGTCTGGATATTGTTCTAGTGGGTGCTGAAGGGAAGGCATGAAGAGTAGTTGCTCTCCTCAGCAACTGTACAGGAATATGTAGCCTCTGTCTTCCATGGACTAGCCAATTTAGCTCTTGTTGGATTTTTTTTTTTTGTACAGCTATGAGATGGCTAAATATTTGTTGTGCAGTTTTCCCCTCTATTTGTAGCTTTTGGCTGCTTCTTTGGTACAAATGAGTTTTAAACAAAATACATACTTACATAGAGGAAAGTAACCTTTCGGAGGGCTCCTGACATGAGGTAATGAAAGTTCTTCTCAGGCCTTGTGCTCAACTGAGGGCTGCTGGTTCTGCGGGGAACCTTGCTGCAACCAGGACGTCACTTGGGAGTCCACCTGCACAATCCAGGGTGAGACCAAACCCACTCCTTGGAAATAAAACACGACTGAGGAAGTGACTGAAGGGGTTTTCTCTTCTGACCATGTGAATTAGTGAAGATACAGGAAAGAGAGGGAAATGGAGAACTAGGATTCAGCTTGGGTACTTGCATCTGACACTGTATTTTTTTTTCACTTCCATTTAGGTGAGCTCTATTTCATGTCTACTTCTTATCCCAGTGCCTATGCACCACATGGATCGCTCTACAAGTTTATTGATCCTGCAAGGTTAGTAATTAAAGATGTTTTTCCATGCCAAATTCTTCTATGATCACTATACATTCTTTGGCTATCACAGTAGAAAGAATGCTAATTACTACTGATATAGAATTTTGCTGACTTCCATATCAAGTCCTTGGGTTTTGTTCACCCACTGTACATCTGGTGCAACTTTAATCAGTTTTAGTGTATTTATTAGTCCCACATTGTATCTGTGCACCAAGAAAGAGGTAGAGCTCAGATACCGGAAAGGTCTGGGACAGTAAGGATCAAAATGTCTCCTTGGTTGTATATCTGAAGTATATGGCACGGTGGTATTTTAAAATGACAGGCCAATATCATTCGGGGTCATGACATCAAATATGTGCGATGCACTTTCATATAAATAAATTAATTGCAGTGCGCAGTTTAGTTTTATTAGCAAAGAGTGAAGCCTGGTGGTTCACGCGGCATTCAAATACTAATTGGAGCCTGAACCTGGCTTTTTCCAAGCAAAATGTTTTTTCCCTATTAAGCAGTTATCCCTGCTAAAGTCTGTTTTTACAGCAATAAGCATGCTTATGTAATTTTTTCCCCTCCCAAGCTTTTGGATCTTGCTAAAAAGCATTAAATGAGTTTCAAATCACCCTGTAAAGTAGAAACAGTAAATATGTGTCTGTGCTGTTGCCGAGATCTTGGACACTAACAAGATGAAGAAAACAAGTTATGTTTTCTTAGGAAGTTAAATCCAAAGCTGTAGATAGTTAACTCAAGCTCTGTACCAAGGTGATGGGAACAGGAACTTGTCTTTTATTTGCTGTAACTATTTGAGGCTCCTGCCTTTAACAGCTTATTGTCTGCCAGGAAGCCTTTGAACTGCATTAACTGATGAAAATGTAACATTTTCAACTAAAACCAAAAAATTGTGACCGGGTATAACCATTGGGAATTTGAGCATGCTCTATTTCGCAAAAGAAGCCCTGCAGTCCCTATGCCACTCCTTAATGCACCACGCAGACTATCGGGATGATAAATCGTCTCCTCTTGCCCGCTGCCAAGGGAGAAATGCAGCTTTCTGTCTCACCAGCCGCCTGCGGGAGCCTTTCCAGGGGCTGCCCGCCCCAGAACTGCTGTGCAGAGACGCCCCGTGTCACAAGGACTGCACAGGGGGCAGCGGCATCCTGCCAGGAACGTGATGGTTTCCCTGCTCGGAAGGGCTTTCTGGGAAGAAGCCAGCTCTTCCCTGTGCTTTTGGAGCTTCATATCCATCATCTTTGGAGCAGGGGCAGGCTCTTATTCCTGTGGCTTTTTGGAGCTCACTCTTGTATTTTCTTGCTCCCCTTGTTTACCTTAGCTCAGATGCTGCTCTGCTCAGCTTTGCCCTTGTCTGTTTGCCAAAGCGCTTTGCAAGCTTATCCAGGGTGTGCAATGCACTGACTGCTCTAGATTCTGGGCTGTGTACCCTGGCCTGATGCTAACACCAGCAGAGATTTTTGCATTCTCCTTTGCAATTTAGTACTATTTATAGGATTCCTCTATTTCCATCCTGCTGTGGATGGTGGCTGGGATAACTGGTTCCTCTGATGGTGCTGTTGAGGCCCCACTTCAAATCCTGTGTTCAGTTTTGTGCCCCTCACTAGAGGAAAGACATTGAGGTGCTGGAGAGAGTTCAGAGAGGGGCAACGAAACTGATGAGGGGTCTGGAGCACAAGTGTGATGAGGAGCGGCTGAGGGAACTGGGGCTGTTCAGCCTGGAGAAAAGGAGGCTGAGGGGAGACCTTATCGCTGTCTGCAACTGCCTGAAAGGAGGTTGTAGCATGGAGGGGGTTGGGCTCTTCTCCCAAGTAGCAAGAGATAGGATGAGAGAAAATGTCCTCAAGTTGCACCAGGGAAATTCAGATTAGAGATTAAGAAACACTGATTCATGGAAGGGGTTGTCAGGCACTGGAACAGGCTGCCCCAGGGAAGTGGTTGAGTCACCATGCCTGAAGGTGTTTAGAAGACCTATAGATCAGGTTCTCAGGGACACGGTTTAGTGCCAGTTAGGTTATGGTTGGCCTCAATGATCCTGAGGGTCTCTTCCAACTGAAATGATTCTATGATGGGTGCCGTCCCAGTCTGGCCAGCCCAGGCACTCCCTGTCCACACTTTGAGGGCAGCAAGCTGCACAGACATCTGCTCCAAGACATTGGCAGGGCCACTGTCATCTACCTAAGGATGACTCAGACTTCTGTAGGAACCTCCTAGGAACATGGATGGCAGCAGTGCCTTGTGTCCTCACTTCAGCTGGCTGCTCCAGCAGCGCTCTCAGGGACAGCAGAGGGGCTCCTGTGCCTCTGCCTGGATTGGCACCAAATCCCCTCAGTCAGGACTGCAGGGAAGAGCTGTTAGAAGGTGCTTTAAAAGTTGGAGAGAGAGGGAAAACAGACAACCAAACCAAACAAAACACACACAAGAACAAAAAAAACCCTGAACAACTCCCAGCCCCCTCAAAAAACAAAAAAACACCAACCAAACAAAAGGCACCGCCAACAACGCTGCTTTAGTCACCCTTTTCTTCATTAATTGAAATGGTGTGGAGGAAGCGCTTGGCTGTTGCCCATGGCTGAAGGAGAATGGTAATCGTAAGAAAATGTGATGCCTTAGGTCATGCTTTGCATTGCTCTGTGCTGTCAGGCGTGCCAAATTGCAAGAGCCAGTTCTTATTTGTCCTACAGCAGTTCCCTCAGGGAACAGAAAACACAGGTCTGTCGCTCTTCTTTGTAACCTCTTCCCGTCACTTGATGTGTGACAGCTTTACCACAGGGAAAATGTGCTTTTTTGGGGGGGTGCTTTTGTACTGTGAGAAGTAGCCAGGGAACAGCAGGAGAGGAACACAGATATATTTTCTTTGCAGCTTTTGCTTCATCCCCACTTCCCTGGTCCTTTCCTTTCTCATGCCTCTTGCTGCAGCACCTTGTTGTGTCTGAAGCAGCACCTTTGAAGGTCATGATAACTTTTGTGGGGCTGTGTGGGAACATTTTTCTGCATGCACAGAGACCCTTGCACTGCACCATGAGGGAGCCGAAAGCCCTGTCACTGACAAGCTTCACGTGTGTGAATGAGACTACTCCAAGGTGGGAGCCAGTATTGGTGAGGACAACTCAAAGTGATTAATGGTCTGAAGTCCAACCAATGCGTCCACTTCACAAAACTGCATTGTGCTGTGCATCCAGCAGCAGGATGTGTAGCTGAAGACACTGGTGCAGCACCCTTGGATTCAATGGTGGGCTACAGAGATGTGCAAGCTGGCTAGCATCCCCCACATAAACAAACCAGCTGTCCATGTTGGATAAAGGCAGTCCAGGCTGCCTGATGGCAAAAAGTTGACCAGAAAGGTGGTATCATGGAAGAGCAGCTGCAGCTTTCCAGCTGCCATTGCTATTCAGACAGGGATTTTATGGCTGTACCCCAGTTAGACTCTTAAATTCTACCCGTGTTGCACTCCAGGTGCCCCAAGTGCTTTCACGCCTGTTCCAGCAGAGGCAAATGACAAGGGGGGGATTGATGTGTGCCTCTGGAATGAATAAATAAACTTCCCTAACAGTCTCTCAGATATCTGCATATGGTTTTCTATTTTTCAAGGAGAGCTCCACCAGGGAAGTGTAAATACAAGCCTGTTCCAGTGAAAACAAACAGTAAACGGATACCATTTGTTCCACGTGCAAGTAAGTTGTTAGGCTTTAATTTTTGCTGATAAGCAAAACATATAATGATCTTACAGGCACGTGACTAAAACTAAAGCATGGGCAGGAGCAATCTTGAAGTTAGGTTATCACATTTAATATGTGTGCTTCTGTCAACTACCAGATGCCTTGCCTTTTCTTAATCTCAGTCTCTGATTTTTTTTTTTTTCTTCTAAGTGTTGCCAAGTAATAGTGTAAATGGGCATCGTAAGGGAACTGATGGATTTGATTGAGGCATTGGATTTGGTCTGGGAAATTCTGAGCTCCTGTCCCTGGCTCTGGGACAAGCTCCTTGAGTCAATCCCTTATCTGTAAATCTGGGGGAGTCAATCTTTGTCCTGGCCTTTTTCTGTTTCACATCCCATGCAACCAGGGAAGGGGTTAAATCTTATTGTTGAGTAGAAACAGTGTTTAGCAAGTTGAGGTTGTCTGGGATTTCCAGGTACTAGTGTGACGTGAAAAACTCATACTGTTAAGTCAGGTCTGACAAAGAAGTGTGCAAGGTTTCATCATATTGTCTGGACGTGTTTTCCTTAAAAATATACATTCACCATATATAAAATTAAACAAATTTTATTTCCAAGAAATACAAGGCTCTTTTGATGGAAGACAAGATGTTTATATAGTGCAGGGGTATCAAACTCATTTTCACTGGGGGCCGAATGGAATTTTAGGACTCTATAAATGTTGGAGTAGTTACATTTATAGAGTCCTAAAATTCTATTCAGCCCTTTGAAGGCAACTGCGAGGTTGATGTGCCCCCCTGTGAAAATGAGTTGGACACCCCTGATATAGTGTGTATTTCTTTGAAATGTCAGTGATTTTTTTCTTAACTGTAGCTGTAATAAGGGTTTATATCAGTCATATCTCTGAATTAGCCTTTTGCCCTAAAGCAGGGATACTGAACTATGTTAATTACTTTCCTCAGAGACTGTCCTTGAGCTGCTTAATGAATCTTCAACAACCAAGCCTCTGAAAAAGTCTGCTCCTACTGCATCCATCCCAACAGCTTCTTCTAAGCAAGCTAAAAAGACCCCATCCACCAAAACAAAAGCACCAACAGTGAAACCAGGTCCATCTGGTAAAAAGAGACAGAAAATCAAAGCTGAGGCTAAACCTCACAAGCCAAAGCAGAAAGTTGCACACATTTCTAGAACTACACCAGCACCACCCTTGCCAAAAAAGAAGAGCTCCCACCCAACGAGAACCAAGAAGCTTCTTCCAAAGAAAGCAGCACCAGCTAAGGAAAAACTGGAGAAGAGGAAGAAGGACAGTAGATTAAGAAGCAGCTTTTGAAGCTGAGTGATGTCCCAGAAAATAAGATGGTGAAAGAAATGTTTTGGATAGCGACCAAATAAAAGAGAATCAGTTGACTTGTTATGCCGGTTCTCCAGGTGCGTCTCCATTAATGCCAGAGTTAGCAGTCTCTATATATGTTGTATTAGACCTCAACAGCACCAGCCTCCTAACGTTATCTTTCTTTGCAAATCCTGCTATGACATCCTTTTCTGACACAGGTAGTTGTGAGAGTCTCTGATGGACATTGACTGGTAAGATTTGTCTGTGTATGACTGCCTAATAAATCCAAGTGCCTCCAACTTTCAGGACTTTTATCTTTTATCCAAGTGGGCATTAACAAAACTTGAGTGTTCTTTTCCAGAGATGATGAGGGGACTGGAGCATCTTTCTTATGAGGACAGGTTGAGAGAGCTGGGTCTGTTCAGCCTGGAGAAGAGAAGGCTCTGGGGAGACCTTACTGTGGCCTTTCAGTACTTAAAAGGAGCCTGTAAGATAGATGGGGACAGATGTTTTAGCGGTGCCTGTTGCAATAGGACAAGGTTTTAATCTAAAGGAGGGGAGGTTCAGGCTTGACATGAGGAAGAAATGTTTTACAATGAGGGTGGTGAAACACTGGCCCAGGTTGCCCAGAGAGGTGGTAGATGCCCCATCCCTGGAGACATCCCAGGCCAGGCTGGATGGGGCTCTGAGCAACCTGATCTGGGTGAAGATGTCCCTGCTCATTGCAGGGCGGTTGGGCTGGATGAGCTTTGAAGGTCCCTTCTAAACATAACTATTCTGTGACTCCATGATTAATATCTCAGGAGGATGGGACCAGACTCCTTTCAGTGGTGCCCAATGATAGGATGAGAGGCAATAGGCTGGAACAAGCTGCCCAGGGAGGTTGTGGAGTCTCTTTCTCTGGAGACCTTCAAAACCTGCCTCAATATAATACTGTACCTCCTGCTCTGGGTGAACCTGCTTTAGCAGGTGGGTTGGACTTGATGATCTCCAGCGGTCCCTTCCAACCCCAACCAGCCTGTGATTTATTTGCGCTGCAGAGCCAGGGTCTGGCTCAGGCTCCTACCCTTGCCCAAAGTGGGAGGAGGCAAAGCAAATTACATCGTTTTGCAGTTTCCACGTTGTGTTGTCTCCTACCGCCACCCTGCGGGACACAAAGAACAGCACTCTCCTGCTTCCGGCCGGCGGGGAAGGACCAACCCAGCGCGGGTGACCGCCGGCTCCCCCCTACCGCGCCTGCGGAGCGAAGCTTCCCGCTTGCTCAGGGGGAGGGAAAAACAAAAGAATAGGTTGAAAACTACAGAGGCCCCAGCGAGGATCGAACTCGCGACCCCTGGTTTACAAGACCAGTGCTCTAACCACTGAGCTATGGAGCCACCTATCATTTGGCTTTCTCCCGACAGCTCCTGTTCCGCTCCCTGGGCCTCCTCCCTATGGGCCGATAAGCTCCAGGGCACCGGCAGCGCGGCGGCGGCGAAAACAACCCCGTTCACGGCACCACCCAGGCGGGCAGCAGCCGTGCGCTGCCCTCCGCCTGGCCCCGCCTTGGTGCGGGCAGGGGCGAAGCTGTGGAAGCCCCAGCTGGGTGTCCTCAGCGCCGGGCAGGCCGGGAGTGGCACGGCCCGCTTGGGGCTGTCTGGGGGTGCTTGCCCTGTGGCTCTCCCGCTCACAGCCCTGAAATCCGCTCCCGTTTCCTCCACCAGGAAAAGCTCCATGTGGAGGAAATGTGTGAATCCAAATCCCAGCCCCCCGGCTGAGGGTAACCCAGGCCCCTTTCCCGCCTTCACCGAGGGGCGGGCGCACCTGCCGCAAATTTGGAGCAAAACTGCCCTTGTGGTGGAGGTAACTCCAGTGGCGAATTTGGGCTCGTGTGAGGGCTGCTCCAAGAATCGCTGCTGTCTTCTCCACGCTGAGAAAGAGGGAAGAGTCGCCCCCCGTGGGAGGTGATCCGAGATTCTGGGAGGTAAGGCTGTGTACAAAGTGTGGTTTTGTGCAACATAAAAAACCAAAACAATGAACAAACCCCAAAACCAAACAAAAACAATTGAAGTGGGGAGATTATAATCAACTTGGTGTTGCAAATCTTCTCAGGTTTTGAGAAATAACTTGCAGAAAAACGGGTTGAATGATCTTGAAAATAAACCACAAGTCTAGGCTGACCAGGGTATCAACTCGACGGCCAGGCAGGCATTGTGTAGACTCAGTTTTTTCTTTTCATCTTTACGGAGCAAGGAAGTTTGGAATCATGGAAGTTCTTATCTTTTTGTTTGCGTAGAAGAGCCCGTCTGCCACATGCAGCCCTGCTTTATGGAAGTTTAGGTGAAAAGGTGAGCCGTGCAAGAGGAAACTGAGAGACTGCTATTTGGTAACGCCTCTGAGCGGCTGTGCTGCACAGCGGAGTCACGTTCTGCTGGGTGCAAGCCGCAACTCTCTGTGACCAGAAGTCAAGCTCCTTGACATGAGAATAGATAGAAAAAGCTGCATTATGGAGCTAAAGGCCTTTCATCCATCCCACACACCACAAATAAGGAACTCAGTCAACTTCCTTTTTTTTTTGACTTCACCTTCTCTTTAAATGGATATGATATCTGTGGACAAAACTAGATCAGTTCTCATGAACTCTCTCTTGTTGTTTATGCGAAACGCTAAAATTACTTTAAAATATCTACTTTTGACCTCTAATGTGGCAGCTGTTAAATTCATGAAGTTTTGTATTTCTTTGATTGTTGCTTTTTTCCATTCCCTTTGAAGATAGCAGCTCTTTAGAGTTGGGAAAGCTCTTCCAGAGAGGACCCAAGTCTCTGTGATGAGTGTTCTGCTAATGCCTAAGAGAAATGAAATATAGCCAGAGCTTGTTTTATAACCTTAAAGTAGGTAGGAAAAGAATTGGCTTACACTTTTCCTGCTATAAGACAAACCTGCCTTCATCAGTCTAAGGGAGCTGAGCTGCAGGGCGAGACATATTCTGAAACAGTGTTGAAATCAAGTTTTCTGTGATGATGCCGCCTGTCACTGTTGTTTGTTAACTGGGGTGCAAAGTCTGTAACTGCTGTGATTACCCGCCTTCCAGATTCCTTTTGCTGCTTGCTTAGAGCCTGCTTCAGATGTTTAAACTAGGATAACTATAGCTGGAAAATTCCCATCAGAGGACCAAGAGAATTTTTGGGGAGGTGGTGAGAAAAATTATATGGCTAAAGAAGACTCTATGATTATTTCTGCAACTAGACACACAGATTTTGAAAATGAAGCACTTAGGCAGGAAAATGCCCATCTTGTCTTCTGTTTATTGCTGGTGAATACCACTAGATGGAACCTAAGCACTGCGTGAAAGAATGAGCAAAATATTTTAACAGGCTTCAAATGCTGATTGTATTTTTACCATGGTGTTTTTTTTTTTCTTTTAAATCTGTAGGACAATTTGCCTTTACAAATGTGCCAGACGTGTAAAGATCTACATATATATACGCTCTGTAACATTTCTGCTGATTTGCAGTAAGGTTAAACTTGTGTTGTGTGTCCCCCTTGCTAAATCAGGGCTTTCCCAAGCATGAATTCTTTTCATCTGGTTCAGTGAATTAATGTTGATAAAAGCAGAGGGCTAATAGCAGCTGTTTAGTAAAAGCCCTGTGAAGGCAAGCAGGCAGCCCCCTTTGCAAACAGCCTGGCTTGTACAAGGTGTTTGACTTTTTCTTTCACGTAGAAGAGTTTTGTAAGACGGCTGCTCCCAAAGCAGGGAGGAATGCTGAAGGTTATTGGGAGCAGCACGCAGAAAAGTTTCCCCTTCCTGAGGAAAGTTGCTAAGAAGCAACAGGGTTTGAAAGATGCAGCCTAGACCTTCCCCACACCGAGGATGGTCATTGAGCTAGAAAATAGGGTGGCTAGTGTAAGAATAGGTGTAGTCTTGCACACGCACCGAGGCAATTATTAAAAATATGACGTGGTTGTCCCTGATTAGCTCCCTGACTGTCCTTAACAGCCCCGCTGAACAAACATGTGTTTAACTGTGTGTAAAGCTGGCGTCAGTCTGCACATGTCAACAGTGTTGCTGTGAATTTACATGTCTCGTTGTTAAGAGCGATGAGCTAATCCCATGAGTATTCCATATGATCTTATTGCCATATCTTCCATTCAAATGCTAACAGGAGAAGCGAACCAAAGGAATGACTCTTCGGACAGCTGGTTCATGAATTATCCCTAGAAATTCTCTTATATTACAGTATTGTTGTTTTCTAAACTCCTTTGCCTGGCTTGCCATCCGGTTCCCTGCTGAATCCAGTTATACTGGTGTTTTGCAGGGTCCAGTTCTTCGTTGCACAGACCGGCTACCAGCCGTGGGCTGCAGCGGTATGGAATAACTAGCAGTGACAGTTTTCTCTGCAGATGTGGTGTGTCCCCCGAGAGGTTGCGGTGGCTTGCCTGCCTTTGTCCTCTTCACATCTGATTTTCTGCGTCCCAGGGGCAGCCTAGTACACCTGGGATTATCTCAGCAGAAGTACAGATCAGCAATACCGGCATGCTTGCCTTTCCTTCTCAACCTCTGTGAGAAAGGACTTGGAGCACAGCTCCAGTCTTTCTATGAAATGACATATTCTGGAGGTTTTAATTGTTTTACAGGTTCCGCACTGTTGGTTTTGTTTCTTAAAGAAACTCTGTAGTAACCTAAAGGTGTCTGAGTTTATGATATTCATTTTAATTGGCACGTCCTTTGTCTTATACAAATGCAAAGGGTTTTTTTTTTTTTTTTTTTGAGTAAAATGTTATTAAAATCAGGGGAATGCTTCCTGCTGAGTTTGGATGTCTCTTGGAGCTGGTCCTTGGGGTATTTGAGGTATTGAAGTATCTCAACATGTGGTTGAGGCCTGCTTTCTCTTCTGCATGTGAAGCTTTAAGTCCCATTTGATTGAGATATGCCAGAGGAAATGTCCACTTGTTCTGCACTTTTGACCCAATCAATCCTTTAAAAAAATATTATTCTTCAAATTATACAGCAATGATCCACTTGTCCTTGAAACACTGGATGCAAAATATGAGCTAGAACTAGACAAAAAATCAGCAAAAATAACCTGCTGTGATTTTTCCAATAGCAGTCGCCATTTGTGGCAGAGGCTGGAGAAGGTGCTGTGAAGGCTGTTTCCAGGTTTGAGCTTGTGCTCTGCTTGCATCCCTACTCCATCCTAGCATGAGGTACTGGTGTGCACACTTCACCTCCTCTGATACTCTGCTTTCCAGAGGAGAGAAGTTCAAACATGCAACACATATGGTGAACTTTCAAAATTACTCTTATTTTGGACAAACATCAGTATTGCATGCAAAAAAAAGTCTTGCCTTTTTAACAGCATTTTGTGTGGCACTAAAGAGGAGCCAGAGACTAGTGTGTCTATGAAAATGCAGTTATTTTTTTTTTTTCATTCAGAAAGGTGACATAGCACACCAGGGAAATGTAAAGACAATCACATGCCATGCATCTCCATTTGCTCGTAGACCAGCTAGCTCATGTAATGGGTGTTGCGGTGCTCATCACTCATATCTGGGCATCAATACTCTTCTGTGGAGAAGTCATACTCTAGGGTAATGGTTCTGTCTCTGCCACATCATGCTCTCCTGTGTGGAACACAGTACTGTTATGTTTTCTTTTTTCTTGAAGCTAACATGGATTCTATGCACTTTTCTTAATATGGGAGATCCAACCAGAAGAGATGTCTTCGCATGCTTTGTATTTTTCTTCCTGAAATAGGAAAGGAGCAATCTAATTTTGTTTGCTTCAGAGTTATTTCTCCAATCCAGATCAGATTTGAAGCTATTTGTTGCAATAAAGTGTTTCTGATGATGATAATAAAGTAGCTGATAATCCTTAGCATCTTTGGAATATCAAGATGCTACCTGCTCCAAGCTAACCTGGCTGCAAGTGAAAGATATTCTCATGACAGATACATGGTTTGAGAAAGAGCTAGAATATTTAGGTTTTTTGGATTAAAAAGAAGTCATGTCTATTTATGCTACTATCAAAAGGATCTCCTCCTTGTCAAAAACATTTAGGAGGCCTGTGTCTTAGCTTAAGGACATAGCGTTCTTCAAAGTACAAAAGAGGCCTTGGCCAAGCCTGGCTTTTGCCTTGAAGACAGAGATGTTCCTGGAGCCCAGCCGGGTGGGGACGGAGAGAGATCACCCAGCACTTCACCTCTCTGGGAGGACACGAGGACTTTCCCTCCTGGAGCCGCCAGTGGGACCGGCTGTTGTCCAGCGGGTGAGTGCAGAAGGTCCATGTCTCACCATGCTCTGTCCTCTGGCTAGGTGTGCTTGTCATCCCCCGAACCGTGATGAACCTCCCCGGAGCTCCCTGCAGACGTAGCATGGTGCCTCTCAGCCCTGGTCTGCGTGCCACCTGCGCCAGCTGCCCAAAAGAGATGGCACGTTGGAAGCTGTGTGCTGCCATTGCCCGGCTTCTTGTCCTCGTCTGTCCCCCGTAGAAGTCCACACGGTAGGGAAGAGCTGGCCCACTGTCGTGTTTTGACCTGAGCTAGCAATGTAACCATGACAGCTGCTCACTCTCTCAATAGGGGAAAGAATCAAAAGGGAAGGGAGAAACTGAACTGAGATAAACACAGTTTAATAAAATAACAAAACACTAATACACTACTAGTAAATATATATATATATGAAATAGAAATAAAATATACTCAAGGCA
The DNA here is from genome assembly GCF_037038585.1 of Patagioenas fasciata. Classification (NCBI taxonomy): domain Eukaryota; kingdom Metazoa; phylum Chordata; class Aves; order Columbiformes; family Columbidae; genus Patagioenas; species Patagioenas fasciata. The sequence continues at coordinate 24,932,911 of NC_092522.1, forward strand.
ATTCTTCATGAACACGCTGAGCAGCCAGTCCTAGGAAACAGCACCTGGTCCCAAAGCCGATCCCAGAGAGAGAGAAGAGGAAAAAGGCAGAAGAGCCCAGAGACCTCTGCAAAACGGCAGAAGGCTGAGCTAAACATCCCGACCGAAATCCCCCAGCTGTGCCCCAGAGCAAGGAAGAGCAAAAAAGTGGAAGAGCAGTGCAAAACCGGGAGGTCCCAACTCGCCTTAAATAATTAGCAGGACACCAATGGGATGGAATACTCTCATTCATCAGTCTGGATGTTGGTCAAGCTCTGGCTCATCTCTGCCCCCCTTCCTCGATGCTTCACACCCGTGGGCAGAGCGCTCAGAATGTCCTTGTCTCTCAGACCAGAGCAATTAAAAACATTAACTCTGCGCTGGGGTGTTATCTGCTTGTTCTCAAACTAAGTCCAAATAATGACTATGCTAGCTGTGGAAAAGAAAGGTTTCTAACTGCATGAAGAAAATTAACCCATTTTCATTCAAACCAGCACACCCACAGCCGTGTGTGTGCTGGTTGGGCCAACCCTAAAAGTGTGGTGTGTCTATGTGTGTACATACGCATGTATGTGTGTTCGTGCTGCCAAGCAGAATTCAGAGGAGCTGTGTTCTCCCTCTCTGGAGATGCTGATGTGAAGGCTTCTGCTCACTTACTCGTTTCCAAAAAGTGCAAAAATGTAGGGCCACTGTCAAGGGTGTTAATCCTCTCCAATTTAGCTGAAACTATTTAGCAGATTTGAAAGATACTTGGGCGTGGGGTTGGCAACCAGTGTGGTTACAAGAACCCTTTTTCAAGGAAAACCAAGCTAAAAATGTACTGATCACATTTTTCAAGCAAGCTCTTAAAATTTTTCGGAAAACAGAAAATTTAGGAACGAGTGTGAGGCAGAGGAACCAGGAGATCAGAGGCCTCATCCTTACTCTGATTTGGACTCTGCTACTTAACCCTGTGCCCTGTTTCCATCCGTGTCCAGCACTTCCCTCCCAGCCTCCCAAAGGGACGGCGGATGTGTTTGTTTGTAGCATGCTCTATAAATACAAAGTCATATTATTATCAGCATAAAAATAGACTGATGATTTCAAGTGGGCTGCAATGGAATAAAAATGTAGCAACAGGATGTCTCAAAACTCCCCCCATCTGAAAAAAAAATAAAATAAACAGGTTCATTTTTATGGTACCATTTTTAAATGCAGGGAACAGAGCATCAGAAGCCTTGTTTTATAATAAATAAACTTTTTATGATGGTTTCTTCCAAGCAGCTGTAAAGCTACAGGTGCTAAGTTCCTTTTGCAACTCAGTGGGAAGCAGGAAAATGGGAACGTGTCCTGGTGTGGCCAGTGCTGCTGTACGTGGGGGCTCTTGGCTCAGCAGTGGCCTGTTTGCAAGGGTATAAATGTTTGGCTGAACTGGGGATGCAGCTACCCAAGTGAGACTTAAATGTGTGGGTCTGCTCTGGGTTTCAATTACTGGGAAAGGCAAAAAAAAAAAAAAGACCTGCACAACCATTGGGCACCTTCTTCAAGTGTTGACATTCCCTTTCCTGTGGAACACAACTGAGTCCCAAAGGCAGACAGTTTCCATGCTAATCAAGGAATAAATTGTTCTGGAGGTCTCTTAAGGTAGATGGAGGAAAGATGCTTGTATAAAAAATAATACATAAGCTGTGGAAAGCAAACTGTTGCTTAAGTGCAGGACATGATAACTGGAGCTAGGTGATTTCTGCCCCTCGCTGGGGAAAAGTAAATGAACTGAAAATATGGTTTTGTTCCCAGCTCTGTTTCTGATTTTGCCATGTGTTTGCTGCTACAGACAGCAGTTGGTGGGCTGAAGTCACAAAAGTGGACATATGTTGTTCTTCTGTGCAGTTAATTCGGAATATCCTGCCCCCATCTTCTTGTGTACCTGGGGTAGTAATTGGCAGAAACCTCTCCTCCCAAAGTCGCTGCTGTAACGCTTTTCTGAACAATATTTTCGGAAGGTTTGAAGGCCGGGTTTTCAGTGATCAGCTCCTCTTCTGACACTGTTCCCATAAGCCTGCCCACTGAGCATGGAGAATCTCACCTCCTTCAGTTTTTAGTGATGTGCTACAGTTTCAGAGTATGCTTTTGGTGATGAAGTATTGTCCAGTTTTTAAAGTCATAAGTAATTGACTGTTTCTAAGTCCGTCCTTTGCTCCTGAAGGACCAAACTGTTTGCAGACCCTTGAACCTGCCTTCTTTTGAGTAAGCTTGAACTCACAGCTCGGCTTTGTGATTGGGTTTGTCTCCTTTGCCACTTTTCCTGCTTTGGACTGGGGCGGGAATACTGCGAGTACAGCCTTCCTCAGGGCACTCTCTGTTTTCTTTGGCTTTCCCAAATGTAACGCATCATGTGGAGCTGAAAATGAGTGGGAAGAGAATGAATGAAAATGTATTGAATCTTGAAGATTCTCATTAAGCTTTGCGCATAGCTTTTGGTTTGAGGCTTGTCTCTTTTTGATTAGCTCCCTCTATAATAGTGCTGATGTATCTACCACTGAGGTCCCATGTAGCTAATGAAGTCTAATGCGGGTGACACCCCGTCCTTCAGACACTGGCATCCAATCTGCGCTCTAACGGCTTTGACAAACCCTCTCAAGCAGAATTGTCAAGCTGAATCTGTGATCAAATGTGCCCAAAAGCTTTAAAAGCACCACTGAGGATGTCAAAACAGGACTGCTGAGGTTAGAATCACATCTGCATGAGGGGATAAGTTGTTCTTGAGTGTAATTCACAACTCAGAACATTAGAGTGTTGTAATCAAACTCCAAGTGAGCCTCTCTGTAGGGCATAAATATCAGCAGCTGCCCTTCATATGTGACAGATCTGTCTCAAAGCTGCTTCTCCTGACCAAAACTTATTTGAAGGATGCCTTAACCTGCAATAGGGTAGAGAAGATACCTTAAGCATCTTAATTAATTTAGGTAATTTATGTATTAATGCTTTTAGTATGTTGGGAAGTGCTTGTCCCAATTTCTTTGCTATTATGTGAGTAAATGTAGATGCGACTCCTTTGTAACCTCCAGCCAGGACTGGTTGAAGGGCAGTGGTTTTATCAAGCGATTTCAGCAATGTGGAGTGGAACTGATTCACCTCCCATGGAAAGACTGGACCAGTATTTCAGAAGTCAGAAGTGATCAGGGTCAGGATGCGGAGGCACTTCTGCCAAATAAATGGTAATCAAATTGGTCTACAAGTTATATTGGTAAATAAAGGACTTACATGTCCAGTGGGTTTGAAAGGAGGTGATGAAGAGGTTTTATGTATGAATCTGAGCCTGTTTAGATCTCAGATCAGCAAAATATTTAAGTGGTATCACTTTCCATGGTATTCAGAAGTGTGCTGAGATGTCTGGCTTGTACCACTCCATAGTCCTTTTCTGTGCCTCCTAAGATGTCCGTCTTTGAGAGGTGTGATGTCCTGCTGCTTTTCAGGAAGCCTCGTTTGTGGTACCGCTTGTTTTTCTTTTTTAAATCTCCACAGTCTTTCCCGTTGAGAATGGGGAGAGGAACAGGGAGTCATTCCATTCACTGGAATACGGGCTTGAAACAGAGTTGGGTCATCTGCTGTGACCCAGAGCATTAAATCCTTTGTGTTAAGACCACATTCCTATCAACAGGGCAATTCAAATACAGATTACATGGAATATATAGATATATATATACCATGTATGGTATTTGTTAGGTCTTATGCTGACTTTATATTTTCTGAGCTATCAAATGTGTCTTACCTTACAAAGCGGGGAATAATGTAGCAGTTTATCTATGAAATGTTCTTAGTCTCCCGGTTAAGACATTACTGGATTGTGTTGTGGGTGTGTTTATGAGGCATTCTTGTTTTCCTGCCAACATTTCCTCTGCACAGTGGAAAAGCTCTATATCAATGTTCCACAAAAATGGCAGAAAGAAAGGTTGAGATGTGTCTTACCTATGGGGCATCCAGCTCTGGTGACCTTTCCACTAGTGCAACGTGAGGCAAAAACTGAAAATTACACCTGTCATTTGCTTAATTGGCTGTTCTTCTGGTGGAAACAATTCTGGCAGTGGGATAAATCTGGCTAGTGGTGGACTGTTGTTTTCCTGTTTAAAAAAAAAAGGAAAAAAAATTAAATTTACATTTAGTTTTACAGTTGAAGCAGAATTGCTTCAAGGTTAAACGTACTAGTGCCCATTAATAAGCAAGCAACAAGAGATTATGGTTGGAAAACTTCCCTTTTGAACAGTTCTGGAAAAAAAAGGTCACATCTTCAAGTAAATTAAAATTGACCCATTCTTATTTATGGTAAACAGGTAAGTACTATATCAAGGAAACAATACTAGAAAGATAAATGCTTTTAAAGACTGACTCAGCTATTGTGGTTTTATTGGACAAGTGAATGAAACTTGTTTGGATTCTTCCCAGAATAAATATATACACTTCTAAAGTTGCCTGGAGAATGGAAAAAGAATCAGCAGTAACGCAGAAGCACCGATTTAACCTCTAGTCCACCAGACAGATACTTTTGCATTAGTGTGGAGTGTATGTGGTCAGTCCTAAACCATTCTTATGCCTCACATTCTTGTTTAACATTTTGAGTCCTTAAACATGTCTATGAAGCAAGAGCAGAGAGACCCCAGTTTTTCTTAGTGTACCAAAGCCAAGAAAGAAAGACAAAGAAGTGTGGGTTTGCTTGTACCCATCCCCTTAGTCATGTCCTTGAGTTCTCTATAAGCAGAATTTTTGGTATATATTATGAGATGTCTGGAAAATAGATGGTAATAAATACACCATTTTGTATGGAAGATGGATAATTCAGTGCCTAAGGATGGGAACTGGAGAATGAATTAATGCAAAGAGACTTTTTCTTCTTTGGTGTTCAGGTCTCCTTTTTCTTTCCCCAGTGAATGTTCCCCAGCAGTCCCAGCCAAGGGATGTTTTTACAAATATCTTCCTGAAAATCTCAGATCTGCTGTCCTTCCTCGTGAGAATTGAGAATAGCAGACCAAAAGGTGGATCATCGCAGCTCATGTTTAAAGCTGCAAGTAGCGAGTCAAGATAATTTCAAGACTAAGTTGTTGTTTCTAGCTGAACCGATGGTCACTTATTCTAAATCACTCTGACATGTTTAGTGAGAAGTAATGGCACCTTGCTGTCTCCTCTGAACTACCGAATTTACAGTGATAATTGTGTGAGATGAATCTAGGTTTAAGCTCACCTCCAGTTACTTCTTCAATTTCATTTTACGCTTGCTTGCTCCGCAATGACCCCCTCTGGACTGCTAGTTTTATAAATCTTTGTCACAGAGGGTCACCGGGTTTGAGGGAAAGGAGAAAAAACTCTGAACAAAAAGAAGTCCAATATGCTTTCTCCACTGAATGCTGTGCCAGAGGTAGATGTGCTTGCTCCAGTCTGATTTAGCTACTGCAGATGCCATTGCTAAATGTGTAAACTAAATACTGTCTGGTAGGGATTTGCTAATTCGTTTGTTTACAGAAGCACTTACAGAAACAATTTGATTCAGCAAGAGCTGATCAATCAAACTTCAGCTGAAGAAACCCCAGAGTGACCCTTTCCACCTGAGCTGCTGGGGGACAGGTTAGAAAATAGTGATAACAGCAGCAGTATTGATAACAGCTGCTGCAATGTGTAGCTATTGTCCTCGGTGGGTCTTTGGGGGAAGCAGGGATGACTGCTTTTTCCACCTCAGTTGGAATACTTCTTTTACAAAGACACCTTTACCAAGAGAAAAAACCAAACCAACCAACTGAAAATTTGCCAGTCTAGTAAATTTGAAGATTATGTAGATGAAAATCCCAAAGCCCTTGGACTTTGACCACAGTGTTGTTTAGATGAATTAACAGAGCCCGAAAACGTTTGTCATCCCTCTCACCTAAGGTTATTCCCTTAAATGCCTTCTTCAGGCCCTTTCTCCCAGTTCCCATTTGAGCATCTCTCCCGTGGTGCAACAGAAGGAAGCTCAAAGCTCACGTTCTCTTTAAACGTTGCTTGGAAAAGGCACATCAGCAAGACCAATTTCTTTCTGTGGGTCAGCGTGTTGTGGACCAGGCTGAATTGGTGTGATGTATATCGTGGTACGTTGCACCCAAATACAGCCTCAGAGGTTGCAACAGTGTTTGCAGGAGTGTGTGTCCTCCCATCTGTATTGAATGCCTTCTCATCAGTTCTACTCATTCTGTGATATCGGCCCTCACCAGTGGAAGGCCAAACCACTTTGTCCTTGAGGAAGCATCTTCCTTAAGTGCTCTGTACGCTTGGATGTAGCTGTCAGACTTCAGAGGATCACCTTATCTGGCAGTGGCTGCCTTGCAGGTCCCTGTAGGTGTGCCCTGGATTCTGGGTGCTCCTGTGACAGGCACAGGTGAAGGCAGCATGAATTATGCCACTTTGTAAATGTGAAATCTCTTAATTAATGCGACAGGTTGAGCTTTGCAAAGCTCATCTGGCTGATCATGAGTTCAACTAGTCCCTGTATTGGAGACAGAGCTACGGTGCCTCCAGTTGATGTGCTTTGTGGAGGATGAGCAATTTACGTAAGTTGCATAGCAGGTCAGAGTAGAAGCAAAGGATATCCAGTTTCTTTCAGCAGCAAATCAGGCAAGTCGTGTACTGTGTTTACACTGGAGTCCAGATCCTGCCTTATTCTATGCAGTTCTATCTATGCCCTTAGGTTGGTACAAAAGTAATTGCAGATTTGGACTGTGAATTTTAAATCATTATTACTAGACTCAAACACATCTTTATTAATCAAAATAAGAACCATTACAATCAACGCATTTTTGCCAATGAGAAGTTTGTTTATTCCTGTAGCATGAAAATCCGTGCTTTGGGATTCGATGAACTCTTGGAAAGCATTTTCTGCATCCTGCTGGTTGTGTAAGTGTTTTCATTATGTTCAGTAGCAGTTCCTGGGCCAAGTGCGTTGGTGATGTAGTGAGTTGTTTCCACTGCTTTATGACCCATTTTGAACTTGAATAAGAACATTGCTCCAATTTACTTTTTGTCTAACATAATTTGCATAGTCTAAAATAAATATAAAATAAACAGCAAGTACTAAGTCAGCAGCAAAAAACATAAAGCAAGAAAAGTGCATTAAAATGATGTATAACATAACGACATTTATGAAAGAATTTATTCCAATATCAAATGGCAAACTTCAGCAATGCAAAAACTGCAATTACTGTTGCACCAACCTAATAGATGATGGTGTGGGCCTATGACAATCTAAGCCAATGATTTTAATTGGCAGTTTGAGCCATGTAATTCAGGGTCTGGACATTCTTTTGAGGTGCTTATGTTTCAAACTTATGTTTAATGCCCTTTCCGTCCCTCATAGCTGCTGCTGGATGGAAAAACCATTTGACTTGTGGGATGTTATTTAATAAAATAATTCTTTATGTCTGAATTTATAAGCTGTGATCAGTACCAATAGAGAAAACTGTCGGTGATGCCATCTGCAAAATCTTCATCAAGTGCTCCCCCCTGGGTTTTCATTTTCGCATCAGAAGCAGGGGGAAAAAAGTGACACCTTTTCAGAGCTCTAATCTGCAATTGTCCAGTGGAATTATGAGATTTGAATTACACACTGGGACTGAAAATGGCCTTGTTGTGCAGGAAAAGATGTAATCTGAAACTGCCAGGGTTGGAATATATAAAACTGCACGTATGATAATTTGTGCAAAGTTGCTATCAAAATGAAACTAAGGGAGATGTGTTTGTCAGCCAAAACGTCACACCTTGCAGATTTAGAGAAGGATGAAGTGATTTGTCGACCTCCATACCACTCACAGGGGCCAAATAAATCTTTTCCCTGTATAATCCCACCTGCCTTTCTCTGACACTCCGGCCAGGGCCAGGCAGCTGATAATGTATAGCGTCACTAATCCGCTGGGTCACACGTGGTATGAAGCTCAGCATTTTGCAGGTTGCTATCTGTCTTTGGAAGAAAGACCATGGCACAATGCATGAAAACTTTATTTACCTGTTGCTATTCATCTTCATCATCACACTGACTTTCATCAGTAGTTCTGCTGAATAATGGCAGCAAGAAAAGATTATGGAAGTGTATCAGGGGACCCTATTTCAAAATTACCAGTTACGTTACCTAATAGATACATCCTTCGGGTCATGCAGGCTGTTTATCAAAGCATCTGTAGACAAGAATTTCTTTGAAGCAGCTGCCTAAGGAAGGTGTTGTTCAGGAGCTTGGGGAGAGAGGGAGTATAGCAGGTTGTGAGTGGACCTGGAGCCCTGTGTAGGTTTGTTTTTTTGGCAGATGTTACATGCAGGATGGGAGGTGAGAATGTGGAGCATAGGAATGTGTTGGGAGGTGAGAATGTGGAGCATAGGGAGGTTGTCAGCAATGTGTAAGATGGGTCATGTGAGAAGATTACAAGTATGTATTGGAGAAATTGGAGAATTTCTCTCAAGCTCTGCCAAGCTTTGTGCAACTGTCTATGTAACACTAAAGAAAGTTCTATTATCTGTTGAATTCATTTGCAAATAATCTGTGTAAAAACTCTATAAATATAATAGTGCTTGACAGCTCTAAAGAATGGAGCCACTTGCGTGTATAACGTCAGAGCAGATCACTTCTCACCCCCTTAAACCTGCCATCCTGGTACAACGGTGATTGAGGGAGAAGCATGGGAACACCTCCTGGTGGGAACAGCAATGCTTCCACCGGTACGGCTCCTGCAGGTCTTGTGGCTGTTCTCGCATCTGCCAGCTTGAGCAAAGCATTGTGGTTGAATTCGTGGTGTAGGAACCGGAAGGGAGCTCATACTATATCCCATCTTTGAGTGAGACAGCCGGTAAGTCGGTTTGAGCGGGCGAGATTTCCAGCTGTTGACGGATTGATGTGGGCTCCTGTGCAGGGCGAGGAGACGTGCAGTGCCCCCCTACGTGCTCCTGTTACATCCCTCTGCACTTGCCTCGCGTGCAGCAGCAACACCCCAGACACTGGAAGCTGTGTCGTATCCTCCCAGCATTCTGAGAGGCATATAAAACATTATATTTAAGGCAGTAAGGCATGTGATCTTTTTAGTTTTGATCTGCCACAAACCCCTGGTTTTAAAGGCACCCTTGACTAGCATTTTTTTCAGGCTTGGCGATCCTGTTTTGTTAAAGATGCACTTACTGAACCGAGTTCTGACCTTCTGGGACATTAGGTGGATGAGGTCTTCCACCCTGAAATACCTTCCACAGCCTGTTCGCTCTTCAGTTGTACTCTAGCATCAGATTCCGCACTGTATCCTTACAGGCACAATTTCCATTTATTATACATAATCAGATAGATAGTAGGAGGTTTTCACTTGCTTTTAGGTATGCTGTCAAGTGTCAACCATTTAACCAGGAATAGCTACATCAGGAATCTTGCACAATGCAAGAGGATATACTGTGTATGCATAGTTATATCACAAAGGACACCTGAAGCAGGAAAGAAACGTATGAAAACAAACACCCAGCAGTCTGGTGGTGGAGGAGCTGAAGCTGATCTTTAAGGCCTTTGTTTGTCCATCTCAGCATGTGCAACAAATACACTTCTCAATACAGTTCTTAACTGCTCAGTCCCATGTGTTTTTTCCCTTTGGTTGTTGAGCAGTGGTACTTGTACTGGCAGAAGCAGCACAGCATGCACCATGTTGGCAGGAAGAGTCAGACCTGTGGGCTGCAAGGTCAGTGTGAGGGGTAGGAAAAGAAGTCATGTGTATCTTTTAAAGGCAGATGAATTTAATTTGGGATGACAATACCACAGTCGCTTCCAGCCTTTCAGTCCCACCTCTGATCCTGCTACCAGCATTTATAAACCAGCAGAGCTTGATGGAGTTGCTGGTGTGAACAGGAAGGAGTGACAGGACTGGGAAGTGGGAGAGTTGTGGTTTGGCAGCAGCTGGTGGTTATGTTGGCTTAAAGTAGTCATGGAACCACAGCTCATGACTTTAGGCACTCGCAGGTTTTAGTAGGAGCCATGCAGTTGTTATCTGTTTTTTCCAGATCTAACAAGGATTTCTTTAAATTGAATATCCTGGATTTCACTGCTTACTTTGGAAACACATGTAATATGCTTTATGTACAGTGCACCTCATGTCATTGGTAAACACTCTCAAGCTCTTAATGTATTTATTTCTCTTTGGGGATCAAAAAAGTGAATCCCTGCCTGGAGTAGATTTGACTTTACCTCACTGTGGTGTTGCGGTCATTCCCCTGCTGGCCTTTAACAGATCACAGAGCACACCTGTAAGCAGGATAGCTTGAACTTGCCCATGGGTACTAGTTTTGAGCATTGTGCTACAGCAGCTCAGCCTTTCCATTTGAGTCTCCTCCGTCCATTTCCTTTCCTTCTCCTGTCTTTGTGGGGATATGTTTTAGGCAGTAAATCCCTCCCTTCACTCCACAGCAGACGAAATATAAATACGATGAGAGGTGTCACACATGGAATGGTTGCTGCCAGGTCCTTCTGTTCCTGGTACCAAGATACCCTTGTTGGCTGATGATTGACGGAGGGTACTTAGGACCATGTATTGGTGTGGCTCTATTCACAGCCACTCTCAACTTGGCTCTGCTGTTTTAAAGTGACAACTGTGAGCTTGTCCCCTCCACTGGGAGTCCTCTGTCCCTCCTGGGGTCAAAGGCAAGCTGTCTTCCTGAGCTTGGGAAACTGCTGGGGATTTGAGAACCGCTTCATTAGGCTGATGGTGGTGCAGATGGAAAGCAAAGAAAGGGAGAAGAGGGCGAGAAAAGAGGGAAAGGCAGGCAGGGCCAGTATGTGCTGTTCTCCCACCACTAGATGATCTCCAGAGGTCACTTCCAACCCTAACCAATCTGTGATTTCTGTAATCTCCTGGATGGAGACAAGCTATGTATTATAGCAACGTGCCTCAATTTTCCTGTCTGCGCAGTAGATATAACTGCAAGTCTTTGAGGAGCATAGAGAGAATTAATGTTTCCGTTGCTTGGATGAAAAGCACTATGCACACAAAGTGTTTGCTGTTGAAGAATTGATCCTATTACATGATGTTTGTCAACACTTGGTGTTCTGTGCCTTTGCTATCTTGCCTATTATGGGGTGAGAAGGCATTAGCAAGGGGTTCTGTTTGCTGCCCTTAATGGCTGATTCCCTTGCTGTTGGCAAAGAAATCATTAAGCTTGTTTGGAAGGAGACTCTGCAGATTTGTTTCTGAAAGCTTTACAGAAATCTGTGGACAAATTGTCAGAGCCCAGGGCATTTCCAGATTGCATATCCTTAATTGTATTAAACACTTCTGAGCCATCTGATGGATTGTCTCACAGTTCAACCATCTGGTCTGGAGATTTAGGCAAGCTTGACTTTATGGAGAAACTCTGAGTCACTCACACTGGAGTGTCGTTAGATGGCCCCTGGGCTGCTCTTTGATGTAGAAAGGCTAGTATAGTGTCACTGCTGATAGTATGCTGATTGAGAGAAACAGAAGGTTTTAGGGGCTCATTAGTTTTGATTAATCAGGCTAAAAGTACTGCTTTCTTGCCTTGCCTGTCTTTGCAAAAAGACTAGTTGCTCCTCCAGTCCAAACCATAAAAATTGACATTGCTATTTTAGTTGCTTTCTATTTGTTATTGTAAGTCTACAAAGCCCACTCTGCTTTCAAAACAAATTCTTGTTGTCTTTAAAGGTAGTTAAGACGTGTTTACTTAATTACATGCAGCACTTCGAAGCTTTGATGTGCTTCCTTTTGTAACACCCATGTGAGGGGGCGAATATGGTTACCCTCATAGCAGCAACAGGAGGGTGTACAGAGAAATAAGGTTGTGTAGGAGAAGGTGGCTTTCACGGGGGACTACCCCAGCTGCATGAAAGCCACCTTAGTTCTGGTTTCGTGCCTGCTGGTTCCTGTGCGCTCACCCTCTTTCATGGAGGCAGAGAAACTCTGTCAATAACTTGCTACAAGATTCCTAGAGAGAGATCAAGTGCCATGAGGCCCTTCCAGGCCATGTGTGTGCGTGTGGTGTGTGGTGTGCTCCGGAAAGCTTCTCCTTTCACAGGGAGCTTCTTCATGCCCTCTCATCATGTGATCGGTGTGTCCTATGCTGGCCACCTCAAGGGGTTTGAGGTTGATGAGAAAGCTTAGCACTGGGTTTTCATTCATTTCATTCAAGTTTGCTGATGACACCAAATTGGGTGGAAGGGCTGACACACCAGAAGGCAAGACCTGGACAGGCTGGAGGACTGCACAGAGGAGAACCTAATGAAGTTCAACAAGGGCAAGTGTAGGGTCCTGCACCTGGGGAGGAATAACTCCAGGCCCCAGTACAGCTGAGGGGCGGACCTGCTGGAAAGCAGCACTGCAGAGAAGGACTTGGGAGTTCCGATAGATAACAGGTTGACCGTGAGTCAACAGTGTGTGCTTGTGGCCAAGGAGGCCAATGGTACTTGGGGTGCATTAGGAAAAGAGTGACCAGCAGGTCGAGGGAGGTTCTCCTCCCCTTCTACTCTGCCCTGGTGAGGCTGCATCTGCAGTACTGTGTCCAGTTCTGGGCTCCCCAGTTCAAGAAGGACAAGGAATTACTGAAGGGAGTCCAGTGGCGAGCTACAGAGATGATGAGGCGCCTAGAGCACCTTTCTTATGAGCAGAGACTGAGAGACCTGGGTCTGTTTAACCTGGAGAAGAGAAGGCTGAAAGGGGATCTCATCAATATTTATAAATATCTCAAGGGTGGGTGTCAAGAGGACGGGACCAGACTCCTTTCAGTGGTGCCCAACGATAGGATGAGGGGCAACGGACACAGACTGAAGCACAGGAGGTTCCATCTGAATATGAGGAGAAACTTCTTTACTCTGAGGGTGCCAGAGCCCTGGAACAGGCTGCCCAGAGAGGTTGTGGAGTCTCCTTCTCTGGAGACATTCAAACCTGCCTGAACACATTCCTGTGCAATCTGCTCTGGGTGAACCTGCTTTAGCAGGTGGGTTGGACTGGATGATCTCCAGAGCTCCCTCCAACCCCAGCCATTCTGTGATTCTCTTTTGTAATAATCTGTATTCAGTGCTGGCAAGAGGAGGCAGGGTGACTGGTGCTAGGAGGGAAGAGAGGCAGATATAGAAATGCTTTCAGTTGCATATTGCAGCCACTGCAGGCTCAGTTTTCAAGATGATTTTGGCCAATAAACCAAACATTTCTATGTAAAATTATTTGGAGACTAGAGGTCTATTTGTTCTTGAATCTGTCAATAATTAGGCCCAAGAATACATGATATTTCCCAGAAATGCAGTGGATCACAGAAGGCTCTACAGGCCTAGATCTCCAGAGAATCACTTTCAAATTTACAGGAGAAGCCTAACTTTGACTGGGTTTGAAATAAAATCCTGAACTCTCCATGTCCTCAAATCCGAATTGTATCTGGAAACTTACCTGGAGGCCATCCTGTTCCTCACAATTCTAAGATACGAAGTGAACTCCGCTAAGCTGGAACTTGTGCCCCACCATCAGATGTACAGCTGTCAGCAGTGGCAGAATGGACTTACTTTTCTCTCCTCAGGGTTTGCCAGAGTCTTTGACTGGCAGGGGTGAGCATCCAGGAGACTGTTCTACAGCTTGTGTGGGACATGGGAGACTCCCTGGCTTCCTGCTTCAGCTTCTGTATGTTTACTGTGTTGTGGGACAAATGTGGATTTGCTGCTCTCTCCCTCTCTTACCCCTTTCCCAACTTTTCCCACTGAGAGCACGTATTATTAGGGAAGAGCAGTTTCATTTATGCAGCCGATCTAATGTGTCAGACATGGGCAGCTGTGCTGTCAGTGCGTTGTGCTTGAGCAGGATTCATTAATTGTAAGTCACAGCGGAGTTCCTTGCTTGTTACTTGTTTAAACCTCTTCCTCTGATTAGAAGAAGTCCCCAAGTGATTGCTCTGACTGTTTGGGATGATCCCAAGATCAAAACTCAAATTTTGATCAGTTCTAAGAGGGGCTAAGAGGGGCTGACTGCTTGTTTCCTAGGTGTAATTCACAAGCAGTGCTGTGGAGGTGAAATGACGTTGTTCAATACATGAGCTGGAATAAACATGGTGGGAAGCTGAGCCATTTCCCTCTTCCTCATCCTTATTTAGGTCTTGCAGCAAGCAATGCCAGTTTGCGGCAGGGCTGCAATTCTGGCCTGTTTTTGGTGTCTGCGTAAAAGAGACTTTGTTGAGTGAAGAGACTTTGTTCTGCCCAGCTTCATTCCTGGCTCTCTTACAATCTGCTGTTATTTTCTGCTGTGCCTCAGAAGGTGCAGTTTCAGGAGGAGGGTACAGCAGTGGCTTGAGGCCATCTCTGCTTCTGTTCCTCAGCTTCTCAGCTGCTTGGGGGCCACTTTAAATTAGAGCAGCCCCTGTGGGTGCTCTTGCAGACGCTGTACCCAGCTGCTTCTGTTTCTGGAGCACAGAATGCCTCGGTCACACTCCCATCTCTGACATTGTCCCTGTGCCAAGGACAGAGATGGTGGCACTGTACAAATATATACAGGGTCTGTAGCTGCTGCTGTATTGCTGGAGCAGCGTGTGAAGGCTGAAATGAGTCTTAGTTCTGTGAAATGTTTATATGATTTCTTTGGGGTGTTGCAAGGGTTGGAGTCTATGAACTCTGGTGTTACTGAACCTGAATTTTAATATACTGGGGGCAGGTTTTGCTCTCTGTCCAGTGATGGCATAAAGCAGGATGAAGGCATTCCAGCTACGCTTGATTTTCCTCTGAGTTTGTCCAGCTCTGATGTAACATATAGCATATACCACATACCACATAACATGACATATAATACAGCATATCATTAAGGCCTTGCTGTGTATCCCTGTACAGCAATACCAGTGGTGAGAAGCTGAAGAGAGGCAGCAACAGTGGATACATTGCTAAGCTGCCCACCCATTCCTCAAGTGGATGAACTGGGGAGAAAGAGGTTCTTCAAAGGTTTTCAGGAAAGTCAGCCAAAGATTGTGCTTATATGGATCAGTTCTTTCAAAAAATTTAGCATTTTGTTTGGTTGAGAAAACAACTTGGCCGTCAATTTTTTGGGGGTATTTTGACAGATAATATGCCTTTTTTTTTTAAAGTCTGAGTTACAAACAAAATAAATAAGAAGCCGTTTTTCTTTAAAGAACTGCATGTGAAACATGCTACCCACGTCTTAAGATTGCTTTGTTATTTGGGTGAATTATTTGTAACTGGGCTTTCCTTTACTCAAGTTCATACAGTTTTGTGCATTAAAAGGAATTTTCCATTACAGAGGCATGTAACAGGGTTTTGCACTTAATGTTCATGCAGTGTGGTGTGGGCCTTTGAGTTCAAACATCCTGTCTGAACATGAAGTGTTAGTACTAACCTGGTTAAGCTCTACATTGAACCCCTCTCATGATATAGGTCTGTCTGTCTGCTGCGTGTCGCGGACAGAAGGGAGTGAAAACTCATCTGTTGCAACCCCAGAGCTGAGGGGCACCATGTAAAGGCACCTCAAGGTGCTCACCTGCAAGATGAGCTGATGCTCCTCATTGCTTCAGTAGCGCATGTATTGGCCATACCCAAACAATGATTTCACCTTCCTAATGATAACTAAGATAGCTGGGCCTCCTTTTGCACTACATAATTAGCACAGAAATTCCCCAGCAGGCTGAGGACTGAGGTCCCTCCTGTAGCATGCAAGCATATTGTTCATGCCCTTCTCCACAGGGAAGCTGCTCTTCCAAGGTGTGAACACCACAGCAAAGGTTATACACTGCTTGAAACACTCTTTCAGCAGCTACTGCACTATTCTGATAGCCTCTCCATTTTATTTTTAGAATTCTGCTTGTTTTATTTTTACCAAACTGATATATTGATGGACTGGAAGGATAAAAACTTCTCATTTTCCGCTTAGACCCACAAACAATTTCCTATATTTTTGTTCTGAGTACTGAATGTTGTATTTTTTTCCTTAGCCTCATGAGGAGATTGCTGTAATACCTACAATGCATTGTCTCAACTGAAAGAGGGAGGAAATGGCTTGCTGACCTAAAAATCAAGGGTCTAATGACTTTCTCCCACAGAAATGAGCATGCAAAGGACTGAGAAAGGACTCATTTAGATATTATTCCTCATTCTTTGTCCAGGATAGTGGGAGTGTGTCCTTTCTAGCCAAAATAGGGGATTTTCTTCCAAAACTCTCACGCAGATCCTGCAGGACTCTCAGCTGACCTGTGCCCATCTGAAGGATGATGTGGGTTTTGGACCTGTTGCTGGATTCTTTGCTGTTCTGTTCAGGTCCTGCCAAAGCCAGTGGCAGAGCCTTACAAAGATGTGCATTCAGGTCAGGTAAGGATTAGGCCTGAACCAGCCCACTCTTTTCTATTGCTTTCTGCAGATGCGTGTTTTCTGTGAACTCATGGAAGTTCAGGAAGGCCACAGGATCATAGAATCATTTTGGTTGGAAAAGACCTTTAGGGTCACCAAGTCCAGCCGTTAACTTAGCACTGTCAAGGCCACATCTAAACCACGTCTCTAGGAACCTCATCTACATATCTTTTAAACGCCTCCAGGGATGGTGACTTCTGGTTTCTGAAGCATAACTCCCTGAAAGTCAGTCGCATGATTAACTTTGTGGAAGAATGAGTGGTGAGTCTTTCAAGACAAGGTGTGCTATGGACTTTAACAATCCCATGTATATTTTATGAAGCCAAGAGTTGGCCTGTCCTGTCTCCCTCTGCCTTTTGCCCCTCGAGCTGTCAGAGCACTTCAGAGCTCTAGGGCCACATCTCTACATGTTCCGACTGCAAACTGGGTTTAAACGGGCATCTTGTCAGCTATGGCTGTCTGAAAAAATACAAAGGAGTCTGAGACAGAGCGATGCTGATAGTGCTTTCACCATGGGGTTGTCTGTACCTGCTTAGAGCACCAGACGTCGTCTTTTGCTTAGCAAGTCTGCAGAATTTATCCAAAAAGAATTAATTTCAGACAGACATACTGCAGCTCATTATGGTGGGCCCCAAATAATTTATAAACCAAAAATTAAAAATGTTGATGAAGAACAGACTTTGAAAACAGCTCAGTCTTGCCAATTCCTATGATGCTAGAAGAATTAGCTTCCCTCTGGTTGTTCAGGCAACAAAATCTTTGGGGCTAATTTTCAGCCAATATGAGTCAGTGGAGCTTTTATGCTGACTAGTGTTTGCTTATATTTTCCTACAGCTTGTGTGGCACCACGAACACTGCCAGCTCCTTACGAATCAGCCATGTTTCAGTATGCCAACAGATATCTCAGATGGCAGGTCCTAGGCACAAAGTCTGGCATTCTCTACTCATCCTGGTTGTCAGATCACTCGTGCCTCTTGCCAGTCCTTGTCAGCCAGTCACCGTGCTGGTGGATGTCAGAGATCTTGGGGAATGAAGATGAGTTTCTGCTGCATGTCATGAGATGCTCGGTTGCCTTGGCCTCCTGACTCTTCGTTCATGCCTCTTGTACCATAGTCTAGTGTGGGCAGGGGTCTAGCAAGAGACATAGCCTTGAAAAGCAAGAGATTTTCCTCTTTTATTTTGTAGACCGTGTCCTCCCAGTGCCATAAAATGGATGGTAATGGGCTACTGATGTGATCTTTTTTAAAAAACTATTCATCTGTTATGCAAATGAGATGTGAAAATTATGTACTTGTGTTTTTTTGATTATTATTTTTTTTTTTTAGTCTGTAAAACACAGAGCATACTGTTGTCTTAATGCCATCAGGGAGAGGGAAGTGGTATGAGATGTTCTTGCTGAATGTGGTTTTTATCATCCGTGCTTAGAGTTAGTTTGTTCTCTGAGCTACTGGCTCATTAAAGGAAGCTATTAAGCCCAAGCAGAAGAAAAAAGATGTTAAGATGCAGTATTCTAGACAGCAATGGAGAGGTTTTAGCTCTATATCTCAGTGCAGCAGTAATTTAGGTGAATATGGGATTTGACAGCCATGTTTCTAACAGCTGCATTCTTCCTAGTTTCTTATTATGTGGAGAGAAAGTGAATCCCTTGGAAAATAATAAAGGTATAATGGGTCAAGGTGAGGAGTCGGCCAGCGAGTAAGGGCCGGGATCAGGTCAGGATGGGACCTGGGATTGGAGACAGTGCAGTGATTGCCAGACAAGTCTATAGTGCCGTGGCAAGTCCAAGGTCAACCTGGGAAATCAGGTCTGCAGGGTAGTGTTGGGGTGCAGATCGGTGGGGTGCGTGGCCAGGCATGGGCACAGATGCAGCTGCTCGAGCTGCTCGAGCAAAAGCCCTGGCTTAAACACGTCTCCTACGTGAAAGATGTTTTTCAGTTCGTGATGAGGCTAATACAGAGCTCCTGGGGAAAAGAGGGCCTTCTGCTTCTCTGTACAAAAACAAAGGAAAGCTGGGGGGTGGGAAAAGGAAAGGAGAGCAAGACAGACTTTCATGGAAGTATTTGTGAAATTAGAAGAAAAGCCTGAAGCTTAATTTCCTTACTGTCTCACCTGTTTTCTCTGTTTTGCAATGCATGGCTACTCCCCTGGTCAGACATCTCTTAGCTGCCCACAAAACAAATATGGGCTGGCAGGAGTAGCAAGGCTACAGGAAAGCTTTTGCTTCCTTACACAGCTTCTGCAAACAGAATTGTCTTTGAGTCCTGAGTACTTGTTTTGTATTAGAAATGAAAAATCACCTGTCAACTTGGTGTGAAGACTGTGTGTTTAAAATAGCCAAAGCTCCGGAAGTACAAAATTCAGGTTCCAGTTGTGGTTCTGACTCACGGTCCTGTTGCACATTGCAGGGCATAGTATTTTCCCTTCCTGTTGAAGTGTATAAATGGATGGTACAACATATGCCTATTTTGGGATTTCTTCTTCCAGTTCCCAGCAGAAGCCAGAAGTTGAATAGAAGTTAGAAATAATATTATTAAAATTAGAATGAATAGGAAAAACAATACTGGCTATGTCTAAACTTTGGCATGTTTGGGGTTCAAATCTGGAGTCTGGCTGTGACCCAGTGTGAATGAATCTGAACATCTTTTATATTACATTGTTTAATTAGTTGCTCCTTATCATTAAAAAGCACTAAAATAAAAACAGAATCGGAGTTGCTATTTGGACCCATTTCTGGTAAACTGTCAAGGAAAAAGAAAATGGCAACATTGCTCCAGTGAAAACATTTGGCTTAGTTTGTTCTGATATTTACATGACGTTTTCATCCCCATCAGATGAGCTGTTGTTTATCCTTGTCACTGATGTTTTCAGGGGTCTTCAACCTATAGTCTCCTTCTTGTCCCAGCACAGCAAACAGCTTATGTGAAAGTAAAATGCAACAAGCATTTCAGTATGTTCATTCTGTAAATTGCATGTGTTTCTGGATGTCATTTTTTTTTGTTTCAAAGAGACAAGCCTGCTTTTTAAACTTAAGCCACCAAATCAGAATTTCACTTAAGAGCACTCTTCTTAGTCTGTGATGGTGAAAATCCACTACAGACATTGTGCATGCGAGGTTTTGCTCCTGAGGGAAGGAGTGAATTTCCTTAAAGGATGCCTTTGCTTTTGTCAAAAACTGATTTTGTCACATACTTACAAAGTGCGAGGTACTGGAACATCAGAGCAAGTATGGGACAAAGAAAAGAGAGCAGGCAGCATTAGATGCTTTAAAGCAGAGAAATTTTCCTCTGGCAAGGAAGATATTCAACATTTTGAACAACTTTATTTTTTTAAACTGTTTACCTGACTGGACGAGTTTCTTTATTAGACGTCACACTTGCTGCTTCTCTTTCTGAAATATTTTTCACTACGTGCACTTAGAAAAGTGATGTTTTTGTTCAGAGGGAAGTTCTTTGAAGCAACAACTAAAAATCTCACTAAGACTTTGAACTCTTCTCCCATTTGCAGCAAGATATCAATGGAAATCTTGTAAATTTACAGCAGAGCCTGACTCTGACCATTTCTGTAACCTGAGCTGTTCAGAGAGGAGATGTTTGATAGTCTGAGTAATAGGATAAACTGTTTTGTAGTTTGATATGGGGCTTTGAAGATAGAAGTCTAAATCTGAGCTTTTAACACTTTTAAGTGGTCAGGTCCTCCTTTGTACTCTTCTGCAATAGCCTCCCTTAAAATTGGACCAGTCTATCTTAAAAAAAAACAAAACCAAAAAACAAACAAAACAACGAAAACAAACCAACCACCAGCAGCAGTTATTTTCCTCACAGAATGATTTAAACCTGAAAACAAGAGAGAAAACAGAAGAAACAAACTAGCAACAGACTTGCATATGAAGATTAGATTAAAAAAAAAAAGTTTAAATCTCTTCCTATATTAAAAAAAAAGAAAAATGTTCCTATTCTATGGAATGTGGTAATGTGTAAAAGCTTCTATGATTTTCCCAATTAGTTAGTCACGACGACATCAGATTTGATTGCCGTATTTCTGTTATCCCCTCACGCAAAGAAGAGTGTCTCTGTTGAAGAGGCGTTAGTACAGACAGTCATTCCTATGGTCTGGGCAGGCAAAGCTCCCCCATTCCTCAGGATCCCTTTTCAGCAGGGAAGGAGCCCTATGGGAATAAATGAGACTGTACATGGTAATTTACCAGCCAACAGGGCGAAATACAGAGGCTGGAAGAAGCGCAGCATAGGACAAATAGTGACAGCAGCTTCACAGCCAATTTTGATACTGGTATTTGTACCGTGGAAGTATCTGGCCTTACTGCCTGTGCTGAGACTCCTTTGCAAGACACTGTGTGATGGAGGAGGAAAGGTTGTATTTCAGAGAGCAGCGAGAACTTTTTTGTTTCAAAATACAGGTTTTGTCTATCTCCTACATTAGAAAAGGTTTACAGTAGTGGAAAGAGTTTATCATATTAAATTACCTTGAGTGGTTTCTATGAAAGTAAACATGGGATTTAGGGTCTGTCTTTCTGACTGGGGGCGCATCACAGGCAAGGAACAGGACATGCTGTGGGCCAGAGAAGAGCAGGACCTTGTCCCTGCAGACCCTGGTGGACCTTCTGGAGAGCTGCCCATTGTGTAGCCACGCTGATGGGGGGCACAGGTCTGTGGGGCTCCCCTGACTTCTGCCTCTGCCCACCTGCAGCCCTGTCTCTAGAGAAGTTCAGTCGCTCTTTGCTATGAGCAAACCTTGAAATGTGCCTGTCCCCAACAAACTGCAGTTCCCACTATCGTGAGGTTTCTGGAAAGGATGAACGTGACCTTCAGACCCCTGCATTTACACCCAGCTGAGTCCAGAGGTGGTCCTGTGTACCACTGGGACACGTTCCAGACAAGTGTTGTTCCCTGTTTGCCCCAATTAATTAAAATGTTAATAAGACCTGCCTACTCTGTGGAAGAGTCAGGCAACACCTGGAAAGCGTCTCACAAAGAGCCATTCCAGTTGCCAGTGTGTGT
This sequence comes from Patagioenas fasciata, assembly GCF_037038585.1. Classification (NCBI taxonomy): domain Eukaryota; kingdom Metazoa; phylum Chordata; class Aves; order Columbiformes; family Columbidae; genus Patagioenas; species Patagioenas fasciata. The sequence continues at coordinate 24,954,292 of NC_092522.1, forward strand.
GTCAGGTATTTGCAAGCACTTGACCGCACTAAGCCAGTCCCAGGGCTGCACCCCTTGGGCTGTCCTTGGCTCAATGGAGCAGGTGGATGTGTCTGCACTGGTGCTTGGGCACTCATATGTCTTCATGGGTCGTCCCAGTGTGCGTGGAAGAGTGCAGGTTTTGTAACTCACTCCCTGTGTATGGCCTTCACCTGGATTTCACAGACCCACCCTCATTGTCCATCTGATGATGCGTCTGATCTTTTTCTTATGGGTATAAACTGGAACGGAGGCGGTTCCATTCAAATTTGAGAAGGAACTGCTTCAAGGTGAGGGTGACAGAACACAGGAACAGGCTGCCCAGGGGGTTGTGGAGTCTCTTTCGCTGCAGACATTCAAAACCTGCCTGGACACTTTCCTGTGTAACCTCATCTGGGTGTTCCTGCTTTGGCAGGGGGATTGGACTGGATGATCTTTCCAGGTCCCTTCCTATCAGTAACATTTTGTGATTCTATGATTCTTCATAACTCTTAGAAACCAGCTTGTTCCCTATTTCAACGTGTTTCCTGGACTAACACACGTACTTGACAAGAGACATATTAAAAGAAACCAGACCATTAGCCATACCAAAACGGAGCCACGTCCTATATTGTGATTCTTTCTGGACCAGGATGGGAAGACAAACCACAGGAGGGAGAAGTTGTCACTAGTGAGGAAGGGCTTGGATGCCACAGTGATGACAGTCACAGGATAGCACTTCTGTGCCCTTGTCCTTCTGTACCCATATTCTACCATGGACCATGGTGGTGTGGTGAAGCCATTGTAAGGGCTGTTGTGGACCCAGCGTGCTGATTGCTGTAGACCTCAGTGAACTTGTGGAAAAGATATCTTGAATTCTCAGGTACAATCTTCTTGGGAACTCTTAGGCCAGTCCACAGGTGCTTTGGGAAAGACTCAAGAGGCTGAGAGCTGGTGCTGAGAGCAGTTATTTCTTTACCTAGAGCATAAGCATGGAACAGGTGGGAGGAAAGACCCTTGAGGGATGGTGAGGAATTTGTGAGGTGGTCACAGACTGTGTCCCTCACTGTCTGTTATCTAGGATTTTCCTAGGGCTTAGAAGACTGTACTCTTCTTTCATTACGAAGTTCTCAGAAAGCAGAATAATTCACACTGTCTGAGGACCTGCGACCTGGGGAGTATCTTTCTATTTTTCTTACAAAGTTTTCTCTGCCCTAGCTGGATTTGGAGATCACACCATTGGTAATAACAACAAAAGATTAAAATGGCCAAAGCACAACATTAACAGTAGAAAAGAATAATGTGATTCATTAGAAATGCAAATGTAATGTTTAGAAGAAGGGGAGTCAACAGCTCCTCATAGAAGGAGAAGACATTTTGAGAGTGATGTTTAGGAGTAATGGAATGAGACCAAGGAAAGGAAAACTTTGGCCAAGCAAGTAGGAAATATGTGTAGCTGTGAGACTCATTACACCAACAGATACTTTCCCAGGACATGAGGTAGGAGAATCCATCGCTTGAGTAATTGGAAACTGATGGGTGGATACGCCCAGGGGATTGATCCTTCTTGTTAGATTGGGAGACGGACTTGGACTTTCCCATCTCTCATTTCAAGGGCTGTATGTTTGAGTGAAGAGAGTAACAGGACTCCCTTTCTCTGTGCCAAAAGGTCTTGGCTGTCTTCTGTGCTTCTCACACCCACAGAATACCAGGCTCTTGCGTGTGAAGGTACCTCGGTGGCTGCTTTTAACTCTTTTCTAAGTATTTTTAAAACTTTTAGGAGAGTTATAAATCACCCGTGTGGGGGTGACTAGATGGAATACTTGAAGTAAGCTGAGAAGTTGCTTTGAGCACCTGAGATACTACAGATGATAAGATTTTTATGCATACTGAGAAGTCATACCTCATGTGGCTGTTTAAAGGGGATGATTTAGCATTTTGAGCAGCTTCTGTTGCGTTAGCTATGTCGTGTGTTTTACAGGGGAGAGAGATGGATTTTTTTTTTTATATATTTGCAAATCTTTCGTATCTGGGATGAGTAACAAGGGAGTCTGGTCTCAGTTACTGTCTCAGATGATGCCTTATGGTTGTAATCAGGCAGAACATGGTGACTTCTGATGATTTTTGGGGGTGGAGGAGGGCAGAGGAAGAAGTTTTTAGCATCAGTCTGTAACCAGTGATTTCAAGTCAGGATAGACCTTCTAAGGTGTCCCAAGCAGCACACAGCACCTTTAGTGGAGATGCTCAGGAAACACAGAAAAAAATACTCTACAAGAAAAATGAAAATAGATTAGGAGAAATGGAGAGACGACCAAAATATCTATTTATGTGTACTTGCTTCTGTGAAAATTCCACTATATGTTCATTATTTCTTACCTCTTTTTCATACTGAAGGCTAGAATTGCAGATTTGGGGTTTAGAGCGAATCCTGATTTTCCTAGGATTGCTGATCCAGGAGAGCAGTTCAGACAATTTGAGAGGTAAGAAAGAGCAGAGGGATTGCTAGCAAGCCGGTCTTCTTATATTTAGCGCCCAAACAGAAAATTAGCAGTGCTTTTGAAAGTGGTACCTCTTTGCTTTGCTTTCCCTAAAATACAATGTAAGGGACATGGCCTGGTTGTAGGAGTGACATGACATTGCAGTCCCTGAATGCTGCTTGACATTCACATGTGATGGGCATGAATGACGTTGGAGATGTCTATTGGCAAAACAAACACAAATTTGACATTTTTTTTTTTTGAAAGAAGGTGTTCATGTACATGCTTTGTCTGCTGCACTTCTTTCTGCAGTTTTACCTACCTAAATTCGTGATGCACGACTGTAACTTCTCCTGACAAGAGGTGATATTTCATGCTTGTATTTAGGTACCATTTGCTTGAGCCGTCTACGTCTGGGCAGCCGAGTACAAGTGAAGTCATTTTAATAGCGTAGCTGCAGAATGGGGAGAGCTGCTATAAACTTAAACTGTCTGGCTGTTGCTGCAGATCAAGCCTGGAGCCGGAACTGCTCAGACATGGCAGTTATAGTTCAGTGGAGATGTATTATTTATGAATTCCCGGTTGTCACCGTTTTTAAAAACATGCGAAATCTGTTGGTGTGCAGAAAATAAGTCTGGGAGAGGTCAGCCAAGATAGCGAAGTGTGTGAAAATCATGGCAGACATCCACTTTGTGCCATAAATCAAGCACTTTCCCTGGTTTTCAGGCAGATACTTGATTCTGCTGGATTTGTCATATGATGGTCTCTTAATCAGATAGGAATTTCAGGCCGTCCTATTTAGTTCATTCTTATCAGAAACACATGTGGTGTTTTATTATTATTATTGTTGTTACTTATCATTATTAGGGGAAACAAATATTTCTTAAGAAATTGCTGAGTGCAGCGGAGGAATCTTGGATCTCGGTAAATGAGCGGAGGTTGAGAGTTCACGCTGTTGAACAAACAGGCAAATTTGTCTGAGGCTATTAAATTTAAATCACAGTTTATTACTTTTCTTCATGTGGTAAACTGATCATGCAGTGAACTTTTTGTATGTAGTCATGTGCTCACTGGAGGGTAAGAATCATTTGGCCAAATAGAGTTGCAGATAAAACCAGTCCTAGGGTTCAGAGGTGTTCAGATGAAGGGGATTGATTTGGCTCATCAGCGAAACGGTTGTATAGTTGTCTGTCATTTTGTGAAGGAATCTGGCTCCCAGCTAAATGTAATATTTTGCATGTGCTTATTTTTAACGTGCTCTGAGGAGCTCTGACGCAACTTTGAAAGTATTTCAGTAAATATCAGTTTTTAATGTGGAACATCTGCACGCGATTATGACGAGGAATGTGACAAGCTTTATCTCGCTCAGTTCTCTTTCACCCCATGCGAAAATGTTGTCTGTGCTGAACAGTGTGGTTCCTTTTCAGTCTGGGTATGTACAAGGGAGAAAAAAATCGGGGAGATCTGGATTTATCCTGTCTGATTTTAGGCAGTAAATGGACATTAGGGTTTCCATGAGTGCTTCAAACAGGGAGGAAGCCCAGCACAGCTACTGAAAGAAACAGCTGGAGCCCTTCCCCATCATTCCTTCCCATCCAGCCCCTACCCTGGGGCTGATGTGTGCAAGCACAGCCTGTTCTGTCGGCACAAGGGAAGGGGCAGCTCAGGCATGGGGATGGGTGGCGGGGATAAGGGGACACAGACCTGGCCATATTGCCAGCCTAAAGCTCAAAAATTGCTTTCGAGCTTTCTTTATAGTCAACAGGGAGCAAATGAGCAGGTTTTAGCTTGCTGAGTTCCTTGCTGGAATCTCTGTCTTGCACCTAGTATCTTCCACATTATTTTATAATTAAGATTGGTCCTCAGAAGCTGAGAAAACAGCAAGTGCTAACTGAGTACCAGGTAAGCTGATTCCTGTTTCACATCTGAGAGCCAACCTGAATTTATTTCCACAGGGGAAAGCTGAGGATAAATTTGCTCAAAACCAGCACTATTGATCCAGCACCTTTCAACAGTACTGACCTTCACTGAAAATTAAATGCAAACACAAACCAAACTTGAACCATTAATGCATTTAGCTAGTATATTATCCTCCAAAGTGTTAGCAGCCTGAACTAGAACTGCCAAGAAATTTAAAGTAGGCCTGTGTCTCGGTGTGAAGGCCGTATATTACTTTAATAGATCAGGCATGTATTTATGCTTCTTTTTGTTACATTAGGGTTTATGAGATGAAATTGATTAATAAACTGTCACATTAATGTTTCCACTTAGCCCATTGCTGGCAACACCCGCCTTTCAACAGCAGTATTGACGTTATAATGACATTGAACAGGCAGACAAAAACACTGCGTATAAATTAGTCTTTTTATAACTTACTGCTTATGTAGGATGCAAAGGAGGTGAGCCTGTTTTACCAAGGCAGAACTTTTAAATCTTCGTCTTTCTCTGACCACAGTCACATAAAATTACAGCTCTTTGAAAGGTGGAATTTTGAAGACCCTAAGGGAAAATTTCTATCAGTATGACGCATGCTAAGAATCATGCCTAGAACAAATAGTCTCTTAGATGAGGGCTATACTGAAATGAGGGAATAAATAAAAGGAACTGGAAATTTTGGTATGTCATAAACAGTATGACTTACCTGCCTCTCTGAGGCCTCTTGGGAGAACTATATGTGAATTGGGATAAAAGGGAACATCACGTGCTCAGAGAAGTGAGATGTGACAAAAGAGGAAAGTTTCCCCCTTTTCTCAGAAGTTTTGCTTTGAAATCTGAAATATGAAAGAAGTTACACTCGTGGGTATGGAAAGAGGGAGGAACATGGACAACTTTGCGATGAGGATCTAACTCTGATTTATCACACCAGGAAGATCAAATAGATGACGATTAGTGGGGTTTTTTGAACAATGAGGAGAATCCTCTGAAGGACAGAGTTGGGAGTTTGAGGGAATCAGAGCTATCCAGACATCTGCTGAGAAAGGGATGAAAGGAGAGTATGAGCCATCCACGTAACGAGGAAATAATGATACTCTGAAAAGAAGAAGGGAATAATCTCTTATTTAAATCAGCAGGCTTAATCTGCAATAAGAAAGATTTAGGACAGGTGCTAGATAACCAAGAAAATTGAGCAAATGAGATATTGCATGAAGAGGCAGGAAGGGCCATTGGAAGAGAGTAAAGGCTTGTTAGAGAAAAAATTGTCAGAAAGGACAAAGGTACAACTGATTCTTCCTTGGTGCAGAATGTGGATTATATGATCTTTTGAGGTTGTTCCCAGCTGCGTTTTGTTTTGTGATTCTGTTACTAGTGTAGGAAGATAAATGTGTATTATTCTCCATCGTCTGGTTTGCAAACGTCACTGTCTCCCTCCTCCACTTTGGAGACTGTTCTCCTGAGCTCTTACACTGCGTGGTCTTTTCTGCTGGGAAGTGAAGGAGGGAAAAACAGCACGTGATAATAACCATCGTGCCGGTGCTTGGGGCACTGCTCTATCATACTTGGACATTAGATGTATGGGTACAGTATAAGAACCCAAAAATGGCAGAATTGCATACTGTTAAAACCAAAAATAGTCAAGACGTCATCCATCTGGAATAGCTGAATCTTTGGAACAGTAAAAGAAACTAAATAAAAATTGTAAATACAAGCAGTGAATCCGTATCTGCACCTACATTCAGGTGGTTTGGGCTCATCTGCCACGGGGAAAAAAAAGTCTTGACATTTACTGAAATAAAATGCATAAATGTAGATAGCCTCGAGGCTCTCATGCCCCCACGAGATGCTTTCATGAGATGTATCTTGAAATCTCTTCACTCTGGCCATGCACTGAAGAAGAGATAAAGCTTATTTCCCCTGCAGGATATTAGATAACTAGACAGTCAGATATGTAGAAAACCTACAGTTCTTTGCTTGACTGGTGAATAGAGTTAGCTGAGAAAATTATTTTGAGTAACATAACGTTTGTGCACTTTGAGCTAGGTCTTGTGTATAACCCTGACAGCTGTCAATCTACCCATTTGGAATAGATTTATTTTCATATGCAGTTGGCCTGGGCCATCTAGGTTTTTTCCTCAGTATTGTTAGACAAGCCGGTCTTCTCTGCTGAGCGCAAGGTTGGTTTTGGTATGTTTTATAATCTGTAATATGTATAAGTGGAAAAAGATCTTAAATGTTTATTCTTTGAAATGAATGGGAGCGTTTGGTGAACAGTCGCTGATTCAGGATTCCAAACTCAATAAGAAGTTCCAAATTCAGAAATACTGAGTAAGAAATGGAGTAAGTAATTAATTCTTGCCAGGTTTCAAATCATGGGCGTATGTGGCTAAGGACCACGTCTGAGTGGCAGGTTATAGCTGTCACTCCAGAGGAAGCTGAGGAATCGTACAGCCTTGGAGGAATGGCTTTCTAGGTACGTGGTGTTGCAGTGTGTTTGATATATGTGTGTGACAAAGCTCTTGATTCCACCCTGTGGTTAGCATATGCCCTTTCAGATAACTGTGAATGCTGCTCTTTCTTATAATATTCTAATTTATAACTTTTTTAGCTCTTAGTTGTCTTAAGATGATCTTTGTAGATGTGTCTTTAGGAGTGTCACAATTTGATGATGCACTTTAAAACTTAATTTTGGTAAAACAAGGAGAATGGGGAAAAACTCATACATCTAAGAAGAAATGAATTTATAGCTATGTGTGTTATGGGCAATAGGCTGATACAGTGAAATAGCATACCCTGTAATCAGTGAGCCATATGTACTGATAGAAACCATTTATAAAACAATGATCAAACAGAACAGTCCACATAAGTACCAAAGACTAACCCGTAACTCCCTCTGATAGCATTCACATCAGTTCCAGGAGTGATTCAAACTTCATTTTTCATTTCTTCGTTTCATTTAGCACTTTACACTTTCTCTACCGATGTGCTGGTGTCTGGGTTTGGGTGCCCTGGGGCTTTGGAGGTGTTCAGAATGAGACCGTGGTGCAGAGGTGAGTCCGGACTCTTGGGTTGCTGGTGACGCAGGGCAGACGGAGCATCCCACGTCTGTGGGGATTTCCCACTGCAGAGAATCAATCGCCTTCTGCAGCAAACGGTGCAGAGCTTTCGTGGTAGTGTCTGCATGACCGTCTTCTTTCTCACTGCTGCTGGCTGGGAACAGAGCCAAGCAAAAGGTGGTGAGGTTCAGATTCTTCATCTGCTGATCTTTTTCTCGGGAATGATGCTGTGGTCAAAGCTGGTAAATTTTGAGAGTAATTTTCAGACTGTTACACATGATGTCTGTACACGGTCTGGAGTGCACTGGTGAATCATAAAGGAAAGACAAACATTTCAGACCCTGTTTGTTTCTGGGTTAGTGCCTTTTGGTTCTGCAGAACCACTGTTTCTTGGACATATCTCCATCTTCACTTAAGATCTCTGTTGTCCTTTAGGTACAGGACAGTGTGAGTGGGTTATTCTTCTGCCATACGCTCTGCATTTCTGGTGAAGCCCCATAGTTGCCTGTTTTCTGTCCCTCTTTCTCTTTTACCTTGTTTCCCTGAAAATAAGACCAACCCCAAAAATAAGCCCTACCATGATTTTTCAGGATTTTTGAGGATGCTCGAAGTATAGGCTCTACTCCAAAAGTAAGCCCTAGTTACAGTTCATAAAAAAAGTCAATTTAAATAGTGTCCAGGCAGCCATACATGTAAAAAAGCAAGCATCTTTTGCAGCAAAAATTAATAGAAAACCCTATCTTATTTTTGGGGAAACAGGGTATTTCTGTATGTGGCCAAAAAGTAGTATATTCCATAAAGAGTGAGTGTTCTGCTTTCACAGACATACCTCTGCAGTCATCTTCTATCTAAACTGCAGTTTTGGTCACCCTGTCAGGGTTACAAGTCATCACTAGCTAAAGCTGAGCCTTCTTTATGTGGAGCTTTTCATCTTCCCTTACAAGCTCTTCAGCCTGTGCCCCGCTTTGGGTTTGGTCCCCACTTAGGGCACTGCCCTTCTGTCTGTCAGCTGGATTTGTAAGCAGGATGACTTCTGCTCAGTCTGGGGGTGGCCAAACCAAACAGGTCTGTGTCTGAGCCGTGGTTCTGCTGCATGTGATACCCAGCATAGTCCTACCCAACCATGACGCTCATTATTTCAGCGTTACTAACATTCTTTGGCCCATTTTTTTTCCTGTTTTTTTTTTCCATTTACGTTTTGCTGTCAAGCCAAATTTGCTCATCTGTCCCTTTGGCTGTGTCACTTCTGTCTCGGTGTTTCTCCCTGTGCTGTCCATTTGGTTAAACATTAAATTGCTTACCTTCACTTTGAAGGCCCATTCTGGTCTGTTACCAGTTGTCTTTCCACTCTCATTTGTTACTGATGTATCAGGATTTCTGTCCACTTAGGCTGAACTTAGCTCTCTCTTTGTGTTCAGACTCATGCTAACTCTAATGTTTCAGATAAACTCTCTGTAAATGTTGGTTGCCTCCCTTCATAATCTCCCTTAAAGCTTTCTTTGCTCACTGGTGCCTACAGTGGTCAAACCAGGCCACTGCGGTCTTGTGACAGCCTGCCCATACAGGCATTCTGGTCTCCTTTCTTTCCTCCCTTTAGTTCATATTAATTTGGTTTAGTTATTTTTTGAGATGGGAACTATTTCTTCTGTACTCATGTAGGGCTCAGCACAGTGGGGTTTGCCTGTGACTGAGGTTCATAGGCATGGTGGTGGTAGCAGTGCTGGAGAATAGTTTTGGTTGTTACACTGCAAATTCTGGGATTTTTCAGGAGCAAATTATTTTACACCTTTGGTCAGCATTTCCATGGCGAAAATCCAATATATACGAGTAAGACTGTCTGGGTAAGGACTGAATAATAACTTCAGTTTCTTCCTTGAGACTCTTTGTTTTATTATATTTTTTTTTGCACTCTGTGGAGTGCTAAGCACCCTCAGCTCCTCTAGATTTAGCATCTTACAGGTTTCTTTTCCCACCTTGCAACTTGACCTCAGGATCACTCAGATGGAGAATGGTACCAGAAAACAATACAAAATTCAAAGTCTTTGTATTGTAATAGGATAGCATATAGTACTATTTATTTTAGCAAGTTTAAATCTGTAGAATTCGTATTATGATTACTTGTGTAATTTCTCCTGTTAAATATTCAGAGAGCTGAAATGCTGTGTTAGTGCTGGGCACTGATAATAACTCTGTGCTTTGGTTCCTTGGGACCTGGGAAATCATATGGGGGCTAACTGATAAGTGGATATAGTGATGCTACAGTCTGCTGATCCAAAAAGTCACTGCCACGTTCTGCATTTGCATATCCAAGATAAGAATATAGATTTCTCTTTTTTCCAGAGAGAGAATGACTAGCAATGCAGTTTTCTCTTTTACTTCCATCACTAATTCAGAATGATTTATTATTCCACAGGAAAGGGGGTTTCCTCCCACAAGTGTTTGTCCTCCAAGCAAATGGACTACATTTATCTTAAGTGACTCACAAATGCCTTTAAGACCATGTGACTTTTTGCTTCATAGGAACAGTGTTGGATGGTAAGTATAGATCTTGAGGGAAATGGTTTCTACACTCCTTGGCCCCTGGACCTGATCTATAGTCTATTTACTGTGCCTATAGGAAGAGACTTCTTGTCTTGGATAATGTTTCAGTCTGGCACTCTACGTTGTGGTACCATTCTCAGGGCTTGATCCTTCATGTTGCGTTCAGTATCTCGCTGACTGTTCATCGGTGATTGAAGTTTGCGGAGGTGCTCTCCACCTTGCAGACTCCTAATGAACAGTAGGTGGCTTCTTGTCGGTGGGGAATCTACCCTTATGGTTTGATCCCATGAAAACAAATGCAACTGTAAGAACCAAAATTGTGACATCGTTTCTATAGTTTTATCTTTGTCTAGTGAAAGTCTGGGACTCAGAGTTGGCTATGGTGCTTCAAAAAAGCATAAAACTCTGAGGAATTTGAGTGTTGACAGTTAACATGATTTAATTCTTCCAGAATTTCCAAACGAAACATAAAAGCTTGTTTGGTTACAGCAAGAACCCCAAAGCTTGTCTGTGTCCTTCCCATGTTAAGATCCATCCAGTCACAGAGGTGAAGATAAATTCTGTGGCATCCTAAAAGGAAACGAGGAAAAAGGCATGTGCTCTTACCTCCATTTCTGTTTTTCTTCATCAGCAAGTGGATTATGAAAGCCTCATCATTATCAAAGAGAGGTTTGTTTCTATGGATAAGAGAAAGGCTGTAGAGGGAGAAGGCAGATAAATGATGTGGCAGGTACAGACACAGATGTGATGAGAGATGAAGGATTTTAAGATCAGTTCTATTTTTCTAGAACTGTGCTTGCTTAGTGTTGGCGAGGCTGTTGTGAGGCACTCGCATGTTGTAGCACAGGGTTTTTTGGAGTATCTTCTTTCTAGAAGGTGTGAAACTGGAGTAGTTTTCACGGCAGTAACCACTGGATGTGTTGTGTGACATTGGCTCTGGGAGTAAAGACTGATGAAGTGCCTGTGGACACTGGAAATGGACATGACAGCAGGAACTGCCAGGGACGTAGGACTGATTATTACATAAATTGAATTCACACACTATTTGTATATCATTGAAAATCCATGTGGATTTTGTTTCTTTGGGAGGTGGTTATGGAGCCAGACCTCATAACTGAGATATCTGTAAGCAGTGCATAAATATATACGATTTATCTAGAGAACTGCAGGCTGGGTATCATTGTAGCCTATTTCTTGTTCTCTACTTTTCATGATTTTTGTAACTTCAGCCCGTGATTCATTTCACGCAGGAATTCCTCACCTACTGATTTGGGGTATTTTGTCCCAACTCCAGACAGGATGTCAGCGAGTGCAGACGTTTTTGTTTTCAGCCCAAAACAATGATGAAACTGAGAACAGAACTGTCAGCTGAGGACATTTGTATCTCCAACAGCTGTGGTCAGTGAACCAGGCTTGTGCAAACCCAGTGGTTAATCAGCTGGGGGGAGCCTGCACATCTTGTGTGCCTGAGTCAGCTATCTACAGGATTTGCTAATAGCTAAAAGTTTGCCTGAATCAGTGGGCTGCTGGGTGCAGTAAGCATCTGTTCACATTCTGCCTGCTGTAATTACAGAGGCAGAGCTGTGCTGTTAAAAAAACCCACAACAACACAGAGGAGACAGCAGTGCATTGCTGGACTGAGGATAATATTTTTTTCACAGTGTTGTTAATATTGTCTCTTGTTTGTCCCTGTGTCAGGGCCATTAGCTGTGACTGTCTGTGATGTATATAGCTGTGTTTGGGGGATTTTTAGCTCTGAAGATGCTTCTTCAGTTCTTAATGAACAGAGGACAAATAATGTGACGGATAACAGTTCTGCCAGCAGTATATTATATTAACAGTGCTTGACAAAGTGAACCATGGAGGGCAATGACCACCCCCAAGAGCGATTGTTCAGGCCTGGGGACCATCAATCAGCTTGGGGCACAGGTGAATCAAATTCACATTACAGCATTTCTGTAGACTTCAGATGTCTTTAGGTTCATCAGTCATCTCTCTCTGGCTAAATGCCTTACCTACAAACTAGGGGGTGATGGTAAATCCCCCGTCTCAAGGAGATGCGTTGTATTTGGAGAGATTTCTGAGCTGCTTGGGTATCATGGTATTGGGACTGTAGCCTGACAGATGAAACCTGCATGGTAAAGTGGCCTCTTCTCTGAGTGTATGTATAATATACGGTTAGTTATATGCTAATGAAAGTTTCTGCCATTGATAAACTCAACAGATTGAGTCTTTTAATCTGTTGGGGAAGAAGCAGTTAAACTAGCTATATTATCTATTGTCATACTTAAGAACTTTAAAATTACACTTATCTCATAAACTCAATGCTGTTGGATAGCTCTGAGTTCCCATAGAAAGAAAATACCTTTCCTGAAATATAAATGGCATGTAAAGTCTTCCAGAGCATGGTTCCCTCTGTTTATGTTTCTTTTCTAAAAGGAGACGTGTTCATGAAGTCAGATTCTCAGTGTTGGTAGGATGGTAAGTTATTAAGAAGGTAGTGTTCTTGTAGCTTTGATAGCCTAAGGATATGAGGCAGATAAAGTTTTATTAGGTCCACTGATGTTGCTAGAACAAAATAGATCCTGTAGAAAGCCTAAAGCTTTTCTGCCTTTTTTTTTTCCTTATGTCATTTGGTCTTACATAATCCATTAAATCTTCCTACTCCGAACAATTAAGAATAACCACTGTCAGCTTTGAAAAAAAATGTTTAACCATTCTCAGAACTTTTTAAAGTGCAGTCGGGAATATTCTTATGATATTTTTAACTGCCTCTTTCCTACTGAGATAGGAAGAATCAAAATGAATCAGGGCTCCTGGTTTTGAGCTGCCTTGCCAATGCTTTGCTGCGGCTGCTGGTCGAGCAGGCTGCACAAAAGCACGAGCAGCATGACTGACAGCCCGAGACTGGGGCCTGACCCAGAGAGATGGCTCCACAGGCTTCAGAGCATTTTGGATGAAGGCAATTTGCTTTCTTTTGAACCAATTCCAGAGCATGTGTTGGGAGTTATCTGAGACTAGTGGGTGACACGTTGCCTAATCCAGTTACCGTCTCTTGGGAGAGGTGGCTCTTGTGTGGAAACGATCTACAGGTTTTGGTTTGTCTCAGTGTGGCTAACATATCTGGCTGTGTCTTAGGTGAAAAAAATAGCCTATGCTGTGAGCACACACAGCTGACAGATAAGTGGTCGTGTGGCGTGGATGTCTGAAATGTAACTTTCCAACTCTCAAGCAGAAGCCTGCACCTTGCTAAATAACTGCAAATCACTGTGGCCCGATTGTAAATTCTGGTAATATGTGAACTAAAAAGTAGTGGCATATCCTAATTCATCCAATTAATGTCCTAAGCCCTCCAAGTAATAAACAGGCCTGAGAAAGAACCAACAATGAGGAGGCTGATCATATATTGTGCTTCTATGCTAGACTGTTTAATTCCGGAAAATTAGAGGCTTGGGGTGCTGGAAAGAATAGGAAGCCAGAAAGGTGGCTTCCCAAAAAGAAGCAGTGGTCTTGAAAGGAAGGGGATCCTGGAGTGGTGAACATCCTGGCAGGAGTACAGATCCTGTAAGTGCGGGGAGATCCTGGAGATCAGAGCGCCGCATTGAGACGAATGCTCGGGATGTGCAGGGTCCTTGGCCAGTCATACCTGAGGCTGGAGATTGCAAACAGCTACACAACAAGAGCCAAAAGGAATTTCTGCCTGACTTTCTCAGGCTAGAAATGATCTTCCTCTGGGGAGGGGGCAGTCAAGACTCAGTGAAAATATAGAATCACAGAATGATTTTGGTGTTTTAAACACCTCCAGGGATGGTGACTCCACCGCTTCCCTGGGCAGCCTGTTCCAATGCCTGACAACCCTTTCTGTGAAGAAATTTTTCCTAATATCCAATCTGAGCTTTCCCTGGTGCAACTTGAGGCCATTTCCTCTTGTCCTATCTCTTGCTACCTGGGAGAAGAGCCCAACCCCCTCCATGCTACAACCTCCTTTCAGGTAGTTGCAGACAGCGATCAGGTCTCCCCTCAGCCTCCTTTTCTCCAGGCTGAACAGCCCCAGTAATTTTGTCTCAGTGTAAGCCTGGCAAGCTTTGTGGAGTTTACTTTCTGTTTGGACTGTTAGCAAGGTGCTAACTGGCACAAACAATGTTTCTTGTAATGTAGACCTTTCTTGTCAGAATGAGAGAAGACATGAGACTGTCAGAGCTTTTGGAGAACCATTCAGTATTGCTCACCTGGGAGGAATGTGAAGTGGGAAGCTGGAGAAGAGGGAAAGCAAGAGAATGTATTGAGGCAGCATCTTCAAACTCTTTCAGTTTTTAGGGTGGGACTCTGATTTGCAAAATGTTGAGAATCTTTGGAAATACTAGATTGTGCCCTAACGTGTGGGGAAAAAAATCCCAATTCTTCTTGTGTGTATGCAGTAATCATAGCAGCCAGAAATTTTTTTAATTCAATCTATAACAAGTACAAACCACAACCCGCTCTGCCTGCTGAGTGGAAATACACTTACACACCATTTATCTGTATTTAAGTGCGCCAGTAAGGCTGAAGCCAGAGCCCAGCTGGTCTCTATTGGAACTGATCAGAAGACCAGTATTCACCAAGCTACTGGACACGAGAGCAGCGGGAGCACTGGGAAGCGGGGAATCGTGTTTGCAGCTTACTGCTCCCTTGGCTTAGCTTCAGCCAGCTTTGACTGGTGATTGCCTCTGTTACAATGAAGTGTTTCTCACAGGCGGCTTGGTTTTGCTGGAATCACCTTTTTCAAGCAATTCTTCATCCACAGCTGTGTATTTTGGACAGTAACACACGGGGGAAAATATTAAGGGCTGATGTTTAATGTTGGAATAAAGTTATCAAATGCAGCTTTATGAAAGCTGCTAATTAGAGTTCAGATGCAGATGAAAACCCCTCCTGGACCCTGTGCAAGGTTCAGTAGTGGAACTTGCTGCTGGCAACCGCCCCTCAGAGGTTTTGGCCTTTGTTGAGGGTCACATTGAAATACGTTGCTGTTGCATAAGATGAATGTTGCTTAAAAATGACTTGCAGCACATTCATCTGTGGATTTCAAAATATCCACAGGAGTGGATATGCCATGTATTTTTCCCCCATTCCCTCTCTGCTAAAAATGGAAGCAGAGAGATGGAGAAGTTCACTGGATTGCCCATATTTCTGCAGTCAGCCAGTGGCAAAACCAGCAAGGTAATCCAAGAGTCTTGGATTGTGGAGGTCATTTGCTGCACATGCAATTTAAGAAATCAAAGCCATTTTTTATAGGCTATTTATCAGCATCTCCCTTTTGATAGGACCTTCTTCAAACATTTCTCTTAGAACTCTTGTCTTCTTTAATTATTGCTTATCTCTGAGTCATTTTAGGATCTGCAACTGGCTCAGTTATGTCTGTGCTTGAATCGCAGTGCTCTAATTCTGTCATTGATACAGCTGCCTCTATGCCCCATGTCTTGCCTGTGATACCCCCTATTTTCTGCCCAAATGGCTGCCATGCACAGTGTGGGTGACCAGGACAAGCATTCTCAGTGGTGTTCTGAGCTGCGAGCTCAAACCGGCTCTGTGTGGAGCTCTCTATTCACATTTGCTGTTCATGCAGCAGATGGGTTTATTTTCAAGACCAAATTCATGACAGTTTTCAGAAGACATTGTAGACGTATGTTTCTATTTCTTTCATGTTAACCTGATCCTTGACTTACTTTCTAGGCAAGAGAAATAAAGGAGCATTAATTCAGATGGTTTTCAAGGGAACATTTGATTTGATGCCTCTCTACAAACTGATAGGGGACAGTGATAATGGGAAGAGAAAAATCTCTGAAGTGGGCAGCACTTGGATGAAGAACATAGAATCAAGGAATGGTTTGGGTTGGAAAGGACTGTAAAGATCATCCAGTTCTCAGCCCCCTGCCGTGAGCAGGGACACTGTCCACCAGACCAGGTTGCTCAAAGCCCCATCCAGCCTGGCCTTGAACACTTCCAGAGATGGGGCATCCAGAGCTTCTCTTGGCAGCCTGTGCCAGCGCCTCACCGCCCTCCTTATATCTAATCTCAGTCTCCCCTTTCAGTTTAAAGCCATTGCCCCTTGTCCTGTCACTGCATGCCCTTGTGAAAAGTCTGTCTTTCTCATATGTCCCCTTTAGGTACTGGCAGGATGCTAGGAGGTCTCTTCTCTTCTCCAGGCTCAACAACCCCAACCTGCTCTCTGATCATTTTCATGTCCCTCCTCTGACCCCTCTCCAACAGGTCCATGTCTTTCCTGTGCTGAGGGCTCCAGAGCTGGACACAGGACTCCAGGTGGGGTCTCACCAGAGTGGAACAGAGGGGCAGAATCACCTCCCTCAACCTGCTGGCCACGCTCCTTTTGATGTGGCCCAGGATACGATTGGCCTTCTGGGCTGCAAGCACACATTGCCAGGTCATGTTGAGTTTCTCATTGAACAACACCCTCAAATCCTTCTCCTCGAGGCTGCTCTTCACCCATTCTTTGCCCAGCTTGTATGTGATACTTCAAAGAGAAACATCAGTCTAGCTGGAGTTGATTGGAGGAGTTCATAAATGATTCGTTTATTTCTGATCTTGTTTATGACTTTCATTAACAACCTTGACATAAAAAATAGACTGTGTTAATGAAATTTCCTGATGACGCTCCACTGGGAGGTAAGTCAGAACTCTAGCCCATCCTAGTGGTGTAATTACGAGCTCACCTGTCTCTCTGAACACTTACTTGTGTCTGCTTTTTAAAATTTCAGTGGTAGAAAAACATTCCTTACACACCTCCTCGTTTTCTTTCATTGGACGTATTAAAGATTTAGTTTGGCCCAGCTACTTGGAAATTCAGATTTTTTTTTTAAGGTGTCTATCAAGTTGGTATTCATTAATTTCCCCTGCCAAAACCCAAATGAATAATGTAACTTGACGCAAAAGCTCCACATGAGGGTTACAGATAATTACTCATGCTCAAGACTTTCGCTATGAATCATTTCTGCTGTGCAATATAACTGCTTATGTAGCACCACCAGTGTCATATTTCTTTGTTTCTGATGTAAATAATTTTCAGTGATGTGAAATGTGAGAGGGAACACATTTGTGTTGAACACAGGTAACTCTATGGCTAAAAGAAATGAAAACCTTTAAAACTAGAGTTATAGGGGCATCTAAGTGGCAATTAGAATCCTTTAAAAATTGATTCAGATTTAGTGAAATATTGCTGGCAGTCATTCATAAAAGTAATTGCACTGTGCACATGAAAAATTTAAATGTGGTAATTTAGTAATGAATCTGAGCTGTCAGAAGGCATTTTATGGATAGTCAGACATTCTTGCAGGCATAGCAGTGACTGAAGAAAATTGAAAAATAACTTTGTGGGGGCAAGATTATCTGAAATAAGTGTTTTCTCTGGAAGCAAAGAACCCTGTGATTTTCAGAAATGTAGTACGCTGTCAGTCGACAAGGGCAGCCACTGGAAGCAAATAAAGAGTCAATTGTGTCTTTATTATTGATTCAGATTAGTCATTTTAAGTAGTGGTCTTTGAGAAGTGAGATACTCTGTGCTGACGCATTATCTATCCCCCAGAAAGGGGAGCAGGAATCCTCCTTTACAGCTTGCAAATCATGTTGTCAGAATTGCAATCAGAAGCTCAGTTCTCCTTTCATTTTACTTGAATGAAAATGCTGACGGTATTGGAATTAATTTTTATTCCCCCCAGAATAAGGGAAGGTGTAGCTGACTATGTGTTCTTGCAGGGTGGATTGGGGACAGGCAAACCTGAGACATTTTGGAAGTTTAGTCGAAGCAACCGATGCATAAGGGAAGTCAATGAAAACTGCTGCCTTTGGATGTGGAGCAATTAATTCCTGGTAATGACTTGAAAATGGACCAGAGCACTTGCAAATCTCTTTGATCTGAAGTCTCTAAATCACTCTGGGAGAAGAGCTCATGACGTTTGTCTCAGTCATCTTATTGCTGTTACTTTTGCTATTGTCTATTTTTGTCTGGGGTATTTTGAGACTAAAGCTGTTTGGGAAGAAAATTTTTCCAAAGATCAGATCCACTTGGGCTTGCTGCTCCGGTCAAATACCCTTTTGCCAGAATTGATTTGCCAAGTGATCTATTCATAGAGAATATTTGTATGTTTTTTAAATCTTCACCAGCGTTAGAATACTGTAAGGAGACACTCCTGTATTCTAATTCACAGAGCGTTTGTTCAAAAATGCTGATGTTGGGTGCTATTTCAAGTATTAAAACAAATAGCATTAGATATCAACTTTACTTTTTGTTGTTTATGCAGCCGGTATTCCTCTTCCTGATTTTTGTTGTTTATTGAGTTTATTGAATGCTAAAAGTGGGCAGCTCAACACATATTTCTTGTCTGCTTTACTTTATCATGTAGTGGAAGTTTCAAAAAGAAAACAAACATTTGGTTTTTGCAGAGCTGAAAATAAAACATATTTTTGTTGATCTATTTTTTTTCTGAAGCTTATTTGTCCCCTCTTTTCTACAAAGCTTAAATATGAGCTTAGATCAACACCGCAGGTTCTGTTCAGTGCTGTGAGATTGAATGTAAAATCTTTGGGAAAATTTCTACGTAATTAGCAAAATAATATCTCTCATGAGAAACAATGAGGTGAAATACATCAGTTGGCAAGGAGTAGCTAGCTCCAGTGCTAGAGTTTTTCAATATTGCCTCCTTTTCCCGTAGATCACCACTTGGAAGGAGCCATGATATCGAGCCCGTGTTCTTTGTTCTGCACTCTGGAATGAGGGTTTTGTTCTGGCTCTCTGATGAGTCTCCCCGCCCCAGGCAAGAAAGTGGAAGCTGCTGCTGAGACAAAAGCACCTTGAAGATAATTCCCTTTCGTTCCAGAATGAGTTACCTAAACATTAACTGCTGGAGTGTTTGGCTGCTTTAAGGTTTGCAGAGCTATAAACCATTTGATCATCCCAGGGGTGGGGGAGGAGCTGAAGGACATCTCTTATTTTTGATGAGGCACTGAGGGGAAAGAACAGTGTAACAGGAAGACTATTTATAGAGTCTGCTTGCCAAATCAAAGCCCAAGCGTTAATTACATCTGCGCAAACTGTAGCCATGTTTTATAAAGGTCTAAATGCAGTATTATCTGCCCATTTGACTTGTTAGCATTTTGCCTTTTTTTTTTTCTGTGAAACCTGGCACCTGTTGATGTGATTGACTATGAGTAAGAGCTCTGGATTGCGGCTAAAAATCAATCAATGACATGAGCTCATTTAACATGGCTTTTTAAAAACTGCTGTGGTTCTGCCCACTTGTGAAGTGTTCCCTGATGGTTACAGATGATTTTGTGTCCTAAGGCTGCCGCAGTCAGATAGGAAGAGCTGGTACCTGAAGGGAGTGGACCAGAAGCACTTTGGGGCTGTATGGGAATTGAAGGGTTGCTCTTGGTGCATTTTGTTGTGTTTGAGGCTTGATTTCTGTAGGGGCTGACTGTTTAGGCAAAATGATCCACACCAGGACTCAACAAAAGCAGTTGGACCTTGTAAGTAGCCTCTTCACTTCAACAGAGACTCCAAGGAGGTCCAGCTGGGCTTGAATTCCTGTTTCTTTTAGATAGTCCTTATCTAGGTTAGGGCTGAAGTTCTCGCTCAGAGCACTGCACAATGCTTGCACTACCCTGTCATTGCTGCTGCATTGACAAAGACAGATTTTTCCAGTTTCTGTCTCCCCAAATGCTGCAAAACAGTGGTGCCCTTGAGGGTTTCTGTGAGGTCTGGCAGCAGCCTCTGGTTCTGCTTTCAGTCCGTGTATAGGGAGTTTAATAGAGAACTCCTTGTGACAGACTTAGGCCTCTCATTTTTTCACTCTTTTCTGTCAATATTACATTCCCTCTGTGGAACCTCTTTGACCTCACATCTCACCTTCTTCCCCACTATTCATTTCAATCAGGACTGAAACCTAGTGCCAATTACGGATGCGTCGCTACACTGAAAATGACTTGTGGCTCCCCGGGTGGCAGCACTTGCATCTGTGCTTGTGGCATCAATAGCTGGGTGCAGCGTTCAGGTGAGAAGGACAGGGTGAGAACCACACGTTGCTGTCCTATCTTGAACACTGGTGGCTTGATGGGGACCACGTGGACTCATAGGTCCCTGAACTGAGTCCCCCTCAAAGACTCTGGTCAATGTCTGAAGTTAAACACTCTGCAGATTCCCTTTCCTTATTATGTTGAGTGATAAAAGTGTGCTCTCCTACAGCACAAGGTGCACTTTCTATCCCATGGCTGTTTGCTTTGCAGTCACTGTCATCTGAAAAACAGGCAGGGCATCAGCGAGGGTGCTGCCTTTCTGAGGCTCACCGAGGCCTGTGCCCTGATTTTTGTGAGCAAATAGTCAATTCAGTTTTCAAACTCAATTAGGAATGAAAATCTTCATTCTGGAATAAGGGCCAAATGAACGCTGTTCAAAATTGATGCTGGTTTGTGTTGCTTTCCTCAGAGAAATGCATCTGTTCTGGATAGGGCTTTTTCCCACCCCCTCTCCGTTGGCACATTTATTTGTTTGTGTTGCATAGGGAGCTGAGTGTGTTATGAAGCTAAATCTTTCCTACCAAGCAGCAGCTCCAGCTCGGCTTTGGTGGTTATTTAAAATCTCAGAAGAGAATCATCAGCTGCTCCACTTGCACATTCGAACACACAAGGTGATATGCTAATTGGGCTTTCATTAGTGCCTGACTGACGTCACCAACAGACTAGGAAGAAAAGGGGCTAAACAGATGAAGTACTTTTCCACTGTTGAGCTGGTAATGACGCAGCTATGTACTATAGCTTTTTTTTTTTTTTAATTTTATTTGGAGCAGTTCTAATTTTCTGTGTGACTGCATCTGTGCACTGTAGCATTCAAATATTGCCCTGGTGTATTACACTAAGAACTGAGCTTTTTATGAAAAAGGAAAAGGGAACAGAGGCTGTGAAATTCCTCTTTTTTTTCTTTAGTGGTATTACTATCTGGGATAGATTCAATTAGGTTAGACAAGTAAAATTTCATGATGCGACTCATCAGTGCTGTTCACATATGAGTACGTATCTGCTTATTTAGGCAGTGTTTCTCCTCTGGGAAATGTAGATACCATGGATAATAAACAGCTGCATGTCATTTAATGAGCAAGCAAGAGGCACAGCCCCTCTTTCCCAGGAGGGTGTCCAGCGTGTGAGCTCAAGCAGAAATTGTAGCAGAAATGAAACAGAATCTGATATTTTTTCAGAGCTGCCATTAGAAACCTTTGCAAACCGACGAGGTTTTACATGGGCATGGCAAGCAGCTTTAGCAATGTCATGGGGTATAGTACTGCATCAAAAGTCCACAGGGCAGGGTTCAATGCCTGTTTTTCCTTCCAGAGGTGAAATACTTCATCTTTTTGCACCTCAGCTACCCCATCACTTGTACAGTAGGATAACATCTTCCTTTATAAATACTTTGCTATGACAAATCTAAGATGAGCTAAGTCTGCATCTTCAGGAATTAAAAAAATCAAACTGCATTTTGGTTATGATAATGACTAAATGTAGCCTAAGAACAAGCAGCTTTGCTTGGTAGGAAACCATTTTTACTCAGCACTGAATGAAATAAGTTGCTACTGAAATTAATTAAATACAACTGCTATTGCAAGTGGATGGTTGTGTGTTGGAGAAATATTTTTGTCTTGTAATAAATTAACTCCAATGTAATAAAAAGGATAAAGTCAGAAGGGAACTCATGTTGAAAAGGCTGTAGCAATACTATTAGGATTGCTTTTTTTCAAATCAGAAATTGAGAGTGCAGAACTATTTATTTCTTTAACTTAAGCAAAAAAAAAAAATAGCGACAGTAGGGACCTTGTTAAACTGGGACACATATTTCAGAGACTAGAAACCTATTGTAGTTGCAATTACAGAGATATAATCTTGGGCTTTAGTCCATATGTCTGTCTTAAAGAGAGCTATTAATACCTTTGGTTTGCATCCAGCTTGCAAACAAAGATATTTAATGAAACATTTTCTTTTTGCTTCTCTCCTTAGCTGGGGTGCATAGACAAAATGGCTGGGACTATCTTGTTCTGTAGTTCAGTTAATAAACCTCTGTTTCTGGAGTGTAAAAATCTGACAACATGGGATGAAAAATTATTCCAAAGCCTGTTGGTGGGATGAGCAACTGAAATCCATCATGAATTTAAACAGCAATGTATTATAACCTCCTGCCTTTCACTGGACCATGGATCTTTTTCGTGGGTGATGTTTATATTTTTATGAAATGTGAGGACAAGGACAAATTCAAGGAGTTACTGAATCTTTTGTCATGAGCTCCTATTATAATTAATTTACTACTTGTCCATCTTGCTAGGGCAGAGCTAGGTAAGGTCTCTGAGGAAACGTGCACAGTGGGGATGCAGTTTATAATTCCTTCCACTCTTCCAAGCAGAATCAAATCCCTGGGTAGCAACTGAAGAAGCTGATCCCAGGGACTTCTGTGGTTACACACGGTAGCAGCAACAGAAAGTTGAATTTTAGGAATCGTGGCTTTGCTGCATTCCTACCTGGGAGTTGTTCCTGCATTGCTGGATGATTGCTGTCACCACGGTACTGTGAGTCCCAGGAGTGCTGATTGTAAATATGTTTTTTAGGACTATAGTTTCAATTGTCTGGCACCCGTGAAGGTAAACCACTGCTCTATAAATGAAATATGTGGAAACAGAAAGAGAAGTGCAGGAAATAACGCCAACTCCGGTGATGTGTTTTACTCTTCACAAATTGAGTTCTTCACAGGAGAAGCAAAAGTTACTGTTAATGAAGATGGTCTAGCTTAATAATATCTTTTTCTTATAAAAGTTGTAACTTGTCAAAAAGGGAGTGGGTGGTCATGGCCCAGAAACAGCTTGTTTGCCTACCAGATGGAGCTAAAAAAAAAATAAATAATCTGTCCAAGATCTCCAGGTGCTAGTGCTAACCCAGGGTCCTGCAGCCCAGTTCATGCCAGGAGTGACTGCCAGCAACTCCAGTGTGTGACCCCCACTGCAGCTCCCTGATCAGGGCTGAGAACCGCCGGGCTGTGCTTTCCAGGAGCCGACAGCAAACCTCACTTCTTCTTTCCTGATGACACTGTTATTAGCAGTAAAATGGGCTGAGGGAAGAGGTGTGGGGGGCCCACTTCGTACAGCAGAAGAGAGATGCTGCATCAAGGATGTTGGCCAGCAGGACTAGAGCAGTTGGCTGAACATGAGCCAGCAGTGTGCCCAGGTGGCCAAGAAGGCCAACAGCATCCTGGCTTGCATCAGCAATAGTGTGGCCAGCAGGACTAGAGAAGCAATTGTGCCACCGTACTCAACACTGGTGAGGCCCCACCTTGAATCCTGTGTTCCGTTTTGG
The DNA here is from genome assembly GCF_037038585.1 of Patagioenas fasciata. Taxonomy (NCBI): domain Eukaryota; kingdom Metazoa; phylum Chordata; class Aves; order Columbiformes; family Columbidae; genus Patagioenas; species Patagioenas fasciata. The sequence continues at coordinate 24,977,675 of NC_092522.1, forward strand.
GCCCCTCACTACAGGAAAGACATTGAGGTGCTGGAGAGAGTTCAGAGAAGGGCAACAAAGCTGGTGAGGGGTCTGGAGCACAAGTGTGATGAAGAGCGGCTGAGGGAACTGGGGCTGTTTAGCCTGGAGAAAAGGAGGCTGAGGGGAGACCTTATCGCTGTCTGCAACTACCTTGAAAGGAGGTTGTAGCATGGAGGAGGTTGGTCTCTTCTCCCAAGTAGCAAGAGATAGGACAAGAGGAAATGGCCTCAAGTTACACCAGGGGAAGATAGATTGGATATTAGGAAAAAATTCTTAATGGATGGGATCGTTGGGCATTGGAACAGGCTGCCCAGGGAAGTGGTGGAGTCACCATCCCTGGAGGTGTTTAAAATATGTGTAGATGAGGTTCTTAGGGACATGGCTTAATGCTGGATTTTAGGTTATGGTTGGAGTTGATGATCTTAAAGGTCTCTTCCAACCAAGGTGATTCTATGATTCTATGTTGGTGGCACTGAGCCTTGTGGGAGGACACTGAAAAAGAACCATTGAAACTACCTTTGAAAGGGTAGTGTACAGATCCCTTGGTCCTCTGAGGCTGTGCTGTGTCTCCTTGGAGGTCACAGCAAACTTCACTGGTTTTCCTGTTGATGAGAGACTGTGGGGGTGAAAGGCCCTTCCCCTCCCTCCCCCAGACAAGCACCACCTTTTCCTTTTAAAATGAACCTTCACCTAATGCTTTATACCCACGGGTTTGTAACTGGGACGGTCCTTGTCTGCTCTTTTGGGTGAATGCTCGTGAAGTCTGACACCCAGGTGTGCACACATGGAAGGAAGAATTAATTTAAAATAAGATTGAATAATTGTGGGAAAGGAGAGCAAAGGTAGTTACAACAAGCACCCATTTAACTTCTTTGGCACTTTAAAAGTAATTGGCTGTTGTGGCAGGATGCAAATCCCCTTCTATCCCCCTCCCTCCTTCATCATGGGAGCAGTAGACACATCCTCTCTCTCTGCTACTTGAGGCTAACAGCTGCTTTTGTTCGACCTCAGAGCCCCCTGGCCAGGGTCATTAGGAGAAGGGAGTGCTGAGGTGCCACGGAGCCGCTGGGTGCCTGTGACGAGTGTGGCGGATGTTTGGAGGCTTCAGGGGCACCCCACAGCCAGTGTGGGGGTGCAGAGAAGCTTCTGGAATGCCCACAGTCAGGTCTGATCAGCCAATAAAAAACGGGACTCTTGTCAAGACTCTGCCCATTGTCCCTGGTCTCTTGGAGCACGAGCGAGATGCTGCCGCCGAGAGCCCCCCCACTCCGGGATGGAGACTCCGCTTGCCTTGCCGCCAGAGGTGTGAGTAAAACGTCTCCTTGCAGGATTGCGAGTGTATTTATACTTTCTGTGCACATATGCACGTGTATTTCTCCTCGCAGGATTGCGAGTGTATTATAAATTTACCCTCGCAGGATTGCGAATGTACACTTTCCATACTCAATACGAGTACGTGTATCCCTTTAAAATAATCCCACACCGTGTTCAGGCAAGTGTGTACTCCTCCCGGACTTAGAGACGGTTCCAGCATTGTTTTGGGTGAAGCCATGTGCATGCATTCTGTGGACCTCCTGAATTATTAGTTGCTGCCCCTTAATAATTTTCCTCAACTGATATCCGAACCTGTATTCAAGTCACTTTGGAGTGCTAAAACCCTGTTTCTCGCCAGTTTCATAAAAGTTGTTTTGGACCCTGTTGTCCCTTAAACTAACCTCGGGATGCCTCCGTGACAGCTGTTTACCTAGTTTGTCTCAGTAATTTTATCAGTGGTTTCATGATGGTTATATCAAGTGGAAGGACAACGAGGCTTTTAAAGTCTTTGGTTCTCATATTTTTTGAAGTTAAAATGGAGTGGAGAGAAAGGTATAACTGGAAAAAAATTCTGTTGTTCTGGTTAAAATTACTTTTTGAAGTAATTTTGACAAATGTGCTCATTAGTGAAGAAAAAAATATGAATGGCTTAAACATTACAGATAAGCAAACATAACAAGGAAGAAATTAGCTGATGTACTGTTTTATAGGAGCTGTCATTGAGTGTAACGAGGAATGGAATAAAAGGAGGATTTTATTCACCTATGCTTGAGGTGAATTGAAGTAGGTGAATGAGGTTCTGGCTCCTTAAAACCCTGCTTTGGTCTTCTAGACTAGGTGGCTTGTTTAGAGTTTTTGCTCCAGAAGTGATTTTTTTCTTTGCCCCTCTCAAAAAAAAGTTTGTTGCCTCTAGCAGCAGGACCTGAGCATTTTTAAGTGCAATCAAAAAGATGGCTTAATTAGCAGAACAGAGATTGTGTGGGATAAATCAGGTGGCTGAATGATGCCATGAAGGAAGCAGCCGTGGGTGGAGGACGAGGAGGGTGAAGGTGAAGGGAGCTCAAGGGGTTGTTCACAGAGCTACAGTGTGGTGGGTGCTGGACCAGCGGAAAGTTTCCAGGTAAAGAAAAAAGGTGATTTTGTATTGTCCAGAGATGGCTGGCAAATCAGAATAAAACTTTATCTGAACAACAGGATGATATCAGGGAAAACAGTTTGATTTTTTTTTTTTTAAAATATTTTTTTACTCCCTAAGCTTCATTTTGAAAACAAGCTTAGCAATGGTCAGGCAGGCGCTGCAGCTAATCTTGGTGAGAACATATAGCAGCTCGGATTAAAAAAGGGAAATAACAAGTTGGAGAGGAGTTAGAGTTGAAAGTGGAATGGCTGATTCGGTTAAGAGCCAGCAGGAATTGCTTCTCAGAGCAAGGGAAGGATGGGTGAGGTTCCAGAGAGGGACAACATTTGAAACAGCTTTGAAAACGGAGGTAGTGGGCTGGGGGAAGACACAGAGATCTTCAGTTTTTAGAAGAACAGGGGGATGAAAAGTATTAAAACAAACCATCTTGCAGTGTTAATTAAACTGCCAGTGGCATTAAATGATGACAACAACCTTAATTTCCTTCCACGTTAGGATAGCAGAGCATGTCATTGAGGAAGAGGCAACTTGTATCTTTGGTGCAGGAGAGCTTCTTGGTACTATTTTGAAGGACATTCTCATAAACAAGATAAAGATACACAGAGTGATATGAAGTGAGAGTCGTATAGTGGGGAGAGTCTTGAAGAGCAGCTATGCGTGAGTTTCTGTCAAATGGAGAGGATGCAACGTGCAGGATTCCTGGTGATGGTGTGATGGGTCTAGTGTGTGTTGGTACTTACAGCAGCAATTTGTGCGAGCAACTAGAAAAATGCCTCTTGCATTTCTAGGCCGTGCTCATTTGGAAAGGCTGCAAGCATTTGGATGACAGGCTTAACATTCAAAAGAATCTTGACAATTAGAAGAACTCTTTTAAATTAAGTGGAATTTGATTCAAGGACAGGTACAGCATCCTATGATGAGGTATAAATTACTTGGGAGATTAAAAGATGAAGAATGAACACCTGGCTGGCGGTATCTCAAGAAAGGATGTGGGATTATAGCACATAAATAACTGAACACCATTTGGGGTTATCGCAGTGACGCAAGAAAGCATAAACAAGATCAGAGCATGCAAAACGCCAGAAACAACCTTTGTGCTGTGTTTGGCACTGGTGTAGCCACAGCTGGAGCATTTTGTCCTGTTCCAAGGCCCCACACATAGACCTGGACTGAATGGAGATCAGAGATCTGGAGAACACAGGAAAGGCTGGAAGAATTATTTTGTTTAATCTAGAGGCAAGATAACTGCAGAGCTGCGAGTTCATAAAATGAAATGGCTGCTTTAGAGAAGGAGGTGTGCTCCGTGTGTGGTACGGATAGCACAAGAAGTAATGGGCTTAAACTGCACTGGAGGAAATCTCTGTTAGGCGGTGGGAGAGGCTTTCTAGCAGCAGTGGTATGTAAACTACTGACATACGGATTTTTAAGAACAGGGTGAAGAAGTTTCTGAGAAAAAGAAATCAAGTACTATTGTTATTGGAATGGGACAGAGAATGAACAAGGCTGTTTTTTAATCCTGTTTCTAGACTTGTTTTCTATAGCAACATGTTCTCATGTTCTGTTTTGGTCAAAAAAGTGGTGGTGACCAGAAAAGGGGAAGCACCTGCTTGTCCTTAAGCTGGTAGGAGACGTTCAACCTTCCTGCAAAACTTAGTCTAGTAAAGGGGTGGTGAGGAAAAGGAGAAGATGGGCTTTCTCCTGCTGACAGCTGGGCTGTGCTACAGCCAAGTGATTCTGCCAGTCTTCCATGGTTGAGAGATATATATATGACATATATATATTTTTTTTACTTCTTATTATTATTATTATTATTTTAAGAGGATCTTAAATCCTGGTGCTGCAGGGTCATGCCCAAAGTTCTGTAGGGCACTGTGTGTGCTGTGTGACAAAGCGAACCAAAAGCAAACACCCAACATGCTTTATGTGAAGCGTCAGGTCAAAACCAGCCTCTGTGCTGGATTTCTAGATCCTGAAAAAGTAGGAACTTCTGCTTGGAAGAATGGAAAATCCCAAATAGACCTAAATTCAGTATTGTTTTGGGCAATACAGAGTCTTGTATAGTTATACAATAGATATGATAGATACCACCCCGGTTGTAATTACATGAACCAAAATTAGATTCTGATCAAAAAGTTCCTTATGACCCTTGTAAGCAAGATGGTAACAATTGCAAAGCAGTGACAAATGTAAATAGTTGTCTAATTGATTATAATGACATATTCCAGTGTGACTATACTTTTTTTTTTTTTTTTTTTACAGATTATATGTTTCTGTGTAGTGAGAATTGTATCTAGTATGAGAGAAAGTAGTTGTGAGTGCCAGCCCTGTGTATTGTTGGACAACCAGTAGCTTGTTATTATGTGTGCTTTGGAAAGTCATTTGTCTTTTTTGGGAAAATGGAGTATATTTATAACTAACTGGAAGTAGAGTGTATTTAATAATTGGAATATTCAGAGAGCCCTGGATTAAAAATGCCATAGAAAAACAACATATTGAAGATACAGAAGCTGTTTCTTTTTCCTCTTGGTTTATGGAGTAGTATCATGCTGCCTTGATTTTTCCATATCCTGTGCCCCAGGGGGAAGAAAAATGATAGACCATCTCAAGTAGATGGTCTGGTAAACGGAGAATGATTTCCACTTGAAAAAATGACTCTTGCCATGTTTCTTCGGATGGTGCCATCATCTTGGATTAGTCTTTTGTATTTCACACTGGCTTGCTAACAGAAAACAACCCTTTTGCAGTGTGAAGGAAAGAAATTAAGTTTATTGCTTTTAAAAAAAGTTTTGTATTAGTTTATGTGAAAACATTGCCTCAGTGCTAAAAATATTGCCAAATATCTGTTTTACATATAATCAAATCACTTTTCTGATACTAGTTCATCAGTCTAAAGAATTACGTTGTTTTTGAAGAGGGTGAGAAAATAGTATGGAAACAGAGGACTCTGGTTTGTTTAGAAGGGTAACTCTGTGAGAGTGAAGCTGCAAGTTTATGAAAATCAGGGAGACGAGGAGATATTTTTGTGTTTGGATCCCACTACAACAAAATCAGTAGCTTGTTGGTATTTCTTTGGTCAAGAAGGATATGCTGTAGGAGAAGCTTTTCTTACAGTATTTCAAGAAATTTGCTCCTGGCATGGCAAATTGATGGACGTTGTACCTGACTTTATCAGAGTGCTGCTTACAGCCACGATATGAAAGGCATAGAAGTGATGGGGAAAAGGGCAAGATGGAGACAGGAAAAAATAACCAACAAAACACCCTCCACGTTTTATGACCCCCCGTAACTGTCATTTATAGTTTTCTCTTGGTTATCCCTGTATGCACCCACCATTTTTGTGCTGTTTTATACATCTGCATGACATATGGCACAATGTCAGGAAGCACAGAGCTGGCTTTATTACATACCCTGTGCAGGAACTGCTGTGTCTCAAGAGGGTGAGAAGGAAAACTGCCTATCTTTCTATAAGTTTTTATGGGTGTTTCTTTGTATTTAAAATGCAACCTATACTATTGCAATGAGATAAAAGAGCTGCTAATTGTGTATGTGTTCAAGTGCAGCTTGGAAATGATAACAAAACTGAGAGATTTCAAATGAAAGGCAGGAAAAGGTTTGAAATTTAAATTGAGAGGTGGAAAAGATGTGGTGGGGTCTGTTCCAAAATGGATGGCTTAAACAAGGAGGTGGTTAGAAGCTGGAGAGCCAGGTTTGGGTCCTGGCTTTGCTGAACAGTCACTGGCTGCTTCAGCTTTGGCAAATGGCTTCCTCAACTTTGGCAAATGGCTTCCTCACTTGCTCATGCATTTCATCCTTCATTTTGACTCTGTGCTCCTCTGGATGGGGCCTAAGACCCAGTGTGAAGATTTTGATGTGGTGCACAGTGGGAGCTCTTCTGTGAAATCCATTCAGGAACTCATCGAACTGACTGAGTGGGGCTGTCTGGAAGGATGACGTGGAAAAATAGTTTTCCAGTGAAGGAGACTTGTGTTTATTCTGTGCCATCCAACTAAGCAGCAAGAAGTTAGTGCTATCTGAAAGAAAAGATGCAAAAGTGAACAGTAATGGCTGGAGGGGAAAAACATTGACCATCCCTGACTGCTCTGAGCAGCTTCCTGCACTGCAGGTAAAAATTATTCAGTCCATTATCCTTAAGTTATCCCACAGATCTGGTCGAATAAACACTGCAAATAGGCACAGTGTTTTCTACCTTTGGAGCTGGTTGGGGAAGGAAGAACAGGACTGGCTACTTTGATAGGGTGCAAGCAAAGAGTGAGTAACCGAGAGGGGAAGCTAAGAGGACATCCTTAGCCAAACCTTGCTGCATGCTAAGGCAATACAAATACAGTCCAGATAGACAACAAAGTGGTTGCATGAAATCTGCAATCCCTTAAATGTCATTGCTTCAAATAGGCCTGGATGGGAACACAAGATCATTCACACTCCAGAACACTGAGAAAGTTTGGAGGACAGTATTAAATTTGCAGTTGAGGTGCTTAGATATTCCTGTTTCCTGGTCCTATGCAAGATCCTGGAAGCAAGTGTCCATCAGATGCAGTTATTTTAATGTAAGAATTCTGGTTTGACTGCATATGTAATCTCAATCTGCATTCGCACAAAAGCGTGCATGATGGAGGAGCCATGCTCTAACTAGACCTCTGTGGAATGTTTCAGGGTTGTAAATTGTTTTTGGAAATCTCATTCGATAATGTTTTTTTCATTCTCTGTGGAATACAAGTAGATGGGAGGATAAACCGAACTGGTGTGCTGGAAGTCATCAACATACTGAAACAGGGACGGTTCAAATGTCGCCTGTTCTGACATGCAGAAGGGTGTAAATACTTTTTTCCTGGATTTTGTGTCTAGAAAATGTCTTTGAGACATACGGTGCTCACTGAATACTTAGATTGGTGTGTAGTGCACAGACTTTCCTCAATACTGGCACATGCAGAACGTTTCCTCTGCTGTACCGCTACTTCTCGGGCATATTTGATTTGCAGAGATCTGGTTCTCTCTCACTGCTCATCTACGATCTAAAAGGGATCTGGACTGGCTGGATCGATGGGCTGAGGCCAATTGTATGAGGTTCAACAAGGCCAAGTGTTGGGTCCTGTGCTTGTGTCACAACAACCCCAGGCAGTGCTACAGGCTTGGGGAAGAGTGTCTGGAAAGCTGCCTGGCAGAGAGGGATCAAGGGGTGTTGATTGACAGCAGCTGAACATGAGCCAGCAGTGTGCCCAGGTGGCCAAAAAGGCCAACAACATCCTGGCTTGTATCAGGAATAGTGTGGCCAGCGGGACCAGAGCAGTGATCATCCCCTTGTACTCAGCCCTGGTGAGGTCCCGCCTTGAATCCTGTGTTCAGTTTTTGGCCCCTCACTACAGGAAAGACATTGAGGTGCTGGAGAGAGTTCAGAGAAGGGCAGTGAAGCTGGTGAGGGGCCTGGAGCACAAGTGTGATGAGGAGCGGCTGAGGGAACTGGGGCCGTTCAGCCTGGAGAAAAGGTTATGGTTGGAGTGTGGATCTTGAGGGTCACTTCCAAGAAAATGATTCTATGATTCTATAAGGTGGCCTGTTCACAGTGTCACAGCTCATGCTGGATTAAGTAATCAGGCCAAGACTGAGCTTTTTCAGTGCCAGATACTAAAGATAATGGGGAAGAGAGTGGTGTTGAAAACAACAGTTTTAACTACAAGAGGTAGGGATATGTTTATGTTCTCTGCCCAGCAAGACGCTTTCTTGATTAGAAAGAAGATGATTTCTAATTACAAGGCTCATAGTAGCTTAGTCTCGGTTCATAAATCATTTGTACTCTCAAATAATTTTAGTCCTTTTCAAATAAGGAGTTAACATTAGTCTGGAAATAGTATATCTTTATGGATTTTAAAGTTCTTTATATATTACTTTAAGACTCTAGCTTGGTTAGCTTGAAGTTGTCATGCAAGATCTATCAAGGAGGGGCATTGGATAAATCAGATGAGATTATCTAGATATGTGCCTGATCCAATCCAACACAGGTAGGTAATAATTGATAATGTGTATATTTTTCAGTGTCTCATGTTTGTTTGGAGCCCTTTTTATGACTTGGTATTACCCAGTTTAATTTCTAGATAAAGTTAATGAAGTTATTTAAATGAGAGCCTGGAGGATTAGCTAATGCAGAGGGACTCTGCTCACTCTTCTCCTGTTCGAAGAAAAATGCTCTTGATAAAATATGAGAGTGTATTTTTAACAAGCTCAGCCTCTGACACTGTTTGAAATGGTGGTGACCCTGTTGATCCTACATTAATGAAGAATTAGAGTAGCCTGCTCTTGGATGGATAATTGAAATTAAAAAAGGGCCACAGTGATGCTTTTGAGTCCTTGGGATGTAACAGGTTGCTGAGAGATTAGTGAAGGCATTAATCGAAACTATAACTAAAATGTCCAAAAAAGGCTGGGGCTTTGTAGCGAATCTGTGGCTTGTGAAGTTTCCTACCTCCCCAATTGCTGTTATTCTGGGGCAAAACAGTAAAGGATGCTGTGGTCAGTCTCTTTCCTTTGCTGCCACTTAGTCCAGCATGTCGTAGTCCTCCAAACATGCAGGAATTCACAGCGTGTCCATGCTTGTGTCTTGCAGGTTGATTGGTGAGGTTTGTATAGATTTATGATTAGAAATAGAGCTATTTAAAATTCCACACCGTCGATATGTGGTTACATTTATTTGACTGATTCTGTAGTTAAATGGATTTACATGGATAACAGACAAATTACTTTAAAAAGTGACAAGGAGATGGCTAGTTAAAGCTGAATTATATCACAAGCTTAGGGATATCTTATGAGCTTCTCTGTGAAATCTAGCCACAGGTTAAGATTTAAGAAGTCGTGTTGACAGCAATTGGGTTCTTCTAGCAATTATAGCTGCTGAATGGTTTGTCCTTTGAAAATCTGTTCTTGTTTAGGCAGCTAGCTAGGAATTTGAGAGTTGGGCACACATTTATGGAAATAAGCAGCCAAAATTTAAGCAAATTAAGAAAACTCTAAAAAGAAAATAAGTGGAGCTCAAGGTTAAAGGAGTCTCAAGAAAATGCTTAAGAGAGGGACAGAAACTGGCAAGTAAGCCAAGTGAGACCAGTGGTTCTAAGAGGGGTCTAGATTTAAATCTACATATCTTAAAACTGATATGTAATGAGTAGCAATGCATGCAGGTTTTAACTACTTTTTCTAATTTTTTTTGTAATAAAATGTGTGTACTGGTGATTTAATGTATTAAACTCCAGCTAGGCTTGAAATGAGTCAAATGAAATACTATTTTATTTTTATCTTCGATGTGGCAAGTTGGATCAAAGCATATTTCTCCTCCTTATCCCTGGAGAGCTGTCTAAGTACATGTGTTCTTTCTCCCAAGTATGCTCTGAAATATGTGGGTGTTTTTGGTTTTTTTTTTTTTTTCCTTTTCAGCATTGGCACCTTTTCACAGTGTTGTTCTGATCTCTTGAGAAGATCGGTTGCATTGGTAAATCAGATTGGGGAAAATAATGATGTAGAGAAATTCAGCGATAGAAAACAGATCTGCAGGTAAGATTAAGGGCTGCTGTTCGCTATATTGATAACCAGAAAAGCTTTTAATTCCCAGATTTAAACAAGATAAGTATGTTACAGCTGCACCTGCCTCAGAAGATTATTTTTCCAGCATGTGAACTAGAAACACAGTTTTGTAGGGCTGAAAACTACAGCACTCTTATTATCAACATCTTATGTTTCATTATTGCAGACTTATACTTTGACCCAATTTGCTATCTTATCAGAACAGCTGAAGGGCTACTGCAAGGCAAGGGTGCAGTTTAATCTGAAAATTAGGCTTAATATATTTTTAACCTTATAAACTGATCCCCAGAATATCAGTGTGTGCACCGCTGTGCTCCGGGGTGTCAGCGGAGCTCAGTTTGCGCTTGGCGGTGGCTGAGGGCGACGCTGCTCCCCGTGGTGCTTTCAGCTGTTTGCACAACTTGGGTTTGTTCAGTTCTACACCTCGGGTCCACCCTGACCACTGCTGAGTGGACAGGTAGCTTAAATGGGAATTACCAACACCTGGCACGTGTTAGATTTTTGTCCATGGTGAAATCTGGGAAAACGTTTCCTAATGTGACTTACCACTTCATTATCTTCATTATTCTTCATCAGCTTGAGGCATCTCGGTTCTGGGAGCCACATACAGCATGGACCAAGATTTAATACGTGTCCTTCTCGCATGGTTCTCCAAGCTGTGTTCTTCTGTTTTAATTAAATGCTTCATTTATAACATTGAAAAATAAGGATATTAAAAGAAAATAGGTTCCTTGGGGGTTCTTTCTGCTGCTGCCAAATGCTTTGTAAGCCATCACTAGGAGAGCGGTGCCAAGATGATGTATGGAGCTAATAGATCAGCATGATGAGGTGGAGCTGGGAAAGAGAGGATTGGGCTTTAAGAACATCTGTCTTACTGCATCCTGATTGCTAAGTTAATGTCTTTGTGAAGACCTGGCCGGTGTGGTCAGATTTATACAGGGCAATTAGGAGAACAAAATATTTCAAGTGGTTGAGTTAATTAGCATGACAGGTTCTTGTGTAAATTTTTCGATAGCTATTGAGAGTGCTCAGGATCCTTTAGCTCCATTCTCAGAAGTGGTAAAGAAGCTCAGTTTTATGGACTTAAATCATTGCACATCATTTTAAGCTCAAAATAATTTGACTTATGAAAATGGTATATGAACTCCTAAGTACTTATGAAAATTTGATGATAATTCTCACTGGAAGTCAACAGGATTTAGGATTTCAAATGGCGAAGTAACTTCTGACAATTGCACATCATTACTTCATGTATTCAGGAAGCTGTGCCTTATTTATCGACCTGGTTTCACACTAAGAAGATCAGAAGCTTTTTCTTTCTTGGAGGACTAGTCATACCAGCCCTCATCTGTTGCCAGGTTTCACACATGAGGATGAAATGTGAACATTCAGTCAAAATTTGCTTTTTATTTTCAGTGAAATCTTATTTTAGTCAAAGTAGGAAAGCACAGTTTGACCACGTATTTTCTCAGGTCACAATTTTTTTCAGACCAACGGGGCACTGTCAACCACCAGAAATTTCCCAGGGATCACAGCACTCCTTTATCATTAGTGTTGTAATCAAATATAAACTACAATGTTCATTACGCCTTTAAGGATCAGCTGCAGACCATTTCTCATTACATCATGCAAGTCTAGTCTCAACTGTTTTGGCTGAGATTTTGTGGCTGTTTATGAAAGAAGAGTTTTCTTTGTGTTTTCGTGCAACAGAGAGGGCCAAATGAAGTGCACACATTACAGGAGGGTCTTTAAGTGCACACACATGGAGAGGATTTTCTGAGCACCTGTTACTGATGCTGACTCTATGGTGTGGTGGAAACCCATGGGAAGGAGGCTTCTAATAAGCACTTAATATAAAATACTCCTCTCTTATTTTGTAGTCGGATTCATCAGTAAGGGGCTTTTCAACTTGAAGATGCCATTTTCATGATCTTTGAACTCAAATCCCGGAGCCTTAAAAAAACTCACTGCAGGCAATAACAGCTTTGGAGCATGAACCTGTCTGCGCAGTAGATAAGATCAACCGATTAATTTAAGCTCATAAAACAAAGGTCCTGTTACTGTAAAAACTTGTCATGGCTGATTTTTTTGAAGGTCACTTTCTGCCATCGCAACAGAGGAGCCTTCCTTGTGAAAAGGATCATAACTGAACCAGTGTGGAGAGTACACAAAAGCAAAAGAAGCTGCACTGGCATTTGCTGAAAGTACCAGCCATTCTTTTAGACAACACACAAAATGGGCCCTTCCTCATCTTATCTAGCCGTTTTATCTCTCTGGGTAGGTTTGTACTTGGCTTTTTCTGCTGAAGTTGAGCTATAGCTCATTATAAACCTGAAATAACCAGTTAATATGAAGTGGTTAAGTATTTCTGAAGCAAGTGGGTATATTGTCTTTACCATTCGGGGTGAAACACATGGGCAATCTGAAACCACAGTGCTTTATCCTGTCACGTTGGGATGGATTGAATGACAGAAGAGCAGCGTCCGCTGAAGCACCAGGGCTTTGTTGGTACCTCTTGGTATGTGTGTGTGGGATTTGTGTATAGGGGTCTTCTTCAGGTACTTTGCTCAGACTTCTCTTTGCGTAGCTTGACTGTTTACAGGAATGGAATCCTTGCTTGAAAGATACGTGAGAGGAAAAGGGAGAAGACGCTGGGTGATCTGATGACCTTAGCTGGATCAGATCCCAGGCATAGCCCATCAAGAGTCGGGGCACAGAGGCAGAGAAAATAAAACTGGGATTCTCTGGTGCTGAATAATGTCTCCTTATGGTGGTCACATTCATGTCCAGAACAGGTTAAAAGCTGACGTGCTATACCAAAGTGATTACTATATATCACTTTGAAACAGCATAAATAATGCATTTTCCTTATATTTGCTGTCTGACCTGACTACTCAGTTAAGGCCAAGTGACAATCTTGCGTTTTTTAGGAATGATTTCCTACGTGAATGCTCAGTGCTGGTACATAACCTAAACCCCATGTTAAAGTTCACTGCTAAAAGCATTATTCCTCTGGCAATTTGCGACATGTGATGGCTTCACAATACTCTCTTTACAGCGTGTTACTCTGCAGTGTGTGCTGCCAGCCATCTGTACAGTGCACTGCAGCTTGTTATCACCTGCTTATGGGCATTAAAAAGATGGATGGACCAGGAACTCTGAACCGCAAGTAACAATCTACTCCAACTTCATAGTCCATCTGTCCTTCCTGTGTTGTGTAAGGGACCCCAGCATAAACGAAGATGAGGTCATTGGGAAATCTGGTCATGTTCAGCTGCTAGGTGGACAGAGGATCTCTAAAGAATATTAACAGCAACTCATTGGTGTTTCCAATACTATGAACGCCAGTGCTTAAATTCAGAGTCTCTGTGTGATGCATCTTGCCTGCCCTGCAGATGGGGAGTACAGCACACAGAGGGAACAGGAGATTTAACTGCAGGATGGTGCAGAACCCAGGTCCTGTCACCAGAACCAAGCAGAAAAATTAATGCCATTCAAAAGTAAGGTGCATGTGCAAGGTGGTTGGTTTGTTTATTGTCCTTGTTTTTTGTGGCTTTGTTTTTTTTGTTTGTTTGTTTGTTTGTTTGGTTTGTTTGTTTGTTTTGTTTTTTTTTCTTTCTTTCCCAGAAAGCAGGTTTGGTTTGGTTTTGTTTTTTCCTCCTGAATTCCCTTCGGAGGAAAGTAAATCCAATCAGAGTGCACAATGGGACCACCAGAGGACAAAGTTGTGGAAAGCCTCAGGACAATCCATTTGCATGCCTCTTGCTGGATCCCTGGCTCTGCAGCCTCTGGTGTCCCAGGAGCATAGAATCATAGAATGTCATGAGTTGGAGGGGTCCTACAAGGATCGTCATGTCCAACTCCTGTCCCTGCACATGACAACCCCACAGTTCACACCATGTGCCTGAGGGTGTTGTCCAGTCTCTTCTTGAACACTGTCAGGCTTGGGGCCGTGACACCTCCCTGGGGAGCCTGTTCCAGTGCTCCAGCACCCTCTGGGTGAAGAACCTTTTCCTTATGTCCAACCTAAACCTCCCCTGGCACATCTTCCTGCCATTCCCTTGGGTCCCATCAGACTCAGAGAGAAGAGATCAGCACCTGTCTCTGCTCCTCTTCTTGTGAGGAAGCTGTAGCCACCACAAGGTCTCCTCTCAGTCTCCTCCAGGCTGAACAAACCCAGTAACTTTAGCTTCCCCTCCACATCTTTTCACCACCTTTGTAGCCCAGGAGCAGAGGACAGTTTGCGTGGTGGTTTGCTCTGGAAACGCTGGGCTCCAGAAGCCTGACCTTCCAAGCAGAGGGGAGTATAGGGGCTGGTGGAAATTTGGGCAGTGGTGGTGCTAGGAAACCAGGCTTTTGAAGGAAAATCGCCTGTCAGCAGTGACTGCGTTGGCAAAACAGATCAGTTTCTGCCAAAAACATAATTAATTTGCTGAAATTGGGTGAAACCAGGTGTTTCTCTAATCGTCCTATTGGTGCTGCTCTCAGCATTCACTTCTTGGACTTAATCACTTGAAAGTGCTTCTTCTCAGTGTCTGTGTCTCTTGCTTTTGGCTCCTGCATGCACTAAGGGAAAATGCTTCACTAGATAACTGTTTTTTCTGTCAGTTGCTTCTTTATCTTTTCTATGTGGTTGTCTCTGCCAAATTTTAGTACTTACTGATCATTGCTCTATCATATCTCCCAGCTGCAGGGGACTAAATCCACACTGTACCGAGACAAGAAAGTTGTAAATTAAATGCATTGGCATAGCATTGGCTTGTCTGGAAATTGTCACGTACCTTGGTGACTGTGAGTGACTCTCAGGGGATGACAGCAACACAAGTGGTATAAAAACATTTATAGTCAACCATGCACCCATATGGAGTCTTCCCTGTATGCTGCTGGTAGATCGTAGCGTGCTTTGATTTCCGTTAGTGATGCAAGTTAAAGCTGCCTATTCACACTACCCCTCTGTCCTCAAAAGTTTTAGCTTATGTCAGGGCTAGAGAACAGAAGGTCATCTGCTATTTTTCCTCATTGCATTTGAAATGCGATTAGTATGTTTATTGTCTCTTTATACTCAAAACCAAAGAGAGGTAAGAGAATATCTGCCTGGAAATGTTCCTTTTTTGGAAATAACAACATTTTTCTTCTGTAGCGTTGCCCATGCTGAACTCTGTTAAGAGTAGTATAGAATAAAGCTTTTCACAATACTCATTTGAGGATACCTGTATCTCAGCAGCAGCTGAAGAGGCAAATCAAATGTTTGCAATGATTGGGAAAGGAACAGAGAGCAAAATTGAAAATGTCACTAAGCCACTGTATAGATCTATGATTCACACAGACTTTGATTACCGTGTGCTGTTCCCCTCATTTCTAAAGGATATATTAAAGCTGGAAAAGGTTCAGAGAAGGGCAGCAAGTATAAAAGTGTTACCATAGGTATGGAATAACTTCTGCTTGAGGGGTGACTCAGAAGACTGTGTCTTTCCAGCCTGGAAGAGAGGAGAGGTGGGCACACATTGTCTGTACCTCTTACTTGCTGGTGATACGTGAAGCCAGAGTCTGCCAACCCAGGATGAAGTGGGTGACTCGACTGATTTCTTTCTTCTCGGCATCTGAGGTGCTGCAGGAACCCCTGAAGTCCATCCGAGGTGCTGTAGCAGCTGGAGTACAGTTCGTGGTTTTGCAGAACTCCTGTAAAAGTGCATGGCCTCCTAAATAACAAGTTATAACTTGTTCTTTGTCTACTTGGGCAGGGAGGTTATCAATATGAATTGTAGAGATGTCTGGAGGCAACACGACCATTTGCTTTTTTTCCCCTGCCACTTCTTTTCATTTTTTTGTATTAAATTGTCCTCACAAGCAATTATACCTGTGTGTGGTTTGTGTAAACAAAATGGAGTATCAGTGAACTGGAATGTAAGGTTAATGGAGACAGAGTCATCTTTTCTGCATTTTACAAGTATTATTGCCACTGCTTCACAAGGGAGACTAGTTGATGCTGTAATCAGCAGCGAGCTTCTCCTTGTTTTCTATTGCCAGTCCTTCACAGCAAAGATTTTCTTGCTTATTTCTCTTTTTATTATTATCATCTACCTTTTCCAGCTTATGAGTTGAGATGTTTGAATCTCCAAAGGTTCATGACTGCTTTTGGTTGCTTCAGAAGTGCTGAGAATTAGCAGCTACTCTTGCGTTCACTTGGAAGTTTTTCTTGAACTTCTTTCAGAAATTTCTGATTTTTTTACAGAAATGCCCATCTTTTCTGAAATGATGTTACTCCACAGAAGTTACACCTTCCGTCATTGTAGCATGTCCTCTTTATTAAACAGCATTTTTTCAGCAGGGAATATACATAGCGGTTACCCACAAATCTACCTCTCATGGTGTAGCAAACAGCATTCATTGCCTCAGTGGCATGGTTGTAGGATGGTGGTCTCGTATCTATTCAGGAACATGTTACAAGCCTGAGAAATGTATCCCAAATTTCTCTCAATTTGAAAGATACTTCTGTATTCTGAGGAAAGTAAGGGCAAACTGCCCTGTGAAAATAAATAGCCTGGGAAAGGATGCGTGCCTTCCCCTGTAGTAGCAGGTTTCTGTGGGGAGTGCAGAGGGGGTAGATCTAACTTGTGTAGTTCACAACCTTTGGGACAGTTGTATCAAAGATGGTGTCACTGTCAGGATCGGGCACGGGGGTTGGTGCTGTGCTTGGATCCCCCTCCACGCTGCCATGGTCGAGTAATAGGTGAAGCATCTCAGAAAGCAGAGATTCCAGAAGACTGAAAGGCAGCTGGGCCCATTATGGTCCAGTTGGTCCCTGTCAGTGTGAGGAGCAGCACAGCTTGGGGACGCCACATGCCTGCCACCAGGCAGAAACCGCAGTCTGCACCATCCCCGGTGTCCCTGATTTTGCTTTTGACAGAGACTCATAGACTCATGGAGTCATTTTGGTTGGAAGAGACCCTCAAGATCACTGAGTCCAACTGTTAAACTAACACCATCACCACTAAACATGTCCATAAGAGCCTCATCTACATGTGTTTTAAACACCTCCAGGGATGGTGACTCAACCACTTCCCTGGGCAGCCTGTTCCAATGCCTGACAACCATGAATAAATGTTTCCTAATATCCAATCTGAACCTTCCCTGGTGCAACTTGAGGCCATTTCATCCTGTCACTTGCTGCTTGGGAGAAGAGCCCAACCCCCTCCATGCTACAACCTCCTTTCAGGCAGTTGCAGACAGCGATAAGGTCTCCCCTCAGCCTCCTTTTCTCCAGGCTGAACAGCCCCAGTTCCCTCATCAGACTTGTGCTCCAAAAGAGCAGCCATCTCTCCTCCTGTCTGGAATAAACAGCTCTTGCCCCGATTCATAAATACCCCGTGAAGCCACCTGGATATTTAGGGGGAAGATCTGTTTCCATCCTGCTCCTCTACCTGCATCCCTGCTTGTTTGCATCCCAGCTGTGCCTGCCCTTCCTGTCCCTGCTGTCTGCAGCAGCTCTCCCTGGGCAGCTGTGAGCTGCTCTCCCTTCTCAGTGGATGAATAAAACATCATGGCCTTACATCACAAAAAAAACCTGCCTGGCTGCACTTTTTCAGTCTTCTGTTTAGTTATTTATTTACCTATAGCATATGGCACTAATATAATTTAAATGGTATATTAAAGATTGCTGCTATGAAGTTAAATATGTGAATTTTTTTCCCCCCTTATTGACTGGCTTCAGAGTACTGCTTGGAAATATTACAGCACGTATTTTATTATTCAAGGTGATGCTGATGTAGAAGTTTCCTGACTCATCCTTCACCATTTCTTGCCTGCAGCCTGTGTGATATAACTTAAAGAATTATTGTTACAATGAGTTAGATTATACAAATGTGTTATTTTAAACCAGTGATATTTTTTTGGTCCATAACTCATCTTGTGCTCTCAATCAGAATGTGTGAGTATGTGCTTTTGGGCTTTGAAGCGCTGAACATTGGCATGAAAAAGGAGAGTGTTTTCCCAAAAGAAACAAAGTGTATTTAAGATACAGAAGTGCCTTGCTCCTACTCCCATTTGAGCTTATATGAATTTTTTGCATATAGTCTAATGGGAGGAGAATGTGTAGGATGACAGGTGACTGGACAGACTTTTGTAGCCACCTAGTATTATATTGATGGAAAACTATTACGTTTCTGAGGGGAAAAATCTTGTTTTTATCTCTGTTGAAACCATTTCATCTCAGATGCGAATGAATCAGTGGGATTCTCAGCATGTGCTTGTTTTTGTCAATAAAAGGAAAGCCTGGTTTGTCATGGGAAAGGTAATCTGAGCCAAAACCCTTATCCTATAGTTGAGAGCAGGGTGATGAACATGGTAGATAGTTGAGACATGTTTTAACAAGAGAGTGTGGCTAATACAGGGTGGAATGTCCTCCAGTTCTTGAATGCAGGGAGTATATATGCTGTTAATGGTTTGGGTTAGAGTGTTTTCATTTTTGGCTGAAAAACTGACATTTTGACTTGACATTTTCTCTCTAAATTTTTTCACCAGCTCCACTTGACTTCTCTTCATGTGTGTCTAGGTCATGACAAAATGCAGAGAATGAGCTCCTGATCTCAGGGAAGTCAGTGAAAACATCCTGTTGCCTCCAAGTATACAGATGTTTCACTCATGCTTATCTCTGTCTCTTCCACCAAGTAATCACATGCTCTGGTCAACTATTGCCTGCGGTTTGTTTTTCCCTGGATCTTCTCCTGGTGCTTCGTCATTCTATCCCATTTGGTCATTGCTAAAAGTAGGTTTATACATTTAATAGCATGTCCTGTGTCTTTTAAGGGACCTTCTAGTCCACCTTTGACCCAGATAGCCCTTTTTTTTTCTGGGTGCAAGCCTTACTTTTTGTGTACATATTGAATTGTGGTTTTTATTAATGTTAGACTTTGAAAGCATTTGGACTGGATTTTTCTTTTTAAGCTGTAGAGGTGTTTAAACCGAGGTCAAGCAAATAAGCGAAGTGCCATGATGGTTTTGTGGGACCAGGTCCAATTTGATAAGAAGAATGAAATGACTAAGCATGTGCTAAGCTTTACTGCTACTCAGTGCATTATCATTTCAGTTGTGTCAGTGTTTCCATTATAAATACCTCTTCTCAGGGGAACTCATCTGTACATCTCATTTGGGGCTGGAAAATTCCATTTAGAGAATTATTTTAAAATACACATTTGCTTTTTAGGTCAAGATTTTCAAAGTAGTGATTTGCAATGCTCACCACGAGACAGTTCTGAGAGGCCTGATTTTCAGGTGGTCACTGGAGATAGGCAACTAATCAGAAAAATAATCATCCTCCCTCTCTGCCCATCCCATTTCCAGATGCACCTGCTCTAGTTAAGTTTCTGAAATATTCATATCTGCGTTCTATTTTTTCTTCCTGTCTTTTGATTACGACTCGAAGTTCAAGATGGGTGGTTTTATTTATTTCTCACAGAGAAATAAAAGTCCTAAGATCAGAAGGTGCCCCGGAGTAATATTTGAACTTCTCGTATAAAAAAAGAGACAGAGTTCACTCTCGTGTCGCTGCTGCTGTGATTCGCCACATCTGGCTGACCATCCTAAGGCATCGCTGTCTGTTTTATTAGCTGTATTCCTCCACTGCTACGTCCACTTGGCGTGAGTTCTCCTGCAGAAGATCAGGATCTCTTGATCCACGTGCAGCTTGGTCAAGGCTCGCGTTCTCCCTGTGCTGTGTGCATGTCCATACGCTCTCTCACAAACGGGGGACGCATTGCCAGCGCTGAGGCTTCGCACCTTCTCACCCATTTATATTCTGGACTGAAAGGACAAGGTGAAGCCCAGAAGAAGGGAGGTGAGAAGCAGAAGTACTTGCTTCTGGCAGCGCAGCAGGTAGCCGTGCAGTTGGCAGGCGTCGCTAAATACCAGTGTCTGGTGGAACCATTACAGCTGGTTAGGTTACCAGGGCGTGTGTAACTGGAGAACCACTCCACTGGCTGTTGGTGAGCAGGAAACCCCCTGGCAGACAGTGGCACTGTGGGATAAACTACAAAGAGCCCAATGAAACTGATTTTATGACACGTGTTGCGTATTTTTCCTGAGCAGCGGAGAAAGGCCGTAACCTCAAACCATCAGACTCGGCGTACGTGGTGGCTCTTTGTGCGCGGCAGAAGCAGATTAGCAGATGCCGTTTTCTGTCCTTAATCTATGAAGCACATTGAAAATTTAGGAACAGATCTATGTGCCTTTACAATGACAATATTGTGCCTGGTAGAGAGCCTGTCTGTTTGTCCAAACTCAATAACATTTGCTTAAAAGAAGGTGCTGGAAGAAGCCTTTAGTCAGTGTTATTCTGAGCAGGCCTATACATAACTTGAATAACCTGGAGTGAGAAAAAGCTCTTATTCAGGGTAGCTGTAAAAGAAGTATTTGCAGCTTGATGGATAACTCTGTAGGATGTTACTCTGCTGAGAGCTTTGAGACTGAAGTAGCAGCGTGCTCACGTGTATATTCCATACTGTGAACTTGACGCCAAAGCACTGACACACAGCTGTCCCCCATCATTCTGGTGGTTTTTTATGGCTTTAACAGGCTATTATAAAACTAGCAGTGAAATTTCATCAGTTCTGATAATAAAAATAACACATGTTTTCACAGTGTGCTTTTCTCGTCTCCAGTGTGCATTCTGGGGATTTATCTATAGCAGTGGCCTTTGGGAATTGTGGTCAGGGAGTATTTTGAGGCTACTGAAAGTAAAAGATGATGGGTAATGTATGAAGTTTTTCTTGGGCAGTAGCTGAATTAGGTTGCTATCTTTTCCCAATCCAGAGGTTTCCTCTATTTTGAGATAATATCTAGCAGATAGAAAACGCCCCATGTATTGTTCATCATGGGCAAAACGATGCATTTGCTTAAGCAAGGTGTCAGTGACATGCAGTATATCGCTTTTTGGAATCATAAGGGGCCAATAGGCAAAACCTGTCTCAGCTTAAGAGCCAAGAGAAAGCTTGAACCAAGAGAGCTGAGGCCAAGACCATGTATGAGGGAAGAGGTTTAGAGTCTGCTCCGAGGAGGCAGGAAACTATAAAGATGCTCCTTTGTGTGCTGGGAACAGGACAGTGTCCCAAGAAATCGTGAGATCAACACCATCCCTTTCTTCTGTTCTCAGTACCTACCAGTCTCAGCTACGCAAAATGGTGAAGAACACGGTATGATATGCTGTTGCATTTTATAATGCTGTTACTATATCGACTAGAATAGTTGTTAGAGTTTATTGTCTCAAACAGCAAAAACCTTTGAAGCAGGATCATGAAGCTAACACTATATAAATTCTTAACGGGTCTTATGAACTTGTCTCTCTTAAATTTGAAATAGCATTTCTTGTTTTGACTCGCAGCCCATATAGTGCACTTTTTCAGTTATTCCTGAGAATAATTATCTATATTTAGGACCTAACTCTGTGATTTTCCTGAGAAATAGGAACTGGTTTTGGAATTGGAATGACGGGTCTCTGACATTTTGCTTCAAGGACATTCCAGTCTCGTTTTTTTCCAGATGTAACCCAATGCACTTAGAGTTGGAAAAAAATATTTTTATCCTTAGTGCCAGAGGTTTAGCTACTCAATGCAGATTTCAAATTGCTTTAGTCATGCAAGTGTTCAGCAGGACGTGATGGCTTGAACTCGCTGTGTTTTGATTTTGTTGAGTTGTTTGTGTGTTTTACTCAACAAAATTATAAAAATGGTCAGCTACTTGATGATTTTTCTTCTGATGACCAGTTTGGGACTAATCCCGTAAAATGATATTAAGAGAGAGTTTTTTTAAGCTATAAAGAATATAAAGGGAAGAACATGTCTTGGTGGAGCTAGGCCCATAGTTTGCATTGAGTATTGTCAGCCTATCTTACATGCTTTATTACTTAGATGAATGCATTATTTAAGACTGAAACATGGTTCTTGTGGTTTGAGGGTACATTTATTTCAATGGTTCTATTCGTAGTACAACCTGCAAGAACCCAGAGGAGGAGCACCAGGTACTAGAAAGCAGAGGGTGGAAGCGGCACCAAGAGCCTCCTGTGCAGAAATTGCATTTCAAATTTGAAGAGCTTTTCATGCTGTTGCCCACCAGGAAATACGTCGATAGAAAAGGGATTTTTCCAAGACGAGCAGCAGATGCCAGCAGAAATAGAGACAGCCTGTGTCGGGCTGAGAGTGTGGTGGCATGGAACCATCTCCATGTTGTCACCTGCTGCAGAAAACCAGCATCTGCGTGATGCTGGTAGACATGTGGTTCCTGACAGAGACCTTTGCCTAAGCAAGGCAGCAGGGGAAGCAGTCGCTGGTTCGTGTACTGAGCTGGCCCAGCAAACCAAAATTAAGAACGAAACGTGAAGTCTTTTTTATTCTCTTCCTCAGAAAGCAGATGAGAGGTAACACTGTGTGGGATCAATGCCTGAAGCAGAGGAGCGGGTGTTGAAAGTTTGTGATTTTTGAGACCCTGAACAAAACAAGACTGAGTTTTATAGATGATATAAGACCATATAAGGTTGGGTTTCTGTGTTTTTCACTTACTAGATGAAGGGGATAGCTAACTTCCCAAGCGAGTCAGGAGCTCTGGGTTTGCCACTGATAGACTCGCAATTTTGGTATACTGGAGAGATTTCAAGGATAGAAAAAAAAGCAACCCTAAGGAAGTGTCTGTAGAGAGCAACATGGTCCAGAGTACCCCAAGAAAGGCTAAACCAACCACATACACAATACTAAATGCTCAAGTGTAAGCAAAACTAATCTAGGAGGTAAATGGGAATGGCAGGGTCCTGATCTTGTCATTCAAGAATAAAAACAACACAAAGGGTAGGCAGAAAAACACCCTAACTGTGGGCAGCAGTGCAAAAGGTGTGGAAAATGGCACTGTTTTATTTCAGATGCCAGGAGAATGCCCCAGGGAAAGCAGCACGAAGCACCAGGGCATCTTCCAGCCCCAGCAGCACTGATAGACAGTGACCGTGGGCTGGTGAGGTGTGACCAGGCGTGGTGGGCTCCGTGCAGGATGGAGAACCAGCCATGCTCCACAGAGCTCCTCCCGCAGAGACCGCCCTGGAGAGCATCCATAGGGTGCCGGCGTCAAGTCTTTTGGGAAGAGCTAAGGAAATCTTGCATTTGTGAAGTTTTGCGAATCGCTGAATCTATTCAGTGTCTTGTTTCCCTTCTCTTTAATGAAGGGAGAGATGCACGTTATTTTGGTGTGTTCTTGTCGCGTATTTTGGGTGGATATAATTTGAATTGTAAAAGATGAGTGTAAAGGGAAGAGATCTCGGAATTAATTCTGGGTTCTCTTTCCACTTCTGCTACTGGCTTTCTATGTGACCACAAATGAATAATTTCATATGTAATTTCCATAGAAGTAAGTAGGAGAATCCAGACCCTCATTCCTCAGAATGAATGTGAAAATAACACTGTCCTTCCACACCATCTGCTTAGCTTAGTCATGGCTCAGGGCAGGCATGGACCATCTCACAGAACATATTTGTCAAGGGTACTCTTATGTGTTTTTATAGTGTCCTGGATGTGATCTGGAGACTGGACAATACGCCACAATAAAATTAAAGCTTTCTTAATAATAAAAAGGGGTTCTGCTACAACCAAAGAATTCATTAAAGAGTAGCTGGTATTAGTGGAGGAAGGGGTGTCTGTGTTTTATGTGTGTTATTCATGTAGACCCCCTTCCCAGAAACACGTTATTTATTCATGACTTTTTCCCAGAAGACTTCTCCAAGATTTGTTTTGCTGCCTCATGATAAAATCTCAAGGTCACGGAAGAGATGCTTTTAGTGATGCTCTTACAACTGGCATTGTAAAATTTTATTTCTTATTGAGGTGCTGCTAGTGGAAAGGGTAATAAATTTTAATCTCTATGTCATACTGGTACATTGGCTATAACTGTCCAATTGCACCTGCACAGCACTGTTGACAAGCTTGCTAATGGATTAAAGGGAGCTGATGTCACGATAGCCACCGAGAGGAGATAACAGGCAGAACATGTAGTTTTCCTGTCCAATACACCAGGGAGTGCAGACCAGTTGCCAAAAATTGCTAAGAAATCTGAACAATTCAGCAGTCCAGTCATGCTTCATGCATATTTTTCATCTTTTGGGACATAAAGGGCCTGATCCTGTGGAAAGTGAGCGTGATGGAGCTGATGGCTGGATCAGAGGTGCCCAGGGAGCCATTAAAGGTATAACAGATAAACCCAGAGAAAACAGTCACGGAAAGCAAGAGAAAATAAGGAGCATGGTTAGTGGTGTGTTGGGAGGAGGGCAGCCGGAGGAAGGTGGCAGTGAGGTCCTGGTCCTGAACTTTGGGACAGGAGGTGAGTGGCTCCCATGAACTGTTCCAGCACAGCTGCTGGGTGCATTTCCAGAAGAGAAACTTCAGGGAGCTGCAAGTATCTATACTGTGTCTTTCTAACTACTAAAACCTCTCCGGTTTGTTTCTCTATGCCCCCATGCTCCCCAACCCCCTTTTTTTTGGCCTTTTTTTCCCTCTGATTCAGTAATGCCTGGAAAGCAATTACGCTCCTTTGCAAAGGAGCAGGACTTTGGTTTCACTGGCTGTGATAAATGATTTGCTGGGTGACCTGGGGCCCTTTTTTTTTGGTGTGTTCCCTGTCTTGCTTCTGGGGATGACAACATCCCTTTGGCTTTCTGAAGCAGGTTAAACATCAGTATTTGGGATATACTGTACTAGTGATGATAAGTTCTTTTCCACAAAATAAACTTGAATTTTCTTAAGTTTCTACTATCAATTTTTAGTGGCTACCCGTGAAAAATTATGTAGCTGATTGGTACCACTTGGCAAATCACACTGTTTGGGTTTTCTGTTAATAAGAGAGCAAAAACCTGTCTTATAAAATAAGATCATCTCTTAGATTATACTGATGCTTAAATAATCTCTTCTCTTGCTGTTCTTCAGCACAGCATTGTAAAAATAATTAGTCCTTTGCATTTTCTCATTTAATTCACTCCTGATTGCATGCATCTTATCATGCATTAGAAGCAAGCTGAAACATTAATTAATTTGAGCCATTTCATAGAGCTGAAGGAACTCATTTAACTGTCTTATCACTTTGAATTCAGAGGCCAAGCACATAGTGCTTGCTGGCTGCCTTCATGTAAGAGCAGGCTCTGGCAAAACTTCACCTAAAATGAACTCACAGACAAATCATTTTTTGACTGACATCTGCAGTTTGATACCCAAATTTCCCATCTAGAAATGCTGAAGACTTCACTATGTATCCTGCACTGTGTATGGATTAGCACGTATGTCTCTGCTTTCTATTTACGCTCTCTTAACACATTTTATAATTCTCATATGAATATGCTGATTTTTAAAAAACAACCACCGAACCCCATATATTGTCTTTGTTTTTCATTTCCTTCTTCAGTGCTGAGTATCTTCGTACAGGCATTTCTGTGGATGAGCAAAGGGTTCCTGCCGTTTCTTACCAGATCTGTTTTTAATCCTGCCCGCATTACAGACAAAATCCTTGCTTGAGTCAGAAGAGCATCCTGCAGCAGATATTTGCCTCTGTGCCAAATACTAGGTCATAAGCAATCAATACAGCATGGGAAACAGAGGTGTAATATGATTTTCAAAGGGTAACCAAGGCAAAATTGACATCCTGTCATCTGGCTTGTTAAGCTAGAAAACAGGCTGAACCATCAGGTGTTTGCACTGTGAAAACCTAAAAGTGAGGAGGGGAAGTTCTGAGAGAGATCCAAATAAATCACAGAAAATCCCAATTCCCGTTCTTCTGTCTTCCTCCCATTTCTTACTAGAACAACCTGATAACCGTATGCGTGTTTAGTGCTTCACAGCAGCTTGGTTAGGTAGGGTGGGGACGAATCAGTGTGGCTACTTGTGCAGCTGGGCCTTCATTTGATTTACTCTGATTTACACCAGCCTAGGGCAGTATGAACATGAGGCATCTGATCTCCAGGTTTCCATCACAAGCCTAAAGATATAAACTATGCATATACGCGAGCTCTGGAGAGGCTGAAGCTGTGGAAGTTGTGTGCTTTTTCCAGATTTCAGGAGGTTTGTTAGTGATTGTCATTAGTAAAGGTCTCTGTCTTCATGACTGTCTCAGTCTCTGGCATTTGGTGGGTGAAGAGAGACTCTGGCTGGCTGCATAATGTGGGCTTTTTACTGTCATCTAAAGGTTAAATCATTACCAAAAAGAAACGTTAAACAGAGGAAACTGTATGGACAAGTTTCCTGGAATACGTCACTAAATCAAAAGGAAACCAATCATTTCTATTGCATTTGATAGCTTTATTTATGCCTGTGGTGGATGTTTTAGGGTGCGAGGCCTGAGCCCCTTGACGGGTATGGGAAGTGTCCTGTGCCTTGGATTGTGCACTGGAGGTGGCACAGACCTGAAGACACACTGCAACTCATTTGGCCTTTGTCCTGCTCTGAAAGAAATACACTCAGAGCTGGCTCTCAGGGCCCTGGCACCTTCCCAGCAGAGCCTTTCATCCATTTTTTATACCATCATAAAGAGCAGCAAGGCAAAAGGCACTGGGACACTTTTCCCTTGTTAATATTTATTCAGTTGTCTACCTCTGTTTTTATCTGTGGCCAGTTTCTCATGTCTGTTATATCTAACTCGACAAGTGCTGACATTCTTCTCTCATGCTTTGGACTATACCATGATTTATGTAAGCATCCCTCCTGCTCTGCGTCTTATTTTATAGCTTGAGGGATGGGACAATTTCAGAATTACGGGATCCACAGTAATGCTACTTCTAGTTGCAATTTTTGTCGAGTCTCCTTGATAAATTGCAGGTGGGTGTTTTGTAATTAAAATTGTTTGGAAACTTTGCTCACTGATAATTTTAAATAATATGATTATTGCTAAATTCTGTGAGACTCCGATAAAATAAAAGCAATGGAGAGTGTGGTGTGGTTGGAGTGGCTTTGTGATTAGCATGACTTGCATAATACTTGACTACTCCTTTTCAAATATGGTTGTCTGAAAAAGACAGTAGGTTAATTTCTGATTCCTCCTGTGTTCTGAGAAATGAATTGAGATGAACCTTTTGTGCCTTGTGCAAGTGCACAGTGCACGCGTACCTGTGAGCTTGTTCTTTGGAAGCGCTTTGGACCCAAGTGTCAAACGTGTGATCTGTGCAGACATTTACAAGGCCACTGTGAAT
Source organism: Patagioenas fasciata (assembly GCF_037038585.1). Taxonomy (NCBI): domain Eukaryota; kingdom Metazoa; phylum Chordata; class Aves; order Columbiformes; family Columbidae; genus Patagioenas; species Patagioenas fasciata. The sequence goes on from NC_092522.1 coordinate 25,004,929, forward strand.
TTTTCCCTGTGCTGGTAATTCTCATGGCTTCTGGCAAAACTGTTCACTGACAAATTTTCTGGATTATTCAGTTATGTGGAGGAGCTTTGCTGTATTCCTGTTCAGCGGGGAAAAAGAGGGTTTTGGGGTTACGCTGGGCCTGGCACTCATGAAGCAGAAGCTCAGTTCCAGTTGCAGTCCCCTTGTGTGCTTGTGGATGAGTGGCTTCACCTTTGTTTTTCTTCAGTTGTCTCATCTTCAAACTGCATGATCCCCTGGTCTGTGAGTGAGGTTTGGTATTGCATTTGAATTAAATAGCATCTGCAAGGGCCTCAAATTTTGTCATGTCAGTACAAGACAGAAGCTTGCAACATGCACTATCAGGTGTAACACACAAACAGAAAATGTTTCTTTTACATAGTTTAGCCTCTTCCATGGTAAAGAAGTCAAAAAGTCTAAGGAAATTATCTCTTGTGACAGCTTAGTCTACTTGCCAGATTATTCTTACAGGTAATTTTTTAATATATTTTTATCTGCCAGTCTGGTCTGTAACTGAACCTGTTGGCTGTGTCAAATTTACCGTGAATATTAAACAAGAGCGGATCTCTTAATTCTCACAATGTCCTTGTCTAATAAGAATAATGAGCTTCTCTTTTAACACTGCGACCCACATCTGCAGGGCTCTTCCATGTTTCCCTTCAGCTCTACCTTAGCTGACTGCCTGCACTGTGGGAAGCAACTGTGCTCTGGACAGGGTGGCTTGGTGCTGATATTAGGGCAGCGCCATAATCCCCAGCCTATGGATTTAGGTGGTGCTACCTCACTTAAAGTCTCTCAGACCCATCGTGGCATCTGCCTTCTGTGTCTCATTCCTTTTTTTTTGTATTACTCACTGGTAGTTTTTCTCCTCCTTGCACAGCAATCCTGAAGATACCTGCACTGAAAAGGGTCAGGTGTCCCTTGGGTGTGGATGTATATAAAGTGTTTGGCTGAGGAATTCCTAATGTGGCAGGCAATATATAAGCCCTAATGAAACCGCAATGTTTTACTCCTCTCCAGGTTACTTTTTGCTGTCAGAATGAAATGTAGTGTCCTTCTAAAGTGGATCTAACACTGCAAATGAGGCCCAGACACCACAGAATTATCTTGATTGATTTACACACTGCACTCTCATTAATGCAATCTAATGCGGTACTTGCATATGTTGAACATGTTTGCTAAAGATGGATATTTACAGACCCTTCCTTCTTGCGTTACTCCTCCTTTGCCTCTGCAATAAAATAAAATGCAATTACTTTAGCTGTCCCTGTATCCTGGAGAAGTCATTAGATGTTAACTAAAATAACTTTTCTTTCCTCTCTATAAAACAGATCTGGAATAGCTTTGCTAAGGGAAAAAAAGTGCTGTTGTTTTGCCTCAGAGCTACAGCTATGCGCCAATCAAAACACCAAATTTGATAATCCTTAAACTTAGGTTCCAGACCCAGTTTGTAATTTAAAGGGTTGGACTGACACCTCTTTTGATGGGGAGAAACAGCAACTGCCCGGTCCAGAAGCTGGGTCTTGCTGAACTCTAGGAAAGACTGCACGTGAACATAGGGTGGAATTTTGCAGCTGAATCCTTCTTGATTCTGTATAGAGCTTACTAATCTGATGGCCAGTTTCTCAAAAATGTTCATCATTTGCTTTTGTATAGGCCTTCATTTGGAACTGTGAATATGCAGTAAAGAGCCTGACCGAGCCATTTGGGAAACCAGTAAATCCTTTAATTTTATATTCCAAAGCTTGCCTTCTCCTTCTCCTCTAACACGGGAGCTCCCACATCAGCTGTTCAAATTAAGTTGAAAGTCAGGGAGATCTTTGTGGATGTGAATTACAGTTTGGATTCTCAAACAACTACGCAAGATTTAGAGCACAGTTTAATCTGTTCATCAAGGACTCAGAATTTGACTTTCCTTATTTTTCTGGACTTTATTAAAAGAACCAGTGTAATTCTTCCCTCCATATCACGCCAGCTCGTGAGGAGAAACTCAACTCTTGTGAATCCTTACAATCAGAAGGGCGAAATGCCTATGTATCATTGCAAAACGAAACCTGAAGAGCTGTGTCTGTGCTTTTTGGAGGCAGCAGATACCTTAAAAGATGCAAGCGTGGCGCTCAGTCTTGCACTTCTTTGGCATCAGCACCTGCCACTGTACTCAGTGAGTGATTAAACTGCACGTTTAAATGCAGGAAACCTTTCAGGCTGCCTTACTGATATTGCCGATCAAGTGATAAATATTCTGTGCCTGAAAGTGTAGTAGGTGCTTCTCATTGTGCTTGCTTGGAGGAAGCAGGTGGGGTAGTTGGTGCAGGTCTGCCATCTCTCTCTCCTTTTCAGTAAGCACCGTATAGCTGCCAAAATTGTAAAATGCTTGGTCTGGAAGACTGAAATAGGGTTGAGGCTGACAGAGGAGGCATCTATATGACCATTAAATGAACGTGTCAAAGTGACCATGAAGGAGCAATAGGAATCAGCCCTGGTCCTGACTTACTCATGACCTGAACTGCTGGTGTGAGTTCTCTGCTTTCAGCTGCAGGACACAGCCAGGTGGTCGCGTTGTGTCTGCAGGTGGAGTCGGGCTGTTCATTTAACACACCAGACTGCCTGTCAGGGCCTCTAGCTTCATTGCTGCAATTCAAGCTGCAGCACCTGAGTCTGGTGTTTTGTTATCGGACAACTGAAGAAGGGCTTGTAAGCCAAACGCTTGTGGTCAGTGAAGGAAATAGTATGTCTGAGGAAAGATCTTTTGCTTCATTCATAGTAATTTTGTCGTCTTCAGTGCTGATTTACCCCAGGCACTGCTGCAGGCTCAGGGAAGAGTGGCTGGAAAGCTGCCTGGCAGAGAGGGATCTGGGGGTGCTGATTGACAGCAGCTGAACATGAGCCAGCAGTGTGCCCAGGTGGCCAAAAAGGCCAACAGCATCCTGGCTTGTATCAGCAATAGTGTGGCCAGCAGGACTAGAGAAGTGATTGTCCCCCTGTACTCAGCACTGGTGGAGCACCACCTCGAATCCTGTGTTCAGTTTTTGGCCCCTCACTACAGGAAAGACATTGAGGTGCTGGAGAGAGTTCAGAGAAGGGCAACGAAGCTGGTGAGGGGTCTGGAGCACAAGTGTGATGAGGAGCGGCTGAGGGAACTGGGGCTGTTCAGCCTGGAGAAAAGGAGGCTGAGGGGAGACCTTATCGCTGTCTGCAACTGCCTGAAAGGAGGTTGTAGCATGGAGGGGGTTGGGCTCTTCTCCCAAGTAGCAAGTGACAGGATGAAATGGCCTCAAGTTGCAGCAGGGCAGGTTCAGACTGGATATTAGGAAACATTTATTTATGGTTGTCAGGCACTAGAACAGCCTGCCCAGGGAAGTGGTTGAGTCACCATCCCCAGTAGATTTTAAAAGGTGCATAGATGAGGTTCTTAGGGACATGGTTTAGTGCCAGAGTTAGATTATGGTTGGCCTTGATGATCTTGAGGGTCTCTTCCAACCGAAATGATTCTGTGATTTTTTTTTCCCCCCTTCTAGCGTTGTGTCTTCTGTCCTTTACTCTGGTATCCTCCTTTAACAAGAAAGGAGAATCACACTTCTCAGTGGTTACCTGCTTTCAGTACCTACACTGTACTTGCTAGGACTTGCAGAGGTGCTGCACTTTGCTTGGGCTGAGGGGGAAACTCACTGTGCAAAACGTGCTTGTTGAACCAGGTGAAGCCCACCCACACCAGTGCTGCAGGACAGAGCTGGAAGCACGTTCAACACTTGTTGTAAAACCTATCTTAAGGAAGAGTATCTTTATAAATACGGTCTGGTTTCTTTTACTAGAGGGTTCCTGAGGTGGCATTGTCTGACACATACAGCTCCTAGAGTCACACTGTGCTTTCAGGAATGGGATTAAGTGACCCACTGGGGAATGAGGCTGGCATTAGAACTCAATTTTAGAATACAGTGAAGGTAAGTATGCACTTACTGCTAGGCAATGAGTAAGAGCTTTCTTTGTTTTCCTGTGTTGAGTTTAGCTACTGATGGTTGTGTTGGGCCCACTGTACAATTAATCGTCAATTTATGATTATGATGTGTAATTATTATGCTCTGGAGAATGGCAAAAATTACACGGAAAATACCAAAATTACTGGGAAGTGCTATAAAAAGTTACCAACATTAAAAACCTAACATTAAATTTCTAAGGTTTACTCCTAAGATGAAAGTGACCTTTCTAAACAATTTCCAAACAATGAGCTCTGAATCTGTCTCTCACACTGAGCAGTGAAACCATATGAGAGGCTTGGAACCTGAAAGGCAGGAAATGCAGCACTTGGTCTTTTATGAGGGTCAGATTTTCCCATTGGAGCCTCAGTAGCTCATACCACAATGGAGCAGAGGATTTATTCAGAAGAACTCCTGAAAACATCTAGTGAAATCTCTGAGAATGGCTGGGTACTTCAGACTCAGAGTTATGACTGAGGGTGAGAAAAAGAAGTTTGCGTTGCAGCATGGTTTTTTGAAGTGTGCACATCTCCAAAAACAGGTTTACAATTACAAATATGTCTTTGTAGTTATAGCAAAGGGACATCTGCATGAAATCCATGTGCCAGTTTACAAAGAGGGCCCATGGTTTTGGCTGTGCTGCGGCTTTGATTCTGACCCTCTGTGCAGTGTTGTGCACTAAACAAAAAGGACAAGTGCTGCAGTGCTGTTGTGCCATTACAGAGGAATTTGGAAAAAAGCACTCCGGTTGTACTGCTGCAGTTGCCTCCCTGTGGTGGGAGAAGGGAGAAGTCATCCCATCATCCACCTTTTCAAGTGGTCTAGAAAAGATGTGTTAGTGTGGTCAATTTCTTAAAAAACATCTGCAAAATCTGAGAAATATCATGTCTTGACATGCTGATCCTGATGAAGTTTTGTTTTTCATCCACTTGACTGTTGGAGAGGGTCCAGAGTAGCCACAAAAATGATCAGAGGGCTGGAACAGCTCTGCTGTGAGGACAGGCTGGGAGAGTTGGGGTTGTTCAGCCTGGAGAAGGCTCTGGGGAAACCTTATTGCAGCCTTTCAGTACTTAAGAGGGGCATATGAGAAAGATGGGGACAGAATTTTTAGCAGGGCCTGTTGTGACAGAGCATGGGGTGACGGTTTTAAACTAAAGGAGGGGAAATTCATGTTAGACATGAGGAAGAGATTTTTTACAAAGAGGGTGGTGAAACCCTCGCCCAGGTTGCCCAGAGAGGTGGTAGATGCCCCATCCCTGGAGACATTCAAGGCCAGGTTGGACGGGGCTCTGAACAACCTGATCTGGTTGAAGATGTCCCTGCTCATTGCAGGGGGGTTGGACTGGATGAGCTTTGAAGGACCCTTCCAACCCACACCATTCTATGACTGACAGCTGATCACAGAAGGAATGCAGAAACTTTTTACAGTGGCAGAGCATGAGCAGCCCTGACACTAAGAAGATCCATAAAGGAGTTTTGCAATATATCATTCAGATATTGGATTTATTTTGTGGGCTCATGAAAGGTTTTGCCTGAAGCACTGCGAGTTCAGTGGGTGATAAACTCCCACCATTTTAATTGGAACTGGATGAAACACACTTGCCCCAGGGCTCAGAGTGCTGCTTGTGCTAAGATGTGGTTATTGCACAAAACTAAAGCTTGCGTATATTCTCTTTAGTATATAACTGGAAAGAATTCAATATAAATTTCTTCCACCCACCCTTTTTGTATCTGTAAGTTCTGACATGCCATCTAGCTTGGCAGGGACAAGAACATGCTGAGAAGAGATCTCAGTACAGTTGGTAAGCTTTGCGTGTTGAGGTTTATTTAACAGCAGGGATTACCTTACACTGTGAAACATGTTCATAGAGAGTGAAAGGAGACTGCCTTTTCCAGCACCCTATGGAATGTAAGACTTGGAATATAGTATCACCTCTCCAGTAATGTCAAAGTGAAGCACTGGTCAAAGGAGAGTTTCCTTGGGTTCACTGAGAACCCAGAGCACATAGGCTGGTTCAGAGAAGGGGTTTTCTTGCTGTTTTCACTGCAGTCTTTGAGAAAGTCAGTCTCTCTTCTTGTCCTGTGAGCTTCGCACCTTTCATGCTGAGGCTCATCAAAGCTTCTGTGGAATCAGCAGGCACAGTGGAAATGGTGGAGGAAGGTGCTTAGATACAGGCTAAGAAAGCAGCAGCTGAGTGCTTGATATACACCCCATGGAGACCAGTGAAACCCCGTGGATGTCCTGGTTCTTGGAGAGGCATCACCCTCTGATTTTTAGAGGAAAGCTCCTCTTGTCCTCACAGCGATAAGACTTACTGCTCTTAATGGCACTCACCACGTTTGAGTGCATGGGGGGCAGTCTTGGTGCTTTGTAATCACGGCCCTACCTCAAGAGGTGAGCGGTACCGGCCTAGACAAGGGCATTTAGAATTGTCATGTTAACATGTGGAGATTACTTTCTTCAGGTCCCTAACTAGGGAGATGAAGCTAGCAGCAAGGAGGCCAGTCAGCCCCAGGTGAAGCAGGCCTTGTTCCACAGCGCGTGGAGGAGATGCTGGCAGCGCTGTGTTTCTAAGCCAGATATCTTATTGTTTTGAACCTCAGTATTTTCACTCTAGAAACCACCTGGGGTCAGGAAGTCGAAGCCATTGACTGAACTGGAAAGTGTATACTTTTTTAATGTATAGCTTGAATGCCTGAAAAAAAAAAAAAAAAAGACGACAGTGAAATCCACTGGAAAGATTTGAGACTGAAACTCACAACTTCTTGTTTTTTGTCAGCATTTCCCAAAGCGTGGTGGTTCAAGAAGTATTTGGGGCATGAGCCTAAAACTGTGCAACCTAAACCAGCATAGCTACCATAGCTTGCCACTTGACTGATGATGGCCATGAACAGTAGACATTTGCCAGACTGCGAGTAGAGGAGCAGGCAGAACACACCGGCAGCACCCCTGAGAGTCCTGCCTTTCTCCTGCTTCAATTTGTAAATCAGGCTGTTGGTACATCTGTGAAACAAACGATCAAAATACAAGATGTAAGACAGATAGAGAAGCTTTCTGTGGCACCTCATACAAATGAGCTTAAAAGGAGACATCCAAGTTGACTAAATCTGAAATACCGAGTAACTCTGCACAGAATGACTCCTGCGTGGCCACGTTAACTTGCCCTTGGTGAAGTGCTTTGGATCCCTGTGGTGTTCTCACCCCTGTGCACCTGCCATTGTCCCCGGTAAAAAGGGAGAAAAGAGGAGTGTTGTGAGACTGCATTTTTAATCTCTTGTAGAATTAAAAGCTTTCTAAGCTTTGGAAAGAAGGTGGTGTTTGAGCACTGGTCTAAGCCTGTCTGAGACCACAGTACCTCTGAAAATGGTGGTCTTGGTGTTTATGAAACAGTATTATAAGTTTCTAGCATATTTTTTGGGTTGGAAGGGCCAACTGGGTTGGACTCATGTTGTGGGCTGATGCAATACTGCCTTTCAGCACTTCAGCCTTTCCTGAGATGCTTGATTTGGAGGGATCTCCCACTCATTTCACTGGGAGCTGAATTAGGTCCTTAGTGATGCCTAACTATATGAATGTAAAAAGTAGTGTTGCAGAAACAGAGACCTGAAAGGAAGGCCATCTTAATCTTTGCTCAAAATCTAAATACTCTGGTCCCTCTTTTCTGCATTAGTCTCTGCTAATGAAGATTACCCAGTTTTGAGAGAACGCCTGTCAAAAAAAAAAAAAAATCATCCAAAAAACCCCCAACTGAAATAGCATAGAACAAATCTATCAACACTCTTCCTAGAGGAAGACAACAAAATTAGAATGTCCTTTCAAATTCAACTAGACTTTCACTTAAACAGAAAAACTTTTCCCACATAAAGAACCTTCAGGGATTTAGTTAAAATCTGTGAAGATAAAATATATACCACATCTCACTCTCCTCAAAAAGCCTTATTATGTTCATTCCCATTAACTCCCTCCTCAGGGTATTTCATATGTCTGCAGAACATATTATGGCCATTTGGTTCTGAATGTTTTTTGCAGGACTGTCACTAAATTTAGGTCAGAAAATGGCTAAAACTGTGAACAACATTTCAAAGACTGTAACAAGAGTGTTTCAGTAATAAATAAGTCAGTGGATAGAAATGTCTCACTAATTCTTTCTCAGGCCAGGTGCGGTCAGAGCTTAAAGAAGAAGGTAAGACATATTTTATTTGATGTATCCTGATACGGTGCTATCCAAGTGAATCTCTGCCAACGTTTTCACTTTGATTTTGCATTGCAGAACCCTACCAAGCGTTGTCTGACTACCGTTCAATCATTAGTTCTTTTCCAACAGGAGCCCTTTCACCCTCAGAGGTAAAGTTGGAAAAGTGGAATTAACTCTGCTCTATCCATCATTTTCATGTTATTTACCCTTGAATATCTCTGTGGCATATCTGTGTATGTCCAGCTTTTTCAATGGGTGAAGACTTTAATCATATTAATGAGGAAGCAGCATGGTGTACCAAGGAAGTTCTTCTTGAGGGTTAGGTAAAACCTCTTCATAGATACACAAAGTGGAGGAGTTAAAAGATTCCATGCTTATTGACTCAAATGGCTTTTATATGGAAGTAAGAATGCTTTCATTTTGAAGTTCGATTCTCTTGCTTTCTCTTGCAAAGCTGAACATTTTATCTGTGAATTTCCTACTGGTCAAAGGAATGGTGAGCTCCTGTTTCTCATGAGCTGCTGGGTTCATTAGCATCAGCTCTGCACAGAATGGTTTCCCAGACATTCCAAGCATGAGGTAAAGTCTCTCCTGGGCCTGTGCTGTGGTCCTCACAGTGGGGAAGATGAGCTTTTGAAATAATTTCAATTTTTATTCATTAGTGTGTGTAAAAATAGGACATTTGATCCATCCAAAAGCAAACAGCCAGAGTATACTATGTCACCCAGCAAGAGTACAGGACAAAGAATGGAGATGCAAGGGAGCACAGCAGCTCTGGTTCAGAACAAAGGTCATCTGCTGCAGTGTCCTCTGGCAATGGCAGCCGCTGGAGATGCTTGGAGGACAGCCATATACAAGATTTTCCACCATATTTTTTTTTTCTTCTCTTATTTTTTTTTCCTCAGATCCTTTTCCTCCTCAGTACATCTCTACTTCCAAGTAAGTGTCTGGTCTTCTCTTGGACCCCTCTAAACTATTTGCAACAACATCCTTTGGCAAGATATTCCACAGGCTGGCTACGTGTTGCATGAATAACCATCTCCTTTACCTTGGGGTTGACTCCTAGCTTCACTTTATGGCCTTAATTTTTGTGTTGGAAGAGACTTTGCATAATTGGTGCCTGCCAATCTGATCCCGACCACTCTTGATTTGTAGATCAGTATCATACCTGCACTAAAACGTCCCCATTCTATACTGAAAGAACAATGTGGAAATTGTTCCTTGTGTGGAAGTTGCTCTGTTGCTTTGGTGTTTGTAGTTGCCTTACTCTGAACGTTTTTCCTTCTGATACAACCTTTTGTTAGTTGAGAGAATACAAAGTGCACACTGTATTGAAGATGTGGAAGAGCCATAGATAGATTCATACAGTAAAAAAAAATAGGTTTTATGTGGTGTTCATTTCTTCTTGATAATATGTGTTATTTTCTTCTAATTTAATTTAGCTATTTTGTCTGCTACTGAGTTGATGTGTGGAACGAACTATCCTAATGTCAAAATATTCTTCCTGGCCATTAATTGTCAGGTTTAAGTTCATTATTGTGAACATTGTGCAGCTGTGTGAAGCTACAATTTTTTTTTCCTCCATGTGCATAGTTGCCTCTGTTGTCATTCATCTGCCATTCTGTTACCAAGTCACTACGTCTTGTGTGGCCCCTTAGCAGTTCTTCCCAGCTGCCCTCATTCTTGCTGTCTTGAATAATTTTTTATCAGCAGCAAACTTTCTCACCTTTTGCCAGTTATTTATGAGCGTATTGAGTATCAGCACAGTTCCCTGAGGAAATCAGCTGATGATCTCTCTCCTCTGTGAAAGCTTACCCTTTGTTTTGTCTTTTAACCAGTTACTGTTCCTTGAAAGGACTTTTCTCTTACTCCATAGCTATGCAACGTTTGCACAGATTTGATTAAAAGGGGAAAAAATCAAAGTAAATCATCACCTGAAGCTAAATTTGTGCAGATCAAAAAACTCCAAGCAGAGCCAAGCTGTGCCCAAACAGTAAGTGCAGTTGCATAGCAGTTGTGATCAATGTTCTCCCAATTTAAATCCACTCAGCCTGTGTATGCTTATCCCAAAATGGGATAGGTCATCCAGTACTCCAGACGTGGCATCCACTGGGCAGCAAAATGAATGGTCAGGCACCTGTAAAGGGACACAAATACGCAGTTGCAGAGGAGAAAAGTGTATGGTGGTTTTAAAATTTTTTTTCTTTTTTCTTATTTTGTTTTGTTTGTTTGTTCTTTATATTTCACAAAACCATCTCTCTGCTTCATGTCTCTCAGGGTAAGGGAAGCCCTGAAGGCTGATCCTAAAACTAAAATCCCTGCTGCAAAGCGAAAATCATGCTGCTTCCTCTTTTATTGCATGGGGGGTATTTCCCCATAGCTTTCTGGCTCTTCCAGAGGCCTCTCCTCAGCTACACCCTCTGTTTTCTACCTGTTCCAACAACCAATTTCTTTCAAGCTGATCAGAGAGGCTTCTTGGCTGTGGACATCAAGGACTGGACTGTCCATTCAGATAAAGCCCTGTAAATGTGCAACTAAATGGGAGCAGGATCCTCTAATGGAAAATGCTGGGCAACCTTAATTATGGGCATCAAAACAGGCAACTCGTGTGATAGCCACAAAATGGCTTTGTTGCTAAAGTAGCTTGGTTGCACCAGGATTTTTGTGCAAGGACCACTTTACCATTTAGCACATTTATAGGCAAATCTTCTCAGGTTTAGGACCCCAAAAATGCCAGCCAAGAATTTTTTATGAAAAGCTTTGAGTTTTTTCAGTCAGTGCACATCCCACTGTTTGCTGAGCTATGTTGTATTTGTAAGCATCTCTGCTTAGAGGATCTGTTTGTTATTTATTATTTGAACACCTATTCAACAAACAGGTAAGGAGTCAGTGTTAATGGATCAGGTCAGTTTTCTAGCAGAACAAGCTGATACATTAAAAAAAAAAAAAAAGTGACAGTGATGTGGATGTTCAGGAAACACCTGTTACGTTTTTCATCCAAACAATTTGATGCTTCCTGAAAACCAAAAGATGTTTCTGAGATCCAAAAGGCGAATGCCTAAATCTGGGGTTTGAAACGCATTTTCACCAGGGCCCAAATCAGCCTCACAGTTGCCTTCAAAGGGCCAAATGTAATTTTAGGACTGTATAAATTTACATTCAGCCCTTTGAAGGCAACTGCGAGGCTTATGTAGCCCTCAGTGAAAATGGGTTTGACACTCCTGGTCTAAAGGATCTTTGCCTGGTGCTGGTTTGAGTTTAGAGCAGAGCCATTTGAAATGCCCATCCTCATGTCCTCCTCTGCTAACATGGAAGGACAGACTTCTGCCTTGCTCAGTGCCTACCTTGATCCCAGCCTCAGGCTAAATAACATGACCGTCACGCAGCATTTCTTGAAATCAGCGTCTGTCCAGATGGAGCTATAAGTAATAGCTGTGTGAGTCCACGGCTTCTTTTAGATGTTTATTTTGTCGATGGAGGTGCTAAAGTCTCAAAAATGTTGACTCTTGCAAGAGGATGTGCTGGGCTTGCCCGTTTGAGTAAGTGATCTGTAATTGTGTGCAAGTGCTTCTACTGGCTTCAAGCATCTTTTTGCAGGTGCCCCATCTGGGGAAAAAATGGCCATGAATGAGACCCTAAATCATGCTAAATATTGCAGAGAGCATATCAATGGAGTATTTAAAGATTAAAAAAAAAAAAATCCCGGATTCTGAATTTTCAAACCACCATTTCCTCCATCTGCACTCAGTGCTCATCATTTTGTTAGAAAACCACTTCATTCCTTCATCGCTAATCGCTCTCTTTGAATACTGAATTGCCTCATTAGGCTCTTTTATCCTGTGAATGAAATTCTTCCTCTGAGTCAAATAGGCAGTCCTTTATGTTTCCCATTGATTTTTTAGTTAAATATATCAGACCGGTTCTAAGTAATCAATAAAGCAGCGTGGGAAGACTTCTGATATTTGAAATCGTGTGGCATAGACCTTTTTATTATAATGCCTCTCTCTTTTGAAATCTCATGTTTAATGGGAACTATATGCCACTGGTTTGAGCATATGGGTATCTGGTTTGCTTTCCTTCTTTCCTCACAAGAGGGGCTGACAATTCCAAAAGGCCAATTCCTACTGTGACATAACATGGCAGAGTCACCCCTCATGAGGGGGTGGTCACTCTTGTGTCAAACAGCTGCACAAGTTCACAAAAAGTTTTGCTGGTTTGCTGAATTGGCGTCTCAGTCGGTGGAAAAGTTACACAGAAAGCTCTGGCTTGTGCTTCGATGTGATAGCTCTTCTCGGTTGTTAACAGGAGCTAAATAGCCGCTGTAATGATGATATTGTCTGCTGTAAATTGATCTCCCTAACTGAGCTGTTGAGCAGACTGTATATTTCTAAATATGGGTGTAAGTCGCTTCCTTCTGTCTCACTGGTTTAATGGTTGAAGTAAATGAATACAGATGTTTTATTGCCCCCTTAATGAGTGAGTGGAAAACCATGGATGATTTTCTCAGCATATCATCTACTTGTAACGTGCAATGTCTTTTGGGACCTGAAAGTCTGGATTTGGTAAAGAAATAGTTACAGATTGATGGTTAAAAAGCTGCCAAAGGTGGGCCAGAGGGCTGTCTGATTTACTGCTCATGGCTTTAGGGAGAGGTGAGAGGGACTCAGGTTATGGGTACACCATAAAATAGTAACAAGGAAAGCTAAAGCCATCTTCAGTCCAGCGTGTGCTGGGGGAGAAGAGCAGACACTTTGCTCTGGGACACAACTGGGAGGCTGCAGTGCCGCAGTGTGTAGATCAAATTGCCTTGCGTCAGTTTAGCTGCCAGAGGCCATGGCACAGAACTTACCGTCCAAATCTCACCTTTATTGAGAGCCTATGGGAACAAACTCTTTTATGTGTTAGGCTGGACCAAGTGTGGCCATATGGGAAATGGGTGGATAACAATTGCTGGTACATTTGCTGGATAGGTAGTTTCAGCCAAAGCAGGCTTTCTCAGAGTATGTGAAACCATAAAAGACAAAGGCAAATCCAAATTACAGCAATTTGTTTGGTAGTGCATAGGCAGAAGGAGACACATTTATGAGCTGTCAGATCGTGGCAGTCCCCTTGATCCATCCCCACATGAATGCAGACAGCTCCGCATGTTCTTGTGGCCAGCAAGGAGCTGAGGCAGACACTGTGTGTTGTCACTTGGCACCAGACACGAGTTCTGATTTACAGGTGGGCTGGGGTGAGTTAGTGGCTGATAACAATATAGGGTGTCTTCACCTTCAGATTTAATTTCTGGATGTTTTTCTGATGCATTTTGTGATGCTCCATAAGTTACTAAACTCCTCTATGCTCAAGCTGACAGGTTGTAACACTTTGGCTAATGTTCCGGGGCTGATCTAGAGTTTCAAGCAGAGCTTATCTTTGCTGTCACTGAAGAAAACTGTCAGTGTATTGTAGACCAGCATTTGCTGGGATATATCTCAGGGACTACAGCTGCTGACCTAAGCACCTGTTAAAATGCAGTTTTTAAGCTTGGAGAAACGATTAGTGTTCTTAGATACTATGACAGGCAACCCAACGGGGCCATAAAGCTGCTGGCACGGGCTGGTACAGCTCCTTGAAGTGGTTGATGTTCTCTGTTCTTAATCATAGAATCACAAAATGGCTTGGGTGGGAAGGGACCTTCAGAGGTGATCTAGTCCAACCCCCATGCAATGAGCAGGGATATCTTCAACTAGATCACAGAATCACAGAATGATTTGGATTGAAAGGCACCTCTGGAGATCATCCAGTCCAACCCATCTGCTAAAGCAGGTTCACCCAGAGCACATCACACAGGAATGTGTCCAGGTGGGTGTTGAATGTCTCCAGAGGAGACTTCACAGCCTCTCTGGGCAGCCTGTTCCAGGGTTCTGGCACACTCGGAGTAAAGAAGCTTTTCTTCATATTCAGATGGAACCTCCTGTGCTTCAGTCTCTGCCCGTTGCCCCTCATCCTATCGTTGGGCACCACTGAAAGGAGTCTGGTCCCATCCTCTTGACACCCACCCTTCAGATATTTATAAGCATTGATGAGATCCCCTCTCAGCCTTCTCCAGGCTGAACAGACCCAGCTCTCTCAGTCTCTCCTCATAAGAAAGGTGCTTTAGGCCCCTCATCATTGGATTGCTCAGGGACTCATCCAGCCTGGCCTTGAATGTCTCCAGGGATGGGGCATCTACCACTTCTCCAGGCAACCTGTGCCAATGTTTTATCACCCTCATTGTAAAAAATATCTTTGAAAAGTCCTCCTATGACAGCATTTTGCTTTTCCAGAGCCGGGATTGATAATTCATGTATAGTAGCACTCCAGTCTGTGCCAGCAAGCTGGCAGCTAATATTAATGTCCTGCAGGCGGTGGAAGCAAAACTGCGGCATGTCGAAGAGCTGGTGAAATGGGAAGTTGCTACTGTGCAGCACAAAATCAGCGGCCCAAAGACATTGTCTGCAGAAGTGGGTGTTTTTGAGAACACTGTAAACACTCACAAGTGTTAATGCATATGGCCTCAGCATGCTGGACATGTGAAATACCACATAGTTACAGTAAAGTGGATTCTTATGGCTGTTATCCAGCACAAAAACAAACCTTGGAGCCGGCTTCCCAGCTGACGTAAAACAAAGCTGCGTGAGGCTGTTGAGAAAAGTGTGCACAGGATGCTGAGAATAAAATGCTGTCACTCAAATCCCATCTTTGTGGTTGACCGTGTGGAAGCCAACATGCTTCCCACTTAGGGCCTTTGAATAGTGAGCTCCACTTTCTGGTAGTGAGGTAGCAACACTGGATTCAGTTGAGCTGTACCAGTTTACAGCTGATGGGAACTGGTAAGACAGGGATTGGTATGTTTACTGCCTGTCTAGCAGGCATGAGAAGGGATATTTGTGCCATTTGCAAATGTGTAGAATATTGTTTGCGTGAGTGTTTGACATGGTATCTTCCTCCTGTGTGTCCAGGCATGGTGGGCAGTGCCAAGGTAGTGTTGCCCGAGCTAAGTCGGAAGGTTGAGGTGATGCTGCTTGGGGAACGGAGGGCATGAGGAGAAGACAGAAGGAACAGCAGCTGCTTTTCAAAGCAAGGAGTAAATTATACTAATTTAAAGGAGAGGAAACACAGAGCAACAAGTGAAAAGAATGAGGGTACAGAAACAGATGGAACTGAGATGAGAGTGGTTTGATGCTCATGATTTTGCCATGACCACCACTCCTGTTATTGCACCTTCCTGCCATGAACATGCCTGCGGTGGAGACAGAAAGGAATGGGGTGGCTTCCTGAGTTTGTACGTGAATACTTCTGCACTCACTTGTTCATACAATGAAGTAACTATTGTAGCAAATTAAAAAAAGGTCTTCAAATCCAGCTTGCCTCTGCATGGTTGCTTGGATGTCCTCTGAGGGAACAGCAGAACATCACTGGCATCCACACATCTAATGCAGAAGAGTAATTTCTAAGCTTGTCCATCAGTCCTGTACAGGAGAGGTTTCCCCTTAACAATTCTGTTAGAAATATTTTCTTCTGTACTACGTCCTGTGACAGAGAACTCAGCCGTGTCTCTTCATGGGAGAAGATGGCAGCAGGACAAACATATCCTCCTCTGGCCATTTGAAACAGAAACAGTTATTTTAGTCCGTTGAAGTAAATCTAAATAAACGTGTCAGCATTGTTCCCCATGTCTGGAGGCTGTGGAATGAGTTGTGGCACCAGTTTATTTTTTCCCTTGAAGCTATGTCTGGGGTGTTTAGCGGAGGCTGGATTTGTAAGATGGTCCAGTGAAGAAAGTACCATAGCTTTAAAAGTTAGTAAGCTGCTTGGCACAACTAGGTAGTGAGCAAACATCTATACTGGCTATTTATTATACAATACATTTATAAAATTATTAAAATTATTTTATAAAAGCCTGTTTATAATACAAACTTTACCATACCTAGACCTGTGCTTATGTGATTGTCTTCTTGCATACTTGACATTAGCCTGACAGCTGCTTTATTGTGCACTGCCCCTGGTATTTCCCAGAATTCAGGATCCTTAGGAAACCTTCTGTGTAACTATTGCTTCAGCTCAATGTGAACAAGCCAAAGCAGGGAAGCTTAAAAAAGGAGCCTGATTTCAGCAGAGAATAACTCTGGGCAAAAAGAACTGCCCATGAGCAGGTTTAAGTGTGAAGGTATTGCAACGTGGTTGCAACATGCAAAATGGACCTGGTCCATTTTAGTTGAAGACCATTGTGGCTTAAAATGCTCTAGTACTGAGACTTATTTTGTAGAAACAGGATTGGCTAAAGTCATCCCCTTTCATGATGGCATACTGAGTTGTGAGGCAATTGTAGTTATTTACACAATGTGGAAGTAAACTTGCTCCCATGACTATAAACTGTGTCCCTTAGCCTTATGGCCTTGTAATGAATCCTTTTCAAGTATGTAGCAGAGCTGTGCTTGGAGAGTGCTAGTACTCACCTGACCAGAGCCTTTTCATATTCCACAATCTCTCTAGTATTCCTCCTTTCAATCATCTGCAAAGCTGCTGCTTCAGCTCTTGTAAACTATTTTGCCTTCTGCCATGTACTTGCACTCTGCTTCTCACATTGCTTCTCTGACCTCTGCTTGGATGATGCCAATTTAGAGCTGCAGCCCGATGCCCTTTTTTTAGTATAGGTTACTCCCTCTGCCTACCTACAGTGTGTCTTTCCATAAAGCACATATGGCTCTTGGATACTGGACACTTAACGCAAGTTGTGATAATGTTACTTAATGGACTTGGTCAGATAGGGAACTTTTTGCAGTTTGTTTTCATAAACAGTGGGTGGTATAAGGAAATTGTATCGTCTTGCAGTTTAAAAAAAAAATAAATCTGTATTTGGTAGGAAATTTTGGAGCATCCTACCTGCCATGCTTAGGTCTGGGATCACTAAACAAAACAGACTTCCCTCTTTTCAGGTATCACATTTCTGCCACTTGTAAACACTGGTGTAGAAGAATGACCCAGCTCCTTCTGGAGATCTGCAGAGCTGGATTGATTGTCCCCTTCCTGTTTGCTGCAATAGCACTTAAAAGCTTTCAGGCTTCTGTTCATGTCAGCTCCTTGAATCCAGAATGAAGGTTTAGATGGTTAGTACTAGTATGCAAAAATTGCTCCAGTGAGTAAATAAAGAAGTCACTGTTGCGTAAATAGGCATCTTCTGTTTCATGTTGGTCTTTGGGTTTTACTGATCATTATGGTGTCTGATTGCCTGTCAGTAGAGTACATTAAATTCTGTGGGAGTAACATATCGGGTGATGAGTGGCTTGGCTTCATCCTCTTCCTCATCCATATGCAGAGGAGCACTTAGCGTTTGTTATGTAAATACAGCATGTGTATGTTTATCTTCAAGAAGCACTTTTGGTTTTGCATTTGACTGAGAAAGTGATGACACTTGCAGTTGTGCGGCCCATTTCTTGTGAATTCCAGTATGAAATTTGTCCCTAGTTGAGTGAAGCTGACAAAAACACTACACTGCTGGCCTTGCTGGCTTTAGCCTTCTGTACATCCCATTAGCTCTCTGAGTTTTTAGGACCTGAACAGGGAGGCAAAGCCCCTCCCCCTGTTGTCCCCTGGGCACGTGTTTAAGGGGAATGCTATTAAAAAGCATCTCTAGAAAACTTTCACACACCTTTACTCCTTCCTGCGAGCTTGGCCATGAGAGGGATTGAGCCAACTCAGCTTTCATGGTGCCCTCATTCAGAGCTGCGCTTGCCAAGGCGGGACCCCACAGGATTTGACTATTGTGGAGTAGATGCATTGCTAGGAAAAAAAGAGACGGCTTTTATGGGAACAAGGCTGTATCTTAACTACTGCTCGGCCGCTGGGGAAGTCTGTAAAAGCTTTCTGAAACTACCAGGCTCTTCCCAAAGCACCACTTGATCTAGTGCATTTTGAGATGCAAAGCTGAGCCTATAAAACTTACCCCTGTACAAAGACCACCCAACACTAGTGGGGTGTGCAAAGAAATTTCTGTTTATAGTCTAGTGCAAGGGTCAGATAGCTTTGCTCCATCCAGAGAAAGCATGCTCTTTTGCTAGGCATGGGATACATGAGTCATTTCTATCACCCAGACCTCTAGACATAACATAAAGTAGATGGCATGAAATAGCATTAAATATATTAAAGATGGGAGGAAATTAAGTGTTTTCCCCCTTGCATTCTTAAGCTATGGAGTAATGGATTTCTAGTGCAAACTCAGCTACTAATGCAGACATGAGAAGTGAGGGCAAACAGTAGAAACCTCAAACTTTGTGCTGTAGGATTCAGAAAACTCAATCAAGTAAAAGGCAACACAAAAGTGCTTTCGCAATACAGATTTGGTCATTAATTTCTTAGCAGGGAGTTAGCTTTTATCTGCTTTTAACAAATGTTAGTAAACTGGTTTTATCTTAAGCTGCTTAGAATTTGTGACCCTGCCTGTATCTGGCATATTGCAGAATTTTCTCTCTTTGCTTGAAAATGACCCGTAAGCCCCCAAATCTGTATTTTTCCTTTTTCATATTTAAAAATGTATTACTTAAAAAATAAATTCCTTCTCAACTTGTGCATTCCCAGTTGAGGTCTTTTCTGTCATCCATTATGGTCTTGTGGAATGGCTAGAAGAGTCAGAATAACCCATCTCACATCCACCTAAACCAGAAAGAAATGATTTTATCTCATTTTTTTGAAATGTGTAAATTGTAAGCAGCAAATTTCCTCACCACTGGAAAGAAATTATTTGAAGGAGTCCCTCTCCTCATTAGAGATTGCACTTCAAAATATCGTCTCCGCTGAATGTTTGGGAACACTAGGGTTTCATTTTTAGGACTTTTTCCACTCTGTAATTAATACTCATCCTTATATAACACTTGTGGCTGAAAGCACTGTGCAAAGGGATAAAAATGAGCAGTCTGCCCTGTTAAAAGGAGATGAATCTACAGTACTGCTGATGGACTTGCTCCCTGAAATTCTCTAGTGCATGGACGGTTAAAAGTTATACGTCAAATATAATACTCTCGCTCTGTTGCACTCTGTTACTGCAGACAGTCTCTTAACTATTAAAGTAATAGAATTTAAGGCTAAGTATTTTTAGCAGTTTTTATTGATAGCTTTCTCTAAGCTTCTGTTTCTGAGGTTTTGTAATCATAAAGCAGGGTGGAAGGAGTTTCTGTCTGACTAGTGTGTTGAAACTTCATCCTCATACGGTCATGCACATGCACCCATTTATGGCCAGTGCAGCGTTTCCAGTGACTAAAGATTGCCTGACTTTTCTGATTGCTCTGGAAATCAGAAATAATTCCCATTTGTTGACCAGAGGAAATGAATACATTTTGTTTCAGCTGGATTTGGTCTTGGTATGTGATTTATTGTAGCCCAAATGTGTTTCTAGTAATTTTGAAATCTGTGAAGTTGTATCAATAAGTAATGTCTCAAATACGTAGCTATTATTTTATGTCGACAGGAAATGCAAAAGAAAGAAATGGAAAATAATAGAAAAAGGAAACCCAGTTACTTGACTTCAGCAACAAAAATGTTTTCTTTCTTTATCTAGATGAAGGTAAAACAAGTCCATAATCCAGCTTCCTGAAATACTCAGTAATTTTGTTTTCTTTATTTTACTCTCTGAATGCATGCACCATTTATGTAGCACATGATTTATGCAAAGGATATTGGGAATTAATTGAGATGTAGTAATCAATGCCAGCCCTAATTTCCCCATCAGGAAATTAGTTGGGGCAGAGCTGGTGTTGAAACATGTGGGATGTCTGTGTCTCCTGGTTGTTTCTGTCTTGAAAGAAAAAGAAGAAGTCTCCTGTTGATTGGAAAGGGCAACTGCGATTTTTCGTTAGTTTTTCCTGGGTATCCCATATCTTGGTGTGTGTTGGCAACAGAAGACTATGAATGTCTCTTTTGGAAACCTCTGGGAGAAATATCTGTTTTCGTTTCAGGCGACTGTTCCCAGGACCAGCATGAGGTCGTGGTCTCTTTGGCTGTCTATAAATTGAAGTGTGACTCAAGTTGTGAGCTATAGGCCTCTAGGAGGTTAAGGTGGCGATTCTGCTCTTTCATAAACACGCTTCTGGCCAAGGGGCGTAGATGTCGTAGCACTGGTGCAACTCATGCAGTTAGGGGAGTGATTATGCAGGGGAAGAAAATACCGCGACAGCACAAAAGGGAGGACAGGTAGAAAGACAAGCGTGAGATATCCCTTTTTCTGATGGACAAGGGAAAGTTGTTCTTGAGTGAAGAAGAAATGAACTTCAGCCTGAAGTCACTGATGGCAAGTGGCCAGTCTGTAGCAGCTGCTTTCCATTGCTGTAGGACCACAAACCAGCTCTCTGGAGATCAATACCGATTCAGGACTGAACGTGGGGCACTGGTCAGGGAATCTCAGATCAATCCAACTTGTGCCCTTACTTGCTTGTATGTGCTTGGGCTCCATCCTGTTCTCTTTTATCCTCAGTGACCAGATAGATGGCTCTGGCCCTCCACTCTTTTTCCGACAGACCCATTTACTGCTAGAAACAAGAAAGAAATAATCGATTTATTGCACAGTAAAGAGCAACTTTGCCTTGTATATACAAAATTAGTTTCCTGAGCTTCAAAGGATAATCAGACTTTTAATTATTATTATTATTATTATTATTTTTCTTCTTAAAGAGGAGACAAGTGGTAGGGGTTTCTCTGCACAGGCTGTGACCAGTCCCTACCAGGCTGGCACCAGCCTCTTCCACTGCATTCCATGGCATAAAGGATGACATTGCCAGAACCAGCTTCCTGATGTTGTATAGCACTAAGGAAGAGCCTGTCTTCTCCTATACTTTACTGATTTTTAACCCAGCCATTAGTTTTCACAAATGATATTATTTTCCCCTTTGGCATGGATCAGGAAGGCCTGTTGAAAACCACGGAATCTGTTGTAAGGATGGACATATTCATCACTTAAGCCTGGGGCTCAGCTGTGAACACAAGTGGTACTTCAGAAGCCAAAATACATTTGGCCATATTTTTTTTGTGTAATGGTTTCCTCAGAACTCCAAGCTGAAGTCAAACATTTCATTAAAATGCCCTGGGAATGCACAAGAAAGCTCTTGACTGTAATGTTTGCCTGTGGAGTTTTGTTTGAGTCTTCAACCTGCACTCTCCTTAAAGCCCGTTGTGCTGCATGTGAGGTGATGGAGGATCTTGAGGGACAATCACAGGCAATTCAGGTCCCTGTCCCTCCTGCCTAGAGCCTTCCAGCAGCCACAGACTGAGCTGGATAGTATCATAGTTACTGCATCTCTAATCTGCTCACTGCAGCCAACATGAACTGCTCACTCTGGTGTTGGTTAAAGTGGCATTTCTGCTACGTGTCCTCAGAAGCAGGGAATGTATTTTGATGATTTTGGTGAGGAAAGGGAAGCACTGATGTCATTATTACTGTAATTTCAGTTTATCCGGAGTCTCCTTTTACCCGTCTATCTAGCTGCCAGTGATACCAGTGACACCAGTCTGTCTTAACAGTCTATCTCACATCCTCCCCACTATTGCAGCATCCAGCTTCTGAGAAGCCCTAAAAAGATACAGGGACTGGTTCTAGATGGTGCTCTCACCATGGCAGCACTTTTGTGCTCGACTTCACCCGGCCGTTGTTCCTTTGCAGACAGTGGGTGCTTTCAGCACACGGTGGGAGGGTACACGGTGGGTTCGCAAAGCTAGAGCTCAGGTGCAAGAGTGGGTCTCTGCACACTCCCAGGCTTGGCTTTTTGTTTGGCAGCACAAAGAGGATGGTTCAGCTTTCTATGACTTTATTAATTTATTAGCAGCCAGGTCTGGGTGAAACATTTAATATAAGTTGATTAAATAATGGAGTGCTCTTCCCTTCTTATCCCAGCCACATGACCAGCTGGCTATTTTCAAGCAACTTGTTCTTTCCCATTAACAAGCAGAATAATTCAAATTAATCGCTTCCAGAAGCAAGAGAAACCATAGTGTCCCCAATTATCCATGCCTCTCTTCCATCTGAGCATCACTGCAGTGGGTATGCAGTTGTTCTAAACATAGGTTATGTTTTCTTTCAGGACCGTTTTATCCTTTACAACTTGTCAATCACCTGGAACAAAAACTCTGTTCCACCTTTCATTATTTTCCTAATCATAATGTCTTTTCTAGATCCGTAATTGTTCTTCATGGGTTATAAAGCCAGCATAATTCGCTGTACTGAAAAACACTGGTACTGATTTATGTGATTTCAGTTATGCAGTGTGCATTTAATTTTATGTCCAGTCTGGGGGCAGAAACCTCTCCAACCTGAGTACGTGCTGTGCAACAGGACCTCTGCTTGTTTTCACTTATTACTCCTACGGAGACAAGTATGTTTGCTTTCAGAAATGTTTCTGGAGCTTTGTTTTCTCTTTACACACTCTGCTTTCCACAATCACTTCATTGCCTTGTGGCATGCTAGGACTAATTTCATGGCTTGTTCTGTGGTTGTGAAATATCTGCTGTTTCCCAGCATGGCTGTAAAACAAGCGGGCAACCCAGCCTGGTGCTTAGCGCACCCCGCAGTTTGCTTCATTGCTTTGGATGGTTTTAGTAGCCTTTGAAACCTATTAACGTGCACCTCCCTCATGTGAGCTCTATTTGTACTGTGTCTGCATATCCCATAATCATCATTAAATGCGATTTTAATTTCATGTTTTTAAATTGGGGCTGAAACAGGAGAGAGTAAAAGCACATCTGCATTGTATATCGTACTCCGTGGGCGTACGCAGTTTGTAGCTCACTCTGTGCTGCTTTTTCGGGGATGGGAATGCAGCGGCAGCAGCTCTGTCCTGAGGAGCGACATTGTCAGATGTGCTGGTTGAGACTGCGCTCCTGCTCTTACTTGGAGATGCTGGTGAAAACCCTGCTGGTGTGCCTTTTCTTCTTTGCCATTTCAGGTAACCCAGTTCCTACCTGCCACTTGATCATCCCAAGTCCTGCTGGCTGTGGCACTGGGGGGTTAAAGGAATTTCTTAACACTTGTCAAGATTTAAAATCCCTGTAAAACAACTGAGAGATTTTGGCTCCTGGCTGTGGATGGTACTTACTGCCTAATACGATTTTTTATGGGCACGAGCATTTGCTAAGTTTTAGTCTCAGTGAGGTGTAAGAGGTCTGTTCAATGCAGCTCATGCACTGCTTCTTTACTGGCCACTTTACTTTCTTTTCCACAATGTAGCGCCTCTCTCATACAAGAAAGGGATAGCAGAAAACCCCGCTGCTTTCTGAAAGCACCATTTCCTTCCCCTTCCAGGTTCTTGAAGCAAAGTAGGGTAGTATAACCCAGGTCCACTTAAGAGCATGTTATTGTCTTTGTGCCAAAATCTACTGCGTTAAATAAAAGTAAAGCTATCTAAGGCAGACTTTTTACTGTAGCTGTGCTCCTCTACATCATGGAGGCTGGATCCAGGTCTTCGCAGAAGGCCATCTGAAACTACTGAATCCTGCGACAGCAATCTTTGCCGTCTAGATCCGAGTGCATCCTGAACAGCCCCCAGGTGGATTAAAAGCTGTGGCCATGAGAGCCCTGGAAGTCCTCTTTCTGCCTTTTAAACTGTGTCTAGGCTGGGAGAGAAAATGTTTCTCAGCTGGCATGGGGGCTGCTGCCTCATATTTTGATCTACGAAGACTCTGATAGTGCCTTGTTTTGTCTTTGCTGGTGAACTAGATGATGTTTGTGTTATTGCCTGAGCCTTGGTTTAAGGCACATGCCAAGCCTCGTGTCTTACCTTGTGTACTCTGGCACTGAGAAGGTTCGTGTGTTCATTTTAAGTTGATGCCTTTCTGGTATCACCAGCTGTCTCCCATTTCTTGCAGCAGAATAAGAAGAGAGATGAATTATTTAACTGGAAACATCTCTGAATCCTTTACTTGCCTGAGATTTTTGATGCCATGACCCCTCAAGGAAGGAAAGCTGAATAGTAGTGACTGATAAATAGGAAGTGTTTCTCTCATTCCCCCTTGCCACTTTCTCCTTTTTCCCTTCTTCATTAATGTATACAGACAGTTTTCTGAAACATTCACTCCTACCTTTGTTGACAAGACCATCTAGAGGCACTAGCTAAGTTTCTGTATATTTTGTGACAGGCACACATTGAGAGCCCAAAGAGCCAAACAGGATACACATAGACATGAAGATCCCAGAAAAACAAAAAAACCCCACAACATTATTATGGTTTTATAAACAAAACACTTGAATAGCACGGATATTTTATAAACACAGAATCACATAATGGGCTATTCTACTTAATGTAGGGAATGCTGCTGTCATCAATCGTGTATGTATTAGTCTAATAGCAATCAGGGAAGTGATATATATAGTAAACTAAAAATTATGTGTCAGAAGCCACGGAGCTATTGGAGAAAACTAAGGTTATATATGAGATTTTGTCATACAATTTTCCAAAGGCTATAATATTATACAATTCGTAGTTGTAGCTCCAGACTCCAGAAACATGAAGCTCCTGGCAAAAGATGGGTTTTCTGCTCACAGTTCAGTGTTCATCGCTAGTAAAGGAGCAGATCCGAGGTTGCAAACTGCAGGACTTCTCATCTCAAATTCCAAGGAGGGAGGGATAAGGTGTTCTCTTTGTGATGCTGTCTTAGCCAAACAAAAGAATCAAAATAATACCAGCATTTGAACTGGTTTTGTTCATATTCTCCTTAGTTTTGGTTATGTTTCTTTCTAGGCTTGGAAGGCGTTTAATTTGGGACGCTGGCAGATATCCTTAGGAAACTTTTATACTCAGCTCTCTTTCTTCTTCCTTTTATTTGTGAGAGCTAGGGATGCTACCAAGGGTGGAAGTATTTTCAAATGTTTCAAGTCTGAAATGAAAAAGTTCTGATGCTTTTGTTCAGACTTTTTCTGGGCTAAACCCTTTTAAGCTGAAAAAGGGGTTCCTGTAAGAATTTTTCCTAACATTTCAGCACTTCTTTCAGTACCACACAGCACACAGAATTCAAATTTTCCTTGAAAAATGAAAAATGGGAATGAAGAAAATGGCCTTATGTAGGAATTTCATTACAGCGTGAATGAAATTTGACCGTAGTACGGTGCTCATTCCAAAGGGCTCCGGGTTTTACAAAGGTTTTCTCCTGGGTCCCTCTCTCTGGGCTACCCAGCTCAGAACTGCAGCGCGAGGTCCAGATCCTGTGCTTCTAACCAGCGAACTGCGTGTGTGTAAGAAATGGAGAGCGACTTAACATTCAAGCAAAGGAGCAAATTTCAGTATGGATTTCTTCATTTTATTGACTATGCTTGCAAGAAATGCAGTGCTCCCCATACATCCTGTTGGATGCAAATGCCGGTGTGTACCCAGACATCAGAATCTCCACATACTTTCCAGCCCATTCCCTAAAATCCCCCCAAAGCCTACAAGAGGAATGCTGGTGTTTTTCTCCCCCCACAAGCCCAGCACTCACCTCCAGAGGGCACTGGGAACTTGCTGTGCTGGTGGTCACCAGCATATGACGTGCAAGGGGGAGCTGTTCTGTGGGCATTTCATTGCAATTAGGGGACATCAAAATATTTAAGTAATATTTTGACTGTCACCTTGCAAAGGACGTGGTTTTAGATATAGCTTGTATGCACTTTGAACTAAAAAAATCTCTGTAGCAGCTGTCTTTTGTTAACGAGATTATTGTGCTTATGGAGTGAATGTGAGAAACGTACATAAGCAGCAAAGGAACAGGTCTAAGTCAGTCATGAAAAAATCATTTAATGTAACTCTTGGGTGTTCTTACTTCTCTGCTAATTTGCAGCTGAACAGATGCTATACAAGCAAATGTTTATACAGGAAAAATATACAAAAGCAGAATTCTAAGGAGTGGTACAATAGTGCTTACAGACACTGTGATAAACCCTCTGCTGATGCTACTGAGAGACACTCCTTACCTTCCCTAAGCAGCGTCCAGAGCAGACAGAGAGGGAATTGAGGCACGGAGAAGACGAGGAGAAATCTGAGTGCTGGGAAAGGTGGTTATACCATTAGAACGGTGCTGATGCTTGGCGTTGCTTCTAAGGCCACGTTGGAAGGCAGTGGCAGAGATGCTGAGCTTAGGGAATGGTGAGTTTCAGGATGCCGCTTCTGTCACGAGCGTCGCTGGGTTTTTATGGCCTCCGCAGGCTCAGAAGGGCGCAGCAGCCCGAGGGACCGCAGCAGCCACGAGGCGTGAAGCTGCAGGCTGCTCTGCTGCTGGCCGCCTTCCTCGGCACTTGCACGGCAGAAATCCTCTCTGGCTTCACGACCCCTCGGTGTTGCTCTCCTCCTCTTGACTGAGATGATCCACTGGCTCTTTACAGGAGTTGCCCCATTGTGCATACCGGTGAACATGCTCCCGGTTTCCAGCTGCCTGTGTGTTTTGGGGAAAGAATTGGCAGGAAGGGCTGGCCCTGTGCCAGGGTGGGACCCCCCCTCTGAGTGAGCAGCTGGTGGGGGTGCTGGAGGCAGAGTCGCTGTGGCATTTCATCTGCCACATATACTGGGCTGAGACTGTAACAGCCAGCGAAATTGTGTTGTGCTTGTGCAGGTGCATTGGTTTGGAGCTGATGGAGAGGGTACAGAGGAGCCACAGAAATGATCAGAGGGCTGGAACAGCTCTGCTGTGAGGACAGGCTGAGAGAGTTGGGATTGTTGAGCATGAAGAAGAGAAGGCTCTGGGGAGACCTTATTGCGACCTTTCCATACTTGGAAGGGGCCTGTGAGAAAGGTGGGGACAGACATTTTAGCAGGGCCTGTTGCAACAGGACAAGGGGTGATGGTTTTAAACCAGAGCAGGGGAGATTCATGAGGAAGAGATTTTTTACAATGAGGGTGGTGAAACACTGGCCCAAGTTGCCCAGAGAGGTGGTAGATGCCCCATCCCTGCAGACATTCCAGGCCAGGCTGGACGGGACTCTGAGCAACCTGATCTGGTTGAAGATGTCCCTGCTGGTTGCAGGGGGCTTGGACTAGATGAGCTTTGAAGGTCCGTTCCAACCCAAACTGTTCCGTGACTTTATGACTGTCTGACTCTGGTGTGCAGGTGTATCAGCTCCAGTGCACAGGCTGGTGCGGGTGCCGCTGTGTAGCACCATGTCGTGGTGTGTCTGAGTTCCCAACACAGCTCTGAAGCAGTCCAACACTGGGACCTAAAAGCTGTTTTAGCCACAAACATCTCAGGTGTGCTGGAATGGGAACAGGCAGTTTGCTCCAGGCTGTCTTGTTGGTGAGGGGACAATAAGCAGTGTATAGAGAGGCTTCCAGTGTGGGCAGAGAGCTCCTCTTGCCGCTGGCTCCAAACCAAAAGCCAGGGCAAGTGGTGAAGAAGCAGCCAAGAGGTCGTGGGTGGCCTGGTCACTGGGATGGTCATGCGCAGCTTTTTCATAAACTGGAATTTGAGTTCCGTGGAAAACGGGCGCTTAAGTAGTTGGTTTTGGTCTAATGGTTCAACAAAGATTGAAGGTACTGAAATTTATAATTAAGTCATCAGATGTTCCAAAGTGTGTTCATTCTGCAAGTCAAAACGTTTTGTTTCAGCTTGTTCTGACCATATCCGCTGGATCAATTGTAGTGCCTTAGGCTTCTCTTCTAGGTTGTGGCTGAATTAATATCCGTGGTACACAGCCGCAGTTCAGCTGAGGAGGATATCCCGTGGCATCTTCTCGGATTCGGTCGAAGAGGAGAACACAGAGAAGGGACGGGATAAATGGGAAAAAAAGAATGTGAGATATCACTTCTCTGAGACAGTGAGGTAGCCGAGACAGACAGAGATTAATGAAAAATTGACCTAAAAAGAAGTGTTTTCAAATGGGTCAGCTGAAGTGTTTCAATTGGGTCAACGAGACCTGGAACCAAATCTTTCATTTTGGTTTTCTGATTAAAATAAAAGGGAAATTACTGCCTTTTCCTTTGAAGGCATTGGCAGAAAATTCCCACCCAGCAATGATAGTAGCACAGAAGATTCTTTCTCTGAGCTGATACCAAATTTCCATACCCAGCTCCTGGTCTTCTAGATAAGACTCCTCTTTTGCCTTCCTAGTTAATTTGGCCTTCTTGGTGAAATCGATGGCTTGGGTTTTGAGGAAGACAAATACAGTGGGATTTTGAGATGTTTTAGCAATCCGGAGTACTCTCCCCTGCTGTCTGGACTTTTTTTTCAGCTGAAAATACACATTTCCCCCCACATCTGCAACAACACTGATTTTTGCATTCTGGCCTGTTTTTGTTGCCTCTAGCCTTGATGTTGTCCTTCGAATTAGGGGTCCCATCTGTTGTTATCCTGAGCGGCACAGAAATAGAAAATCCTGCGGGCGAATGGAGCATTGCTTTGCAGGACCAAACTGAGCTCTGCATCCAATTTAGTGCTTAGTTTAAATTCTGTTGAATACACACCTTAAATCTTTGTTTTTCAGGGGCAACATGCCAGGTAAATGGAAATTTGTATTTGACAGTTTTCCATTTCCTTAAAAATGAAACATGCTACTAATAAGCAAGCTATGGGGATGGGTGGGGAGCAGGCTTGCTGAGACACAGGGATGGCTCTGAGCACGTAGTTGCCCATGGTTGTCAGTGCCACTTTTTCTTCTGCTGTTTGACATTTTGTACTCTTTATTTGCAAAACTGGAACCCCAAGGATTCTGTGTTTCTGGGCAGAACTGTGTCCAGCCAGGCACTGAGCTCTCCTGTCTTACAAAACTCATCCGCATATATTTGGCCTCTGGCCAATTCCAAAGCTTCTTTGAATACATGTATGTGTGTGAACTACTGTGTAAACAGTTCCTGGGCACAGTAAATAGGAATGGCACAGCTCAGTGCCTGTTTGATGGCACTTCCCATGAAGACATCTCACTTGTAAAACAACAATGCATCCATTAGCGGAAACATGTTACTTGGTTAGGCAGAAGATATTAATTAACATTCAAAATCCAAATCTTGATCTGAATTTTATAACCTCTTCATCTTTGGTAACAGCAGAAGAAACTCTTTATGTGGCTACTGTCCACACCTTTTTTTCACTACGCCCCAGTGGGATGTTCACACCATCACTGTGCGGTTGAGCATATTGCTAAGTGGCTGTGGGCTGGGAAGCAGAGCTGGCCAGACTGGGGCACTGAAGGACTCGAGCTTGAGAAGCAGTGGCTTTATTTTCCTTTATGTCTGCCCAAGCTTTTCTCTGATTAAGAAGGCCTATTTCTTCCACACATGCAGATATCAAGCCTGCAAGAAGATCCCTTACCCGCCAGCACAGCCGTGTCACTACTGAGTAATACAATATGCTTTGAGGAGTTGATTTTCAAATTTAGTATTGATAAAAGATGGGTCTGAACAGTAAAGTCCGAGTATAATTCTTGATCTAAGTCCTCCACAGCCGCAAATGTTCAAACCCTGGGCTTTGGTATGTGCAATTGTAAGAGACAAGAGGTAGCTGCAAAGTTCAGGTCAGGAACCTGCCTCTGAATCTCAATGAGTCACAGGGATTGTCGAGGCAAACAGTGGTTACTGTATGTGCTGCTGAATTCAAATCGAGCCATTCTTTAGGGAAAGAGAAAGCAACAGGCAGCTTGTCACTCACTGTTTCTTTTGAATTGGAATAAAACTTTTCAAACTTTAAAAATAAAGCTGTGAAAGGCAGCTACATTTCAGGTAGGCTTCGCACCATATAAAATTCACAAGAAAGCAAAGGACAGAGATTTTATCACAGGAATCTGGATCAGATTTATTTTTGGGATTTGGCCTTGGCTCTGATCTGAATGTGATTTTAGATACAAAGTCTACGAATTTGAGTTCTCTGTCACCCTTGGATACTAACACTGTGGGGTAGACTATATTGCACCAATAGTATGAAAAAGGTGAAATGAACTTATTTTGCTATTTCCATTACTGTTAGTTGTGAACTCAGGTTTTATAAAATGCCAGAATCTCTGGCAGAAACACAGCATACAAATGGTGAGGGTGACCAGTTCTTGTGTTCTATTCCTTGAGTTCCCATCCATCCTTACTGGACTGTAATGCTGGAGAGGGTCCAGAGGAGGCCACAGAAATGATCAGAGAGCCGGAACAACTCTGCTGTGAGGACAGGCTGAGAGGGTTGGGGCTGTTCAGCCCGGAGAAGAGAAGGCTCTGGGGAGACCTTATTGTCGCCTCTCACTATTTACTATAAAAGGGGCACGTAAGAAAGATGGGGACAGAATTTTTAGCAGGATCTGTTGCAATAGGACAAGGCGTAATGATTTTAAACTAAAAAAGGGGAGATTCGGGCTAGACATGAGGAAGAAATGTTTTACGATGAGGGTGGTGAAACACTGGCCCAGGTTGCCCAGAGAGATGGTAGATGCCCCATCCCTGGAGACACTCAAGGCCAGGCTGGACGGGGCCCTGAGCAACCTGATCTGGTTGAAGATGTCCCTGCTCATTGCAGGGGATGGGACTGGATGAGCTTTGAAGGTCCCTTCCAACCCAAACCATTCTATGATACTATAAGAATTTGAGGAAAACCTGGTCACCTATATCCTGGTTTATCTTGTGGTATGAAATGCTGACCTCAGTATTTCCAAGCCTGTATGCAAGAAGAAGGGTGATAGCAGAGAATGTGCATGTTTGGTCCGTCTGTTTGCTAACATTTGATTTCATTTTTCACTGCAGCTCAGAGATAAACACAAGCTGTAACTCTGTGCTTTTGTGCCCAGGAAAATAGGTTTATAAGTATGCGGACCAAGGAACAGAAAAACAGATCTCATTTTTTAGGTGTTAAAAGTCCCTCTTTGCAACAGAGGGAGAGAATTTTCATCCCCTTTGTGTACAGCATGCTCTAGAGTGGCTATTGCCCTCTTCCACTGCAGAAGGTGTGAGTGGTGCCTGCAGGAAGGATGGCAGAGGTGTTGGTAACACATTTCTCTGCAAGTCTGTGCTCTTAAAGCATGGAAATGGCCCAGCTCTCTTGGCATGGCAGCGCAGAGAAGATCAGAGCACGTTGTATTGGAAATAGGTCTCCTGCTTCCTGCACTGGCTGATAGAAATCCCAGGGAGGATTTTAAGCAAGGGTTTGTTTGAAAACAGATGAAAGCAAGCAAATTAATCAACTAGCAAAAAAGAAAATGACGTTCTGGAAGCCTTAAGCAGTCTGAGTCACGAACCAGACCTGCAGCCAGTGGCAGCGACCGGCTTGCCAGTGTGAGAACCCGGGAAAAATGTGGAGCAGGACACACATGACAGTGAAGAAGACGCTGCAGCAGCTCAGGTCTTGTGTTTGCAGTCAATAGTGGGAGAGAGGCACGATGGACATGCTGCAGTTGATGTTCTTCAAATGCTTCCTCAGCAGTTACTATCCACCTGAGAAAGAAGAAGAAACTCAAAAAAGAAAGCCATTTTCTTATTAACAGTGTTCCTTCTCACTGAACCACTCAATTGATGGTGTTTTCAGAAAGAAATACCAGTTTGGTGCTGCTGAATGCCTTCAGTTTTAGTGTTGTGTGGTCATCCCGGAGGAGGTACAGGGCTGTGCTCTGTGTCAGGGCCACCAGCAAGTCACTGGCAGGGTCACTGCTCTCTGGCTGTGAAAACCTTTACCACTGAGTTGTAAGGTTCATGCATCCTTTATCCTCTGCTTAATTTTTGTACTGGAAATTTATGTGGGACAGTAGGCGCAGCAAAGAGTTGGTAAATCGATCTGTGCATGTGGACAGGAATACTGTAATATTCTGCCTTTTCTGAGAGAAATAAGCAAATCTCTCATCTTGCACTGTTGCTGCTGAGAGGAGACTCAGTGCTGGAATCTCCATGTCTTGGAAATAAGTAAATGGGAATCATACATAGGAGATACATCAAAGAAGCCTAAGAAATACAACTATGTACTAATTTTGACTAACTCAAATATGTTAAATGGCTTCTCCCATCAGCTGGGAAGAACAAGGGAAAAGTAAGAACGTGTATTTACATTTCATAATGAATTTGCTTAGACTCCATTTATTCCTGTTCTGAGTTTAATTTTGATTAGTAGCCTCCTGGTAGGAAAGTCTCTTGGAAAGATGCATTTGAACTCAAAGTTGATCCACAAGAGGTGAATTTTGAACTTGCAATCCTGTGATTTTGCTGTGGAAGCACAATACCAAGAATCACACTCAACTGCTTAAACATTAAAAAAAACCCACCTCATAGCAACTATTTAAACACTAATAACTCCTACCCTGTATGACTTTGAGTTATCATTCCTAACACTGAGCTGCAGCAAATAGTTCTTTACCAATGGTTTTTTTAACACAAAACAATTTGATAAAATTTCTAACTGCTTGTTATCAGGAAACGTGCAAGCAGAGAGGAGGAGATTTACTGATTAAACGAGATGTTTCACATTTTTCACCCACTGCAGCGTGCATCCAGCTGCAGATCTTGGTCTGGAGGCTGAGATGGGTCAGCAGTGAGGGACAGATGGGAGCTCCAGGAGCTCCTTTCCAGTCCCTGACCTGGTGTCACTGATGGCTCTGGGTTCATTGGTGGCGGCCACTGCTCTGCAGTGCCACAGAGTCACAGAATCACAGACTGGTTGGGGATGGAAGGCACCTCTGGAGATCATCCAGTCCAACCCACCTGCTAAAGCAGGTTCACCCAGAGCAGATCGCACAGGAATGTGTCCGGGCAGGTTTGAATGTCTCCAGAGAAGGAGACTCCACAGCCTCTCTGGGCAGCCTGTTCCAGGGCTCTGGCACCCTCAAAGGAAAGAAGTTTCTCCTCATAATCAGATGGAACCTCCTGTGTTTCAGTCTGTGCCAATTGCCTCTCATCCTATTGTTGGGCACCACTGAAAGGAGTCTGGTCCTGTCCTCTTGACACCCACCCTTGAGATATTTATGAACATTGATGAGATCCCCTCTCAGCCTTCTCTTCTCCAGGCTGAACAGACCCAGCTCTCTCAGTCTCCCCAAAGAACCTCGCTATTTGCCTTTACAAAGACAGATGATTTTGCTTTGCACAGGAACTCATTTCTTGCTGGCTGTCCCCAAGCACCATTTTTCCCAGTGAGGGGTTGACCATGCCCTTTGAAGGACCAGAAAATTGTGTTTTGAGTGTTCAGCAGAAGCCACTGGGCAGACAGCTGCCTCCCTTACAAGGTTACCAGCGTGTATTTCTTGCTAACACGCCATCCTCCTGAGAACATCATCACCCAAGCCTTTATTGGAGATCGTTCTTCTCGACCCATCTATTAATAAGCAGGTGATGTCAGCCTGTTCCTCCTTTCTTCCTCCAGGCAAAATCTGGCCACAATGAGCAAATAATAGGTGAGATTTGGAGAGGGGGTGCTGATGGTGTTGGAATACAGGGTGACCCCAGGAGCAGGCGCTGTGACTGAGTCAGAAGATGACATCAACACTCCCGCTCCGCTGACAGGTTTGCAATCTGAAAAAAAAAAAAAAAACCGGCCTTAGGCCTGTGCTCCTATTGTGTTACAGTTAATGCTGGCATTCACTGGCAAGCAGTGGCCGCTGTTAGTTAATCGTCGTTTAATGGGATGGATTACAGAGATGTGAATTCTAAAGAGGTGATGCCATGCTCTGGTCTGGAAGTGAAAGTGGGCTCAGGTCACAGTGGGGAGTCACCCTCTGCCTTGCTGCTGGTGTGGACGCGTGTCCTGGCTGGGGCAGGGTGGGACTGCAGGTGCTGTGGGTGTCCCTTCTGGAGCAGAAGCAGCTTCTTTGCTGGCAATGAAATCTGAAAGTGGGGTTTGCCTTCTCCGTCTTCCTGCCACTGTTCCTCTCCAGCTTTGCCTTTCCCTCAGACTTCGGGAGGGTGCTGTTCACTACAGGAAAGACACTGAGGTGCTGGAGAGAGTTCAGAGAAGGGCAACAAAGCTGGTGAGGGGTCTGGAGCACAAGTGTGATGAGGAGCGGCTGAGGGAACTGGGGCTGTTCAGCCTGGAGAAAAGGAGGCTGAGGGGAGACCTTATCGCTGTCTGCAACTGCCTGAAAGGAGGTTGTAGCATGGAGGGGGTTGGGCTCTTCTCCCAAGTAGCAAGAGACAGGACAAGAGGAGATGGCCTCAAGTTGCCGGGTATTAGGAAAAATTTCTTCACAGAAATGGTTGTGAAGCACTGGAACAGTCTGCCCAGGGCAATGGTGGAGTCACCATCCCTGGAGGTGTTTAAAAGACACATATGTGAGGTTCTTAGGGACATGGTTTAGTGCCAGTGTTAGTTTATGTTTGGGGTCAATGATCTTAAGGGTCTCTTCCAACCAAAATTATTCTATGATTCTGTTGGGAGTAGGTGCAAAGAAATGGTCTAAGGAGAGGAGGGGGAATACTTGTGCCTCTTCTGTGGAGTGGCCCATCCTAGAATCTGCAGGACAGAGTGTTCAGCTCTGTTGGCGAAGCTTTTTCCATGTGCTTGTGAGATCAGCAGGGTGGCTGCCCCGTGAGGAGCCCTCTGCTGAGGGGCTTCCAGATCCCTCTGCAATGTGCAGCACAGCCCGCCGCTCCCACTCCACGCTGTCACTGGCTTTTACGTAGTCCTTGTCTCCTGGGTCACAAATGCTACACTTTTCTTGCAGTATAGTGATAGGAAATGAATATATTTCTGGTGAGCAGAAGCAGTGGCTTGTCCTTGAAGACCTTAAGGTGGGTACACCTCCTCTTGAAACTACAGTGGGAGCACATGTTCCTGAGCTATGTGGGGAGTCCAGTTGCCTAATTTTGCTCACAAGCCTGTCTGATGTACCCCAGGTCCTTGTGACCTTACCGTGTTATCTCCAGTGGATGTGTGGGATTAAATGGTGGCCCCATCCATGTTGCATGTTGGGACAGATGGTCACCTTGGTAGGTATGGGCTGCCAAACTGCGAAGTACTTTGGCAGTCATATGTAACAGTTCACTGCAGAGAAGGTACTAGTGATTATTCTGGTGAAAACAGGCCTTGGCTTAAATTTTTCCTTACCTGCGTCTGTAGTCCAAACCTTGCCCTCAGATGATGAAACAGAGATAAGTACGAGGCTAATCTGCTTTCGTGATACAAAGTGGGAGAATGGTAGAAAATTAAGAATCAGAGATTATTGGGCTGTTAAGATTTTCCTGCTTTATTTGTTCTTCCGCTGCTAATCAATATGTTGCTTTATAATTGCAAGAGCCAAAGATGAAATTTACTCCGCTCCATCCAACAAATCCCAGGTTTGATTAGCTAGAATCTGCTATATTCTTCTCATTCCTGGAATAGAATAGAAAAGCCACAATAAAGCTTGTATTTCTCTTCACTTATGAGAGGCAAATGGAATCTGAAACTGGCAATTTTTTAAAGACCTTTACATTTTACTTCCTCCACTCAGAAATACAGAACTGAGTTTCCCTTAAGTATATTCCAGTATTTGCAGATGGAATAAAGGAAAGTACTAGATGATGCACATGTAATTTCTTGAACATTAAACAAAAATCAGCCAGGTGAAGTCCAGACTTGGAATCTAGCAGCTTTAATAGCCGCTATAAGTCAGAATACTCTGTGGAGATTGCCACATTTTTAGAAAGCTGAGCAGGTATTACAATGCCCTCTTTCTTTGCCCCCTTTCTATCTTGCTTGGGCTGTTGCAGAAGAGGTTGTTTCAGTGCCGCTCTTCATTCCGCGCTGCGCATTGCAATAGTGCAGCACCACTCTATTCAGATTCACAGCAGGTCCATGGGGAACCGCTTGAATCCCCAACAAGTCTCAAAACCATCGCTTGAAAACACATACACCAATATTGAGCTTTATATAACCCTCTTTAGACACAGTCTAAAGCTAGAGCTACCACTCTTTCAAAAGAAGTGCTCTCTCCATGGGAAAAAAAATAAAAATTAAGCCAGCCTCTTCCAGGCAATTATTTCCAGGCCACATAGCTGGAGTGAATGATGTGAAATAATATTTCAGTAGCAGCCCTGAGTAGAAGGGTTGCATAACCAGGCACTGTCCTGTGTCAAATCTCAACAAATGTTACTAAGAAGACAGGGGATTTTTACTCACAGCTCGTGTATGTAATGTGGATTTGGTGTTGGTTACTCATGCAGTCCATTCCATTTTATTATTTATTATAGGTGGCTGCGTATACACCTGTAAGCCAGTAATTAACTTCTTTGTCATGAAAAGCCAATGACTAGAACAGCTGCTTCAGTTTAGGATACGTGGATTTAGCTGGACTGTGCCACTGACTTGGTATGTAAACTCAGATAATCCATTAATTTTCACGTAGCTTATTATCCTGAATTTAGTTTAGAAATTGGGACACAGATCTTTATAAATCTCTTGGCCATCTTTGCCTCACTTTGTATTAGGCCAATCCATACACTGTTTTTACAGCACGGAGGGTTTCTGTTACAGGGGTTAGGAGTTCAAGGGAAAATAATTCATTTCAGTTACGTGATTGAGTCTGATAATTACGATCAAGCCTTGGTAGCCTCCAGTTTAGCAGCACAATCTGTAGAAAGGTTCTCCTTGCCAGGTTTCTGATCGGCTTTGTTTGGTATAATGACAGTGAACATGTTCCAATTTCTCTGTTTCCAGGATGATTTAAAAGAATCTGAGGGAGGGTCAAAATTCACATCTGCAGCCGCATTTTAGTTGCTTCTCCCTTTGTTGCTCTGTGACGATTCTAGTGACGATGTTCAGTCAACTGCAAAGTGAGTCGATCCAGATCTGTACGGAAAGTCCATGTTTAGAGCTTTAAAAGCCAGCAGTGTATGACTGGCGCTTAGGTTTAGTGGACCCATCAGTAATTAGCCTACGGATGCTAGGCCAAGTGGGGCAGAGACATCCAGCATGAACAGTATTTCAGTGTTCTTCATTTTTTATTGAAGGGCTCATCATGTCCTGCCAGATGCCTGGTATATTCCAAACAAAATGTCCCTGTTCTGAGGAGCTTTGTTTAAGGACACCTATGAAAGGACAGGAAGAAATATGTGTGTTCTTTTAAGTACAGATCAACCAGGTATCCCAAGGAAGTCTGTCAAAGTGAGACTTCCAGGGAGGTTTGAAAATGGGAAGTGCTGTGGTTGGGCTCTGTCATGGAGGCACCCCGAGGTTAGTTTAAGGGACAACAGGGTCCAAAACAACTTTTATTAAACCGGTGAGAAACAGGGTTTTAGCACTCCAAAAGTGACTTAAATATAGGTTCGGGTATCAGTTGAGGAAAATTATTAAGGGGCAGCAACTAGTACAACAGGTGGTCCACAGTGTGCATGCACGTGGCTTCACCCAAAATAATGCCGGAACCGCCCCTGAGTCCCAGAGGAGTACACACTTGCCTGAACACGGTGCGGGATTATTCTTAAAGAGATATAGGTACTCGTAGTGAGTACAAAAAGTGTACGCTCGCGATTGTGCGAGGATAAATTTATAATACACTCACAATCCTGCGAGGGTTAATTTACTTACACGTGCAAATGTGCACGGAATACTACACGTGCTTATATGGAAGCACGGGAGGAAAATACACTTGCGATTGTGCGAGGATAAATTTATAATACACTCGCAATTGTGCGAGGAAATAAAGTTACACTCGCGATTGTGCGAGGAAATAATTTAAAGTACGCGTGCAAATGTGCACAGAATATAAATACACTCGCGATTGTGCGAGGAAATAATTTTATACGTGCTTGTATTAAGCACGGGAAGTCACACGTGCATATGTGCATGGAAAGGATAAATATACTCGCAATCGTGCGAGAAGTTTTACTCACACCTCTGGTGGCAAGGCAAGCGGAGTCTCCATCCCGGGGAGGGGGGCTCTCAGCGGCAGCATCTTCAGCTCGCGCTCCGAGAGACCGGTGACAATGGGCCCAGCCTCGACGAGAGTCCCGTTTTTATACTGGCTGATCAGACCTGACTGTAGGCATTCTAGAAGCTTCTCTGCACCCCCACACTGTGTGTGGGATGCCCCTGAAGCCTCCAAACATCCCCCACACTGGTCACAGGTGCCCAGCGGCTCACTGGCGCCTTGGCAATCCCTTCTCCTAATGGCCCTGGCCAGGGTGCTCTGGGGCCAAACAAAAGAAGCTGTTAGCCTCAAGTAGCAGAGAGAGGGAGATGTGCCTACTCCCTCCATAATGAAGGAGGAGAGGGGGAGTGAGGGGGGTTTGCATTCTGCCACAGGCTCAGGGGTGAGGAACAAAGCACAGTCACATGAAACTGTACACTGAAGGGTCCAACAGATACTGATGTGAGAACATTTGTGTTTTGAGACTGAAGATTTACTGAGAATACAGTTTTATCTTGAGTTGTAGCCTCAAAATCAGTGTCTGTGATGCCGAGGGGTTCTAACCAGTCCCTTGCTAGGCCAGCCCATTCCTGTTTGCTTGTGAGGTGCCTTTTCTGTTGCACAGGCTGATGCATGTGGTGTAGATGAAGATCCCGCTTTGATGGGTGGGCTGAAAACTACTACCCTGGACAATTTGTGAGATGAACAGATACACACAAAGTGAGCCCTGCTTTTATCTTTTGCACGTGGAATTGAACAAAAATGGCTTCCTCAATCAGCAGCACATTCGCTTTCATCCCGCTCCCCTAGCTGATGTCTGCCATCACTGAGACACTCTCCTCTTTGATCTGCTGCTTTTGTTTTCAAACAGCTTATTCTTTCATCAAGAAAGAGCAGCTTCTTCTGTGAGCAGAACATCAGTAAACACACCAGAGAAAAATGGAAGAGATAATAATATAAATTTATCTTCTGAGTAAGTTCCTGTTCCAGAAAACTAAGCAGCATCTCTCTCCCCAATGACATTTCTCTAATAACCATTTCATAGTAACAAGGCTATGAACAAAAGAATCTTAATAGCTTTAGGGTGTTGTACTATTCAATCACTGTTCAAGGTGGAAGGATTTAGGTGATAAGGACCCCAGCTACTCATGGCATATTTAGCAGGACCAACAATAGTTAAATGACATATTTTAATATGTTTTTGGCTTACATTTCACTATGCTACACTCAAATTGTCTGTTAGGAACTGGTACAAAGCGGCTTGAAGTCTGTACCATTCTTTCAGTTAACTTCAAGAAGCCTTCTCCGAAGCCTTTAAGTCAGGTCAATATTGGAGTTATTCCCTTAGTCTATTCTCTGATTAATAAGAGTGCGTTACAGCCCCTTTCCTGATGGGGGGAGCAAGGAAGCTGCAGGCCTGTTTGACGGTGGTCACTTAGATCAGCTGTAGCTCTGGCTCTATAGCTCCTTCCATCGTCATTTCTTCCGACCGATAGCGCAGTGGCTGAATCCTAAAAGGTCCTTATAAAGCTGCAGGTTCCACTAAATCATAGATGAGATCACATTTTAATTAAAACATTGACATTATAATGTAGACATGGCACAGTAATGCATAATATTTAGGAATCTCTAGTAGGAATTACATAAGAATCTGTTATGCAATATTTAAAAGCTGTGATATTTCACCAAGTTTGCTGCCATTGTTGCTGGAGAGTCCCTTCTCCAGAGCCCTTCCCTGGACCACATCCTACTTCTTGTGGCTATTTTTATAGCAAAGCAGTGAAGATATCTCACTGTGGAGCTTATCCTTGTAGCTGTCAATGGGTGTATCATGAGCAACTCTCTTTTATTGTGGGCCTCTTTGCTTTGTGAGTAGCCTTGTTAAACTCATGTAGATGCTTGTGAAGCTGGTTATCCTGTGGATGAGAGCCAAGATTTAATTTCTGGCTCAAAATTCATTACTCCTGCTTACAGACAGTATCCTTCCTTTTAGCTTTTATTTATTACTCTTTTGGCAAATGTATTATAGTGGAAGGAATTATCATGACAGCTCTGGATAAAAGTGTCCTTGACATATAACCATTATAATTTCTTCTTCTTATCGTATGGCAAATGCGACTGGTTTATTTATGATTTGTGCTGTGTAAAGGACTTGCCCATATTCTGTAGAAATGTTTGTAGTTTTCCTCCTGGCTTTAGACATCTGTGGGTTGGCCAGTGTGCCCATGAACAGTGGTCTCCAAGGGGATGTCCCCACTAGGGACAGCTGGGGTTCATTCCCTCTTTTTCCCCTGCTGTATTCACAGAATCACAGAATGTGAGGGATTGGAAGGGACCACAAAGGATCATCCAGTCCAATCCCCCTGCTGAAGCAGGAACATCTAGATGAGGTTACACAGGAAGGTGTCCAGGCGGGTTTTGAGTGTCTCCAGAGAAGGAGACTCCACAACCTCCCTGGGCAGCCTGTTCCAGTGCTCTGGCACCCTCACTGTGAAGAAGTTTCTTCTCACATTTAAGTGGAACGTCCTATGTTCCAGTTTGTACCCATTGCCCCATGTCTTATCA
This sequence comes from Patagioenas fasciata, assembly GCF_037038585.1. Classification (NCBI taxonomy): domain Eukaryota; kingdom Metazoa; phylum Chordata; class Aves; order Columbiformes; family Columbidae; genus Patagioenas; species Patagioenas fasciata. The sequence continues at coordinate 25,045,416 of NC_092522.1, forward strand.
TCGGTTGTCACTGAGAAAAGCCTGGCTCCATCCTTGTGACACTCACCCTTTACATATTTATAAACATTAATGAGGTCACCCCTCAGTCTCCTCTTCTCCAAGCTAAAGAGACCCAGCTCCCTCAGCCTTTCCTTATAATGGAGATGCTCCACTCCCTTCATCATCTTCATTGCCCTGCACTGGACTCTCTCCAGCAGTTCCCTGTCCTTCTTGAACTGAGGAGCCCAGAACTGGACACAATATTCCAGATGTGGTCTCACCAGGGCGGAGTAGAGGGGAAGGAGAACCTCTCTGGACCTACTAACCACCCCCCTTCTAATACACCCCAGGATGCCATTGGCCTTCCTGGTCACAAGGGCCCAGTGCTGGCTCATGGTCATCCTGCTGTCCACCAGGACCCCCAGGTCCCTTTCCCCTACGCTGCTCTCTAACAGGTCATTCCCCAATTTATACCTGGGGTTGTTCCTGCCCAGATGCAAGACTCTACACTTGCCCTTGTTATATTTCATTATATTTTTCCCTGCCCAACTCTCCAGCTTGTTCAGGTCTCGCTGGATGGCAGCACAGCCTTCTGGCGTGTCAGCCACTCCTCCCAGCTTGGTGCCATCTGCAGACTTGCTGATAGTACACTGTATTCCCTTGTCCAAATTGTTGATGACTATATTGAATAATACAGGCCCCAGTACTGACCCTTGAGGGATTCCACTAGATACAGGCCTCCAACTGGACTCTGCTCCATTGACCACAACTCTCTGGCTTCTTCCCTTCAGCCAGTTCACAGTCCACCTCACTACCCGATCGTCCAGACCACACTTCCTCAGTTTAGCTATGAGAATGCTGTGGGAGACTGTGTCAGATGCTTTACTGAAGTCAAAGTAGACCACATCCACCGCCCTGCCATCCTCTATCCACCTTGTTATGTCCTCATAAAAGGCTATGAGGTTGGTGAAGCAGTATTCCTCCCTTCACCATCACCTGTGTGATGTGAGCTGTAAAAACAGCCTGGAAAACAGCCTATCTTCCCTGCCTGTTCTCTCACTTGGTAAATGCAGAGGCTGGAGTAGGGAGTTATAATATGCCCTGGCAGGAGGTAAAGCTTAACAGGCTTTTTTTAGCCTCCTCTGATTATTCCCATGTTTATCTATTAAAAGATGACTCTTCTGCTTACAATTCCAGCAAATCCAAGTCTCTATTTGCAGGGAACACTCTGTTAATGTCTTTCTGCATGAGCCCCAAATACTTTGTTTTCATTGTTTTGGCTCCTACTCACTCTGGGGAAGATCAATAGCCAGTTGTGGTGGCTGTCGTTATCACTTCGTGGCAGGTGATGTAGTAGTAGCCTGCGCTGTGTTTGTTCTCCTTCTACTTTGGACACATAGTTCATCCATAAAACTAACAGTTGCTCCACGTTTAATTTGTCATCCTTGCCCTTGAAAACAGAAGCTGATTTATGCATACACCGCAGTGTGCAAGATACTCCCTGTTCACTGCAGCAAAAGCTGATGAGTAACCATGGGGTCATAAGAGGAGAAGATGTGGGACCCAGGCAATATGAGCCACTGGAGGCAGAAGCAGAGGTGGGTGCATGGGTGGTAAAGAATGCCAGAGACCTGAACGAAATGGGTTATCACTGAGTTTTCCTTTTTGCCACTGCTGATTAAATCCCCCAGTTGGACATCATGGGGGTGAGAAGCTGTACTCCATTTCATTTCATTTCATTTCATTTCATTTCATTTCATTTCATTTCATTTCATTTCATACTAAGGTTTTCAGACTATAGCAGTGTTCTCAGGAAATCTGTGTTTCATTTCACTTGCTGCACGGCCATGCTGGAGGTCTGATGTCAGAAGCAATCATTGACCAGCCAGGTTTCAAAAATCACACTGTCATTTGTTGCAATATGTCGAACATCTTCCTTTGGATAATGTGTGTCATTTAAGGTGTCTGACACTGAGCCTTTGGAATTGCTGGTTCCTTTGGAAATGTTGGCTTTGGCGATCTGAGCAGGACATTGCCCCCTTCTCCCCTGTCTAGGGAAATGGGACTCCCTTGTCTTGCTCAATGCAGCTTGTACCCATCTGGCACTGCAGCCATCTAAACCCAATTAAAGAAGGCACAGAAAGGAAAAAGCAGAGAAGGCTGATTTTCTGAAATTGCACTACCTTTTGTTATCAGTCTGTGATCAATGCTGTGGTAATTGGTGACAAAGGCAGAGGAAATGCTGGTTATTACAGAGGGTGAATGTCCCTATCTGTCATTTGAGTCCAACTTGTTTATCTTCAAATTGGAGCATGGGGTCATTAAAGCAACATAATATTATCGCATTGATGGAAGAGGCAGTCTGCTAAGTTCTTCGATACCAGATGGTAAATGCAGCTTGAGTTGGCAAATTGTTGTTCTTCTTCCTGCCGTGCAAAGGCTTTTTATCTACAAGCATAATAAAAACAGAACAGAAAAACAAGAAGAAATTTCTTTAATCAAGCATGAAAGATTTGAAAGAAAATAATAACACCAAGAAAAAACTCAGACAAAAGTACAAGAACAGATTCTACTCCAGTGCTTTGTGATTTATTCCTCATGTATGAGAGCTCTGAGGGCCAAAGCCTGCTGACTTTACTATACAGAGAACCTTAATGACCTCAATAGGAATTTATTAACAAAATAAGGTACCACTGAGCATAATCCTGTTCAGCTTTATCATAGTGGCTTCTTTTACAAATATTTCTGAAATTCTGCAGTTTTTCTAGAATAACAAGAAAAGGTGAGAGTTTTAGAAAAGGTAGAATTAATAAACAATAACTGATGATAGGACCAACCATGTTGATGATCGCTCTATAAAAGTGAAACCTTTAGAAATTCGGAGTTGCCTCCATAAACAAGCTTTGTCACTCCAAACCAGACAAGGTGAGTCCTTGGCAGTGTGCTGTAGAAGGCAGTCCTGTCCTGGTGGGGGATTCATCAGAGGCAAAGATACATCTTTCCATCTCTGGTTTCAAAAATCAAGGAATCCTTTTGGGGCCTCATGAAAATAGAGATTATAGTGCCTCTCCAGAGCACATAATGTGCCTTGAAATGCAATCAGAAAAGTCTCTGCAAATCTAAATCCCAAAGGCAATCAACATATTTTGGTGGAAATCCTGAGAGACTTAAGTTGCCTAGTCTTCACTATACAAACAAAGAAATGCCACTTGTCCTGTAATTTTCATCATGAGATATAAACATGTTTGGTTTTGTATGTTCTCAAAGATGAGGGCTCCAATTTCTATGAGTCTAACATTTCTTTTTGGTGGCATCACTCGTGGCTGCATACTGTGATGCATTTAGACATGTGGGAAGCGCTTTGTTCCGTGCACAATACCAGAGCGGTCTCTGACTTGGTCACCTTTAGACTGAAATGCAGAATCTGATTTATTTTATTCACTTTGTTTTTTTCAGTAACAAGTCTTCCCAACATATCAACATGTTTCTTCCTGCATTAGCAGGGATATAAGTACATGAAGTAATCCATGGTAATATCGATACAAAGGATTCTGTGAGGGCATTCGCTGAACTGCCTCTCTCTGTCTGCAGCACACTCCAGACCCAGCTCTCAGACCCTTTGCTTTGTGCCTGAGCCCACAGGGATGGTTGTAGAGCAGAAGCCCACCCACCTCCACATCTCTGGCAATGGTGCCAAAGTGCATCCCTGAACAAGAGTAAAGAAAAGGGCAAGCATCTAATGATACTTCTATGATTTGCAGGTTGAGGACTTTCCAAGCCAGAAAATATATGACTGACTTTGGAAAGTGAGCTGTTTGCCCCAGACATGTGGTTTGTGATGTGAATGTCCCATTCATTGAGCTGGCACCATTTAGAGAGCATTTTGATCAACCCGGATTCTTGCCTCAAACTAGAGTGCTCATTTGAGTGCTGATTATTTATCGTTGCTGTGAGTTTTCCTGTTTGTGGCCTTTAATGATGAGTGCTGCAGATGGCTTGTAAATTGAGACATATTTTAAACTAAGTATGGAGCTGGTTGTGTAACCTCAGCTGCCTTGGGAGTTGTTTTCGGAAGGGGGGGAAGAAAAGAAGAAGAAAGAATTTCCCTGCAAGTACTCAACAGACAATCACTGCTCAGTGAATGAAGGCATGCATGTCATTTTACATCAGCTATACTTGCTTACATTCCCTGTGGCTGGAGGCAGAATTTAAGAAGCCATTCGATATGGCTGATAGAAAGAGGTAATAAAACAGCACAGAAGGAACAAAGAAATGCAAACTTAAACAGATAACAGCATCACTCTAAAATGAACTCTTCCTCGCATTTGTGTTTTCAGGGAAAATAAATTGCTTACCTTCTGTATTATATTTTCTGCTGCAAAGACAGAAAAAAAAATATATATAGCAGTGTAGTTGTAGTTTAATACTAAAAAATCAAAGGAAAATTTATGCTGTGAGATTCTCAGGGTATGATTTACCAGTGCATTTTCTCTGCCGTGTAGCTTCTTTCATGGCAGAGGGGACTTCCATGGGCAGAGGAAACATTTTTAAGAGCTGCCGTGCAGCTCCTGACCTCCTTTGTAAAGACTCCCAGTTTGCTCCTCTGACTGCCAATTCCTTGCTGGTGTTCAGGGGCAGCATTTGTGATATGACTTTTTTATCATCCGTGAATGAGTAGAGGATTTCCGTCATCCTGACAAATGATGACCTGACTTCATGTCGTGACCTCATCTCATTGTGGCTGTATTGCACGGTGTGGGGTAGTGGAGACAGTCTCAGCAAGGTCAAGGAATTGCAGTCTGATGGAAAATGGTGCAGACCTTCTTCTCAGTGACCCAGCAGCTCCTGCAATTGCATTTCACTTGCTGAGCTGGCAATTAAAGCTATTAAACGAGATCGTGCTGTAACCCCGTAGCTGGTTTGGGCCAAGGCTAAGTACCAGGTGGCTGGGAGGAGGGTGGTTCTCAGGGCTGCTCCCATGGTGTCACGGTTCAGATCTGTTCTCAACTGGGAATGTTTTCTTCTAACATTTTTTTCAAGAGGTCGGCTGCGATTCTTGGCAAACTCCCTGTGAAACGTTGCGCGTCTTCTCCTGTCTGGGCATGATGAATTCTTTTGACCTTTGCTTTCTGTAACAAAAACCCAGAATAATGTGTCTTTCAAAAAAATCCTCAAAGGCTTTCAAGGAGAAAATTTGTCACTTACAGTGAGACAGTCAGGATTACTTAGCAGTATGTGTTTAGTGTCATTTGAGGAGCTGTAGGGTACCACCTGGTCTTTAGTTGTCTCTCCACAGGAGTGAAGACCTCTCATGAACCCTTTGCCGTTTCTGCTAGATCCACGTGGAAGTCTCAGATCATAGAACCATGTCCTGAGTTGGAAGGGACCCACAAGGATCATCAAGTCCAATTCCTGTCCCTGCGTGTGACAACCCCACAGTTTACACCGTGTGTCTGAGGGCGTTGTCCAGTCTCCTCTTGAACACTGTCAGGCTTGGGGCCGTGACACCTCCCTGGGGAGCCTGTTCCAGTGCTCCACCACCCTCTGGGTGAAGAACCTTTTCCTAATGTCCAACCTAAATCCCCCCTGGCACATCTTCCCGCCATTCCCTTGGGTCCCATCAGACTCAGAGAGAAGAGATCAGCACCTGTCTCTGCTCCTCCCCTTGTGAGGAAGCTGTAGCCGCCATGAGGTGTCCTCTCAGTCTCCGCTTCTCCAGGCTGAACAAACCAAGTGACTTTAGCTGCTCCTCATACGCCTTCCCCTCCAAACCCTTCACTGACTTCGTAGCCCTCTTCTGGACACTCTCCAGTAGCTTTATATCCCTTTTATCCTGTGGTGCCCAGAACTGCACACAGGGCTCCAGGACAGCCCAGTGCAGCTGAATCGGGGCAAGTGGATCCACTTGTCCCCAGGTGGAACACGTGTGTGCCCCTGCCTTATCCAAGGTGAAAGGTGCTCACATCCAGCAATGGTGGGTGCAGCGCGAGGACCAGCACAGCGGTGAAGCATGAAGCTTCGTTAAGCCTGTAGAAACCTGGCAGAGGGCAGCCGGCAGGCCAGACCTAAATATGACACCAGTGAAAGTTTTACCTAAATAAGAACTGAACTAAAAAAGAAGTGTAAAGTCATTATGGCTCAGATCACTACAGCCTCATTCTTGAATATCCTCTGGCTGCCTTTTGCTGTTTTGGCAGCACAAAGCTGCTGCGGCCAAGCACAAGCAGCTGTACGGGGTGACAAATGCTTTTATGTTTCTGGAAGAAGCAGAGTGCTGGTGAAGCAGGCTCGTTCAGTGCTTTGTATTGATCTTTGCCAACACAAAGTGGGTGTAAAACACTGCCTGATAGATCCTGTCTTCTTGCTTGCTGCACAGAGGGGCAACACCCCAGGGAGGTTGGGGTTTTAATGAAGCTGTTTTAATTAAGTTACTAACAAATACCGTAAGTTGACCTTTAGGCTGGTCCTCACTTTCTCCTTCACAAGGTGTGTGCTGTGGAGGATGGTGGAACCCCATATCCAAGATGGCTTCTGACTCAGTTTACTAAACCATTTCTAATTGGGTGACAAAACCTGTCCCCCTAGAACCTGAGCACCAGTTGCTGCCTGAGCAGAAAGAGGTGTTACAGCTCGGCTGATTTGTTTGCACAGTGAGAACACAAGCCTGGTGGCAACTGCTTTCTCATCCCAGGAACAAATTTAGCATCCCTTTCCCCATATGACTCAGACAATAAATTACACTTTAATCTAAATCTTGTAAATTATTCCCACTACAATAGCTGGGAAATTCCCCCATTTCTTTTTTTCAGCATCTCCCTTGGATCCTCTTTATCAGCTACATTGTTTCATATTAAATAAGTTATTGGGTTTACCAGGTAAGGCATTTATATTCAACATGAAAATGAGCAACACTCAGATACTCTTCTTAATGTTATTTCCTTATGAACAAACAGAGCATATAGCTCAAGGTACAGATTTACCTAAAGCAAAGAAACAAAGATGATGCTAGGAAGTATCCTAACTGGAGGGAATAATTGCCTGAGTGTTTTGCTCATTCTTCACTCATCTGCTTTCAGTCAGCCAAACATGCATTTGAAGCCCCTGCGAAAAAGCGTGCTGCAGAGAGGGGACGGGGAAATAGAGAGAATTTTTATCACCCACTGTGTTGACCCCACAGCCTGTGGGACAAGTCTCTAATGCGATAAGATTATTTCTGGACAGAAGCGTGTCTTACAGTGCCCAGCTACTGGATATCCTCTAGCATGCTGATCACAGAATGAGACACATCCTGAAAGTGAGGGCTCACCTGGAAGTCACTGAACAAAGACAGAACAAGCACCCAAATAACATATTTATGCAATTCAAGTGAATTTTGTAGATTTTGAGCTATTCTTAGCTCTAGTGAGTCTGAGGAAAATTCCAGTTTGGAGCAGAGGCCATTATCATCAGAGCTGGTCTGCACACTCATGGAGAAAACTTATTTGAAGAACAAACATTGCAATGAAAAACAGTGAAGGCAGAAAATTCTCAGTAAGCTCTCACAGAAGCGATAGCTTCTGTAAAATCCCAGCAATCTGAGGAGAAGCAGATGTTTTGGTTCTCCACCAGGAAGCTGTAAAATGAAATTTTGATTTGGTTCTGGCTGCCATTTGTCTGTGTTCACCTTAGATGTTGTTGCACATCATATGATGGAGATGCTCTTGGGCATCCAGAGAACCCGAGTCCCTCTCACAGGAGGCTCTGAAATTACTCAGTTACGGCTAATGGGAAACCTAAACTACCAGGAATGTTGAAATGTTTAGTTTGGATCAGAAACTGTAGAAATCTTGGTTCAACTTGCTGCATTCACACACATTTCCATTTCCTGGTGTTATTTGCTCTATTTCCCATTGTTGGCATTTGCATTTCATGCAATCAAAGTTTCAAAGCTTAAATGAAGTGAGATTAAAACAAATAAGCAGAAATAAGAGCTGTTCACTGTGTATCTTGGATTACTGGATTGTGGGAGGCACCGGGGGACACGGTGGATCATCTGTGGGTGACCACAGCAAGTGTTCATGAGGGCCAGGCACGGCCCTGCCATTCACAGCAGGGCTGGACCGAGTCTTGTCAATGTGAATGACCCAGGTTATTCCTGGATAGTTGCCTTGACAGCATCAATCTCAGCCAAGTTAGGCAAGAATACGTATTTGTTCCCCGTGCTTTTCATACTGCTGTGTGCGATTTTCACTTCCAACTTGCGACACATGTTGATTTACATGACCACTGTATCATTGGGATTTTTTCATAGTGGTTTCCAGGCAAATTTCATCTTTGTGTTGTAAGAGAACCCTGAGGCCTGTGAGGGTTAAAGGTAGAAATAAGAAGCTATTGCTGTTGGTGGTTGTTGCTGTTGTTTGTTCGTTTTCCCTCCCTTTCCTTTTATATGAATTCCTACACATTTATGATGTTGTATAGGCTTCAGTAGAGAATAATAGGCAGCCCCAAAAGGAGGGTAATGCTTGTCATACCTATAATAATTTTTCTGTGAGGACAGGACTGTCTGTTGTTTCTTCTTCATTTCTCTAACTCTGGATCATCTTCAGCTCTCCCAGAGCCTCTCCCACCTTTTTCATGGATCACCAGCAGATCCTTCCTTCCGGGGTCTCCGTCCTTTCATCCCATCTTACATTTTAGTCTGCTTTCTCTGACACGCTGCCGGCTTGCAGTTCCTCTGCTGGGGCTCCCTGGAGGGGTGTCCCTGCCTCCCTGCGTCCCTCCTGGCAGGTTTTTGGGTGGCCCCGAGCTGCCCCATGGCTCAGCGTGCCCTGGGACAGGGGAGCCCACCATCAGCAGCCACCTCGCGATCGCCACCTGCCAGTGCCCCCTCAGACAACACGTGTGAGCAAGAGGGGCTTGTGAGATGGATTGATTTATGTCTTGCGTTTTTAAGTGTAATTTGAATCCAGCTAGAGATTCTGCGCCACAATTACCCTCTTTACTGCTTATATGGCACACCTGCTTTTTATATTAAATAGCGAGCTCTTGAGGGAGGCAAGTTCTTTTTTTAACTCAGTGTATAGTGCCTGGTACAGCTGGAGTTGTTTCATGGGGATTTTGTCTGCTACTGCAATGTAATGATTAAATAACAATGAAAGGAATCTCTGGGGCTAACGCATCTGCCTAAAATCTGGATTTGCACTCAGAACTGTATTGCTTCATGCCTGAACTCAGGCTTTGCTGTGTTTGCGTAATACCATTTCATGACAAGAAAGCTGCACCGCAGCAAGCTAAGGGGTATTGATCACTCCAGAAAATTTGAAAAAAAAAAAGCAGCAAAATTAGAAAAAACGTAGTTAATTTGTTTTTCCCCAGCACTGAAGGCAAAATGTAAACAGTATGGGTGAGCTCTGGGAACAGGAGTCAAAAAGTGTGGTGGCCAAGGCTGTCCATCTATGTATCTGGTGTGAAGAGCACTGGGTCTAGAGACGATACTTGCTTTTTGTTTTGTTTTGTTTGCTTGTTTGTTCATTTTCTAAACAGAGAGTGGTTAAACAGCCTGTGAGGCAAATGGCGGGTGTCAGCCAGTGTCACAGCTACCGCACTGAACATTGCTCCCTGATGTGGACACATGACTGGTCCTGTTCCTCCAGAGGTGGAAAGCTCAGGCACATTTGAAGGTCCATTCCAACCCAAACTATTCTATGATGATTCTATGATCTCTGTGGAACGCAGAGCTCTCGGCTTCGTCTGCCTGAGACCGGCTGGTTAATGCTTTGCAGCCTTTATTGCTACAACAGAAACTCAGTTTCTCATTAAATTTTGTCTTTCTCCTCCTCTACTTCTCTTTGTCCCTCTCTTGAGGGTTAAGAATAGTGGAAAGACTTGAAAACAACTTGACTTCATTTTCTTGTTCTAAATAGATAAGGCCCTGGGCATATATTTGTGTGCTTCTGTCCAAGTTGCCTCCGGATCAAAACACCATCTACCAGACTCCTGCAGGAATGGCAATGGCTAAGTGGCTAGTGTTGGTCACAGGGAAAGGTAGTAGATTCCTCGTGGTTCGATGTCTGTTTTTCAAATATTTCCTCTGTATCTGAGTAATGGTAGTTGAACAATGGCCCATTAAGAAGAGTGGGATAGTGAGGAAACCCTATAAGGATGATACTGGGGAAATACCAGACCTGCAGCACCCACAGTGTACACACGTACGCTGTTTACAAAGCAGGTATCACACAACCTGGAGAACAGAAGGACCAATTTGTGTATAAAGGTTGCGTTATTTAATACATGCCACTGGAAAGCTGACCTGAAATGCAGACAGAAGTTCATTCATATTTGCTGTAACCACCTTCAGGAAGAGTGGCTTTGCTTCTCTCTGAGGAGATGGTAAGTCCCCAGTGAGCAAGCATCAGGGCTCAGTTACATGTAAACTCCTGGGTGCCCCTAGCAGGCTCTGAGTCTATTTAATTTATTGGTCACTCACTCTGTAGCAGCTGAATGGAGGAAGATGTCAGACATTGCCCAGTTTCACAGTTAATGCGTCGAACTTGTTTCCAAGGTAAATATTGGACAGCTTCTAACTCCTGGTGTTTTTCCATCTCTCCCTATCTCTTTCGCAATCTCTGCAATAGTAAATCAGCTGGGGTTGGGGGCGGGGAAGGGGGGCTGTGAACTCCTTTGCTTCAATGTGATGTGTTCTGAACCTCTTACCTGGAGTCATGGGGCTTGGATAGGATCAGCTGTCTTGTGTGAACCAAGTCACCTTTAGTCCTTGTGCTTGCACTATGCAACATTGGCCACGTCATATAAAATAGTCTGCAGGTTGCTCAGGATACATGATTTTGGGAGGTGACTTAATGGAATGTGGGTATTGTTTTTCAACCTCTGCTGCATTATGAATTTGAAGAGTTAGTTTCTTCTTTCCACCTTTTTCTTCTCTTACAGTGTCATCAGGAATACCTCTGCGCCAGCTGCAATGGCTTGTAATGATTCTGGGTGTGGTGTTTTCAGAGGGTATCTATTGATTTCCTCAGTTGCCTGGCTCAACACCTTTGAGGGAGCATTGATGAAATTTTTTCCCAGCCTTTGGGCATAAAAGGTCCAGCTCAAATGGGTTCTGGTGTCCTGAAGTACTGGCCCATGTTTTCTGTTGTGGCTCCTGATGACTTGGCTCTCTCCTAAGGCATTACCACCTTCAGTGGAGGTAAGATAGCAAGCTTTTCGAATAAAGCCTTACTTCTGAGCACATCAGGAACAGTTGCTCTGAATGAATAATGTGATCTGAATTTTGTGATTCTATAAAATGATTAAGTGACTTGGTTCTCCTTCATTGAAACAATACATTTCAATTTCAGTCTTTTGTCTTTTAATAATATTTTTCTAATATTCTGAGTTGAGATAAATTCCCTTTGATTCCACAGAACAGATGATAAGAGAGAGAATTAAAAAAATCCAAAGCCTCATAGTTTAAAGATTCAGGTGAATTAAACAAGAAATAAGGCTTAAATCAGCTGAATCAAATTAACCACTTGGTTGTGAAATTATCCCCGAGTTATGAACCGGAGGATTTGGCTCCTGTTTCTCATGAACGTTTATTTGTGTTTTCCAGCCCTAATAAGTTACTTTGCACTTGCTAATGCTGCAGTTTCGTCAGGATTTTGCAGATGAGCTGCTCTCCTTGTGAGGCAGCTCACTGGTGATTATACCACGGCACGGAGGAGCTGAAGGTCACACAGAGGTTGAGCTGGAGCAAAACCACTGAGCAAACATCGGACTAGCCCGTAGCAGCTTGACAAGCAAGTGAGCTCATTTCCACAGGGCTGGGAGGTTTGTGTAACTTTTGAACCGATTTATCAGGAAATTAGGGTACGGTATGAGCACATTGCTGGATTTTCACCTATTTCTTGATTCCAGCTAGGTTGCAGGCTTCAAAAGCAGCATCCAAAGAGACAGGATGTATTTTTATTTGCGTTAAAAGGAGCAACCAGCATGACATCATCCCCGACGATGAGGCAGGCACTGATCTCTGCAGTGCAGGGGGAGGGAGAACGCTGCCCCCAGATCTGTTGCTCTAGAGCTTGCTCTGTGGATGTGAATAACACAAATGATCAAAAAGGAAAGATCTTCAGTAGGAAACGAGTAGTAGGGTTGCAGAAGGGAAGTCTCTTGCTTTGGCTTCATGGGGAAGAAAGAAGGGAAAGCAGCAGGAGTCCTGAGAAACCAAAGCGTGAAATACTCACAGGGAATAAATGGTGGGTAGCTTTAACAACCATTTTAGCAGGGTCATAGAAGAATAAAAGGACTTACTGAGTTCACTTGCTGCGATGGAGTTCAGACAGTGCTCATTTGGCTGGCAGAATGGAAAGCGGCAGCAGCCCTGGGAGTTAAAGAACAACCCTTGGGCTGCAGACACATGGTTGTGTGCCAGTGAAGACTACAATGAATTAGGGACAGCAGAACAAAAGCGGCTCTACTTTGGTGTAGTTTTTAGCCTTGTTTTTCATTCTGAATGTTCTAGTTGCTTTTGGAAACACCTAAAATTTGCTATATAAATTTGGTAGTCCCCTCCTCATTTCCAAGTCCCACTTCTGTGGGAGCTGCCACACCTCTGTTGCGTGAAAACGTCTTGAAGGATAGTAACAAGAAACAGAGGGAGACTGAGGTTCCATTCATACTTTCCAAAGCTACTGTAATCTCTTCAGAGAAAGAAGCTGTTTCAGTTCAAAGAGTTATCCAGCATTTGCTCATTATTGACACTTCATTCACTAAGCAATTGCCATTGTGGTTTTTATTGGCCCACACACCACAGTCCTCTTAACCTGGAGACTGTCTTGCTGAACTTGACACACGGAATCTGGTTTGAAGGCGAGTTAGGGACATGGAGCTGCATCAGGGCACCATATTAGAGCCATGCCCTTTTGTGTCTGTGGCAAACGCTCTTGGGGTGGGGACTCATCAATAAACACATATTTAGGCCACAAATGATTGCTGGAGTATATGAAGGCAGCCTGACTTCTCTTTGGGAGGCTTTATGGTGCCTCCTTGTGAACATATTCAGTACAAGTAAATTATACTGCTGTACTGTGTTTAGACTTGTTTGATGTGTCTGCACCCAAATGTAATCCTGTGCCAGCCCGATCCCCTCTCTGGGGAGCTATGTTTCTGCCATGGTTGTGGCCATGCTCTGCAGGAGGCCATGGGGTGGGGTGGTCTTCAGAACTTAACAACATCTTGGCAAGAACAGTTTACAGGGGAATTCAGCATGCTGAAACCTGACCAATCTGGGCCTGATTCTATAGTGGGAATAATTCCTCCCTGAATGTGATGAGATACTTTCCCGTCCCTTGCTATGAACTGACCCTGCTTCCAACTCAGTGGAAGAACCCTCAACAAGAGCAGACATTTGATTCAATCTTGCTGAACTTCAGCTCCGGTGTCTTTAAAAAGTGAAAATACTCCAGATCTTAAGTACTTGAAGCCTCTGGGTTGGACCCATTTGAATTCTGCTCTGAATGAACGCCTGGGGTATTGGGGAAACTGCCCGGAGTCTTCCAGGTGAGAAGAGAAGAGGACTGAAGAGTAACAGAGTAATATGCATGTAAAGGCATGTTTAGATCCATGTTAGAGCAGAGGCTAAGCATCTTCAGTTACTTAAGCCAGGTACCTCAATTATCTCTGGATAATCAAGGCTGTGTTTTGCTGTCATACCCAAGACAGGGAAATGGAGGCACTGAAAAGGTTGCTATAGACAAAAAATTACCTTCCAGAGTCCAGAAAAGATGTGGCTTGACAGTCATTAGTTTTGCCTGCTGGTATGTATGTGTGATATTGAATTATTGCATGTTGTGTGAGCTGTGTTCAGGCCAATTCTCACCAGCTTTCCAAACGCAGGTTCATACAGATGAGTGTGTACAACCTAATTTGTTGGAGAATGGCTTAAAAATAAGGGACATGGGTCTGCAGAGCAATTGTACGAGCAGAGCGTGTTCTGAAGGCCTTAGCATAAGTAGCAAGACTAGGCCGCAGTGGGAACCGCTGACTGTTTCAGTAAAATCAGCAAGGTCACTGAGACCTTGGCAGAGTTTCACAAACACCTTTCAAGAGCACTAGAATGTAGAATAAGCATAGCTAGCAGCTGCAAGTAGGAGGACCATGCAAATGTGACTGTTAGAGCTTAAGCCAATGAGTAGGTGACAGGTATGCATAATTATCGTGAACTGTATAAGTATATGCTATTCGGGCTAATAAATCGAACTATGCTTTATCACTCATATTGAGTCGACCTGCGTGTTCCTCTGCCACTCAAAAGAATTTCCTACCAGGTCCTAGGACTTTGTAGCTAGGTACCTCTTGCTTTACTGGCCCTGTAAAAGAATACCTGTTTTACTGAGTCAGGTGGCTTGGCCCTTTTTTGTAATAAGCAACTGTAGCAAACAGGCTGCCTGTCGTCATTTACCACTCATATTATCTTTGTGGTATTGTGGGGCATTATAGCAAAGTCAATGAGGGCTTTTGTTGCTAACAGTGAAACCAATCAAAGTTTATATCCTGCTTTAATAAGAGTATGATAAGGTCAGTGTTGGGGGTGTAAGCAAAGCCTCCATGGGATCTGGCATATCCTACTGAAGTTTTTTATCATCTGCTGACCTTAATTGATTTGTACACAGGACAACAGATTGACTGGAAGGTTCTGAGGTGCCATATTATCAAACCCCACCAGTTTTCTGGACATTGCACTAGAAATGTCTCTTCTTGTTTTGCACATCTTTCATCATGAAAGGCCAAGCTGTGTAGAAACAAGCCAGCCAAGCTCAAGCTGTGAACTCTTCTGTCAGGCTAGCGCCCAGCAGTTCTATTAATTGTGTCTGTTCTGGCTGGGGGAAGAAGGGCCAAACAAATGAGCTTAAACAACACATGGGGAGGGAGTAATTGTACAACTATTTCTTTAGTTCAGAGCCATCCAGCTCCTTGATGTTAGTTGTGTATTAGCAGATGCGCCATGAGGAAGAAATGTTTTACAGTGAGAGTGGTGAGACATTGGCCCAGGTTGCCCAGAGAGGTGGCAGATGCCCCATCCTTGGAGACATTCCAGGCCAGGCTGGATGGGGCTCTGAGCAACCTGATCTGGTTGAAGATGTCCCTGCTCATTGCAGAGGGTTGGACTGGATGAGCTTTGAAGGTCCCTTCTAACCCAAACTGTTCTATGATTATATGTGGTTTTGCTTCCATGTGAAACATCTGGTTACTGGACAGAGGCAAGATATTAAAAAATGTGTTTTAACAGCTTTTTGCCACAAGAAACAGAGTTCCACAGCTAACACAATTCCAAATAAAATGGCTTATGTGGCAGACAGAATGACTGAGGTGAAAAAGGATGTTTGTGGTTCTCTTTCATGAGCGACAGGCTGTCTGGGAGCTGTGGTCACCAAGGTCTGGCAGACTTCATTCTCTGCATCACCTTGAAAAGACCACCTCAGTTGCCTTCCCTTTCCCTGCAGTGATCTTGCCTTCCAGTTGTCCTTAGCTGCTTGTTAGATGGGAGCACAGAGCACCCAAATGCAATGCTGAGGAAGTCAGCGGCATTTATGGCCACCATATTTCCCATAAGCAATCCTGCTGTCTACAGGAGAGGCTTTAACAGCAGTTTGGCTGAATGGATTTTTTCAAAGTGATGAGGGAATCTTGAAAAGTTTACAAACTTCACTTACAATATTGGGAAATGCCACTTTTTGTTCTAGGAATAACATCAAAGTCTTACAGGTTTTCGGTAAGCTGCAGCTGCTGCTCTATAGCATTTCGACTCTATCAGCCACTGCCAAGTCCAGAAGAAAATCACCAACCAAACCCCTTGGTAGGTGAAATGCCATGTAAAATTCAAACACTTCAGGTTAGATTATTTATTATGCTTACAGCAAAGGGCCGCAAAGCTCAGAATGAGTTACAGCATTGTGTTGTACATGGCCTTATCTCTCCATGGAATTCAAAGCATTTTGCAAAAGCTAAGTGCCGCCATCCCAATTACA
Organism: Patagioenas fasciata; assembly: GCF_037038585.1. Classification (NCBI taxonomy): domain Eukaryota; kingdom Metazoa; phylum Chordata; class Aves; order Columbiformes; family Columbidae; genus Patagioenas; species Patagioenas fasciata. The sequence goes on from NC_092522.1 coordinate 25,061,399, forward strand.
AATGAAGAAATGGAGGTATTAAGAAACTTGCCAAGGGTAACAAAGTCACCGGGAAGAGCTGGAAGCAGGGGCTGCAACCCAGGAGCTGGATATTACTCAAAATCCTGGGCCACATCACCTCTTGGCAGTTCAGAGGTGAAGTCCCGGCTACTCTGAAGCTGTGGAGGTTTGACAACTGACTTCAGTGAAGCCAAAATACAATCCCATAGGATTATTCTGCCTTTATCACAGAGGCTGTGGTCCTTCCTCCGTGCTGGGGCATCTTTCCTGCAGAAGAAAGCCCCGGCTGGGCAGAGTGGGGCTCTCCACCTCAGCAGTGATGTGGCATGCAAGCTCTACCTCCTCCACAGTCTAGACAGGAGATGATTAACTCCATTGCATACACTGCACACACACACAAAAACCCCTTATTAAATTCACTTACGTAAATATGTATATTTTTAAATGCATGAATCGCTTGATTTGTCCTCCTGTATTTTTTTGTTTTTAAATATGAAACAAAAAGAAGTGGGAGTGAAATGAAGGAAAGTTTCCATTGCTGTATTGGGTCGATCAGTGACTGTTGCAGCAGATATGGATGCCAAGGAAACAAACACACAACCAGAGCTGGGGATGCAAATAAGCTTCTATCAACTGGAGCGCTAAAGATCAGAGCACCCTGTATTTCTTGGACCGCGTTCCGCTCACTTTATTCCTTGAGGGTTATAATTGAAACTATCAAAAGCATTGAAGATCTGGAAGCAACTATCTACTCATTTGTTTATTCAGTGCAGGAATACGTTTGCATTAGGCACCCATCCAAAAGCAACTTCTTCTATTAAGAGGGAATGGGTCACAGCAGGACACTTAGAAATTGATTTGTTCAGTAGCAGGCTGCAAACACCCATTATTTCCAGTCATTTTGTAGATGAATGAGATTTTTACTTTCTCATGTATTACTTAAAATAAATGAAACAGAAGCAAAAGAAGTCTTAAATATGTGGAAAAATCACAGACATGAACAGATACATTTTCATTAAATTTAAGTATAAAGTACTGTTAGGTGAAGTGATAGTGCCAAGTGAGTGCAGAAACCAAACAAACTGTCTCCTGTATTTAAAGAGCAACGAGAAAGCAAGTTAGTCAAATGAGACAAAAGTAATTATTTGTACTTCCATGGCTCAAAGGGAGGAATGACCTTTCCAAGATTGTACAGAGCCCAAAGCCACCACCCTCATTCATCCTGAATTGCAACTTGCTCTTAAATCTGTGCTTTTAAGCTTGGTGGAACTCTTTGTGGACTTACATGTCCAGAACTTTGTAGGGGGGTGGGAGAAGGTTCTCAACAAGTCCGTCCCTGAAGGGCCTTTGAAATTCAGCTTCTGTGACTAGTTGAACTGGATGCAGGCACAGCCTGTGGAAAGGAAACAGGAGATGAGATGAGGTTTAAGTTGCCCAATGTGCAAACTTGCCAGGGTTTTACTCACGTTGCTTTTTACTTCTTCCAGCATGTGGACAGCTTGCAAGAGCCGGCTGGTGGGCAGGACTGTGTAAACTCACAATAAACTGATTGCAGATCAGAGTCTAAGTACTGGGGATTAGCTACAGCAGTGGAGTATGATCCGGGTTTTGCTGTCTGTCTTTGAGTCAGTTTTCTCTTTAAGGTAATTTAGTGAATTTACATAATGTGTAACAGAGGTTTTTGATCCTGCAGGGTTGAAAACGAGTGTGCTAATCTGGAAGGTAACTGACAGTCTTCCTAGAAGATGCTTGAATCACGCAGTTGTTTTCTAAGCAAGGCTCTGTTCTGGGATACTACCCACACTGGTCAAAAATTCTTCAGTCAGTGTCATTCTCCGTTATATTCTCTGCACACAGAGATTGATAGAAGCAGAAACAATTAGGAAAGTTTCAGATTTAAACTCTGTTTTAACTGTTGTTAGAAGGTTGTGTCAGGTCTTATTTACATATTCAACATTGGCTTGGTTAAGCAGGGTGAAGTCTGCAGTTCCTCAAGTATTATACACACTCATCTCTCATTTGCTCTTTGGGAAAGATGTGGAATTCTTATATGAATAACAGATAAGTGAGACCATATGTGGTACAATAGGTTGTATTCCTGTTTTGTTGCTCTTGGCACCTCTCATATCCTCTGAGTAAGTATGAAACCGTGTCTCCCTCTTCTCCCTCCTCACAAGAGCGTAGACTCAGTTCTGCATTTGCCATTGTGCTGACTTCTTATTTACCCCAAAAATCCAGTTACAAGCCTATCCCCCAGAAAATTTGTGTGCCCCTTAAGAAGTGGTTAATTTTAGCATGGTTTACTAGAGTGTTCAGAGCAGGAGAGATGTCGTGGTGACTGGCCCTTTTGCTTGTTGGAAAGGCAAGGCATAAAATGCATTTTAGAAAGAGAAACAGAAGCGCAGAAACCCCAATCTGTTTATAATTTTAACAGCCTGCATTTTGAAGGAGTGTTAAGCTAGTGGGGCGGTTTTGGAGATCTTCATCTGAAATGATGTTGAGGCTTCCAGTGTAATTTGTGAAAAATCAGTACATTTAAGAACAAATTAACGGTAATACAAATAATAAAGACAAATTCATGTGGGATCAGAGACATGAAACTGATGCACTGCATTGCGGGAAAAACTTTAAAGAAACTTGCGTGTAGCCAGAGCTGGGAGTGGACTTTGAGGGCCATGACTGGGAACTAAGGTGGTGTTTTCTGTCTTTGTCAATGAATCAAACAACAGTACCTTCTAATGGAACTTGAAAGAACTGAAACAGCCAAGCCCCATGATGCAGGGTGCTGTGTTAAGGATTGTATCTAATCTACAGCTGCTGAAAAATGTTACGATCTTCAGAAGACCTTACAGAAAGATTACGTTTGTTCTGCATGTACATAACTTTTACTGGGAAGGAGGAGGTGGGGTGGGGTGGAAAGGAAGGAGGAAAATCTGGTTTCCATTGGAAATATTTTAGAATGGAAATTTCCAACCACTTCTATAGTTAGCGAGGAAATAGAACATTTTGTTGCAAAGATTTCATTGGGAAACAATTTCCGCTTTTCATCAAAAAAGCTTTCCAGCCCAATTTTTCCAAGTAGGTTTAGTTGTCTCACATCGCGGCCGCTTGGAAGCACAGATGGGAAAGAGCACAGCTCTGCCGGAGCCCTGTAACGGGGGAGTTTCCCCAAATGTGGGGTGGTGGGGGATTAAGTGATATTCAGAGCTGTTCAGATGACGCTCGTCGGAGGGCAGTGGTGCACACAAACAGGGACCCGCTCTGTGTTGTATCAAAGGGTTGCACGGCTTATTATACATGGCAGAAAGACCGTTTCATGCACCAGTGAAATGCAGTCTGTTGTGGGTTGGAAAATACCAATGGCTGGACCTCAAAAGAGGCTTAGACTCAGTTTGGGATACCATAGAAAAGTCAACATTTGCTAACAGTTACTAGCCAATTGGTGTCTGAAACACCACATTTTCCATTTATACTCAGAGCAGGAAGCAACTGTGGTCTTCTCATTGACCACAGTGTGGTAATTTCTCTGGCAAATGTTCACATTTTAATGATGACCACTATATTTTCCATTGTTTGTGCTAGAGCTCTGTTTACGGCTTACAGCAGTTGTAATGCTCCGTGCTAATCGTTCATCCATATGGAAATACGTGTGACATATACATCTTTAGACGCTTAGGAGAATACTCACATAGGAAATATAGAGAAAGACAAGAGAAAAATCACTCCTCCCAGTCCTCCTGCAGTCCTTGACTGTACATCTTCCATCTTCTAGGTTTGCTGATACATATTTCACGCTAAATTATCCTCATGCCTTGGACATGATCAGACCAACTCAAGATAAAACCAGCTGATAGCTGTTCCCTTCCTTGAGGGTCAGCTCTTTCTTCCTCGTAGAGAAAAGAGAAGAGCCTGTCTGTGCTGTCCAGTGTATTTGAGGTCTTCTGCACCCTCAGCTGAAGCCCCGAGTCCCTGCGGGCAGCATGGCCGGGGTTGGGACGTCGCAGCAGAGCAGTGCTGGAGGCCACCTCTGCCAGCTGAGATGCTGCACCGGCGCAGCAGAAGTCCACTCGCTCTGCCCATTTGATCTCTTACATGGGGTTTATGTCAAAGCCTTGTGAACAGCAGCCAGCCAAGGCCACTTATTTGACCTTGGGCATCTGTTTTTTGACATAATTTGAAAGCACTTCTAGAAGCACAGTGAATAGGATCAGGAAGGATTTAGCTACAGCTGTTTTTGTTTTTGCCTGCTACAAATGCTGTTAACCGTCAGCTCAGCTGGGGCAAAGGACCCCACTGCCAGCTCACAGGTGTCTGTCACTTGCTCAACAGAATATAACTCAAGGAAGGAAGCAGAATTTTTTCCGCACTTAGGGATGGAGAGAATCTCAAAGCTGGGGCTGTATTCTGTCCATGTGACTGCTACATTGGTATGGTCTTCAGGGGAGAGCAATTCACAGAGAAACTCACTCTCCCTGCCTTTCCTCCCCTGTGGCAGCAAACACCACCAGTGAACGTTCCTTAACACAGGCATGGTGAGGGCTGTTAACCAGTGGAGAAGTGGTCCCAGTTAAACCACTGGTACTGCAGTCTGTTGTGGGCTGCCCAGGGATGCGTGGTCCATCCTGTATGTGCAAGATGAGTTGGTGAGACAGGTCACCTTGGCTGAACAGGGAACCCCTCACTGAGTTTAGTGAACAAAACAAGCACTAAGGATAGGTGGAAAAGGTGATAGGACATTGAGAAGGAATATAGAAGCATCTCCTGGGCTTGCAGGGTTGGAAGTCATCTGGAGTTAGAACTGATGAGTGGTATTAGGGGTAACAAGGGCATTCCTACAGTGACATCAGCAGCAGGAGGGGGGCTATTGCTGAACGATGAAGGGCACCGGAAGGACTAAGGGACCTGGCACTTCTTTTTGTCCCAGCCTTTCCTGGCAAAGTCTAATCTCAGGTCCCTCAGGTCTCTGCATTGCAGCTCAGCACCCAGAGAGCTCCAGCACTGATGGCCCCAGCGCTCGTGAGATGCAGCCCTGGAGAGGAGCCGCGCTTGAGCTGCTGATGGGCTCCGTGTATCTCGAAACCCAGCCGTGACCAGACCCAACATTAGGACTGACACGGCACAAATCACATTGGGTGACAGCCGCAGCTGGTGACAGGGAAGCTCCTTTCATCCTCCCAACAAGCAGGGAGAGTTTGTCCGATGCTTCCGAGAGCAACAGATTTTTCTTTGGGCGATGGTTAGATGATCACAACCCAGCAGCTGCCTCTCACTGGGCAGGTTTGCAAGGACTGCTCTCCCTTCTAGGCTAATACAGACAGCCCAGATTCCACCTGGCTTGGTATTTTGCAGTCGCAGGGACATCAGCAGGGAGCTAGTATGGCTTACATGAGAGGCAGGCAGGACTCTGCCCTGGGGCTCTTCCAAATGCATGGTCAGTCTTCTGAAATTACACAAGTTGCATCTATTTTATGGCATTTGAAGGATCTGACCTGTTATATTTATTTTGCAGATGGCTTCTTTGACCTGCTGCTGTTTCTAGTTTGTGGTGTTTTTTTAATGAGGTTCTCAAGAAACATTTATCCATTAAACCAGGTCATTAAAAAAATTACGTTTCCTTCCTGAAGCTCATTGTGGTTTTTCTGTCTAAGAAAACTGGGACATACAACTATCATTTCCTATGTGCGTGATCACTGAACAGTATCAGCAGAGACCAGGGCCGTTTTTACAAAGTGAACGTTGTCCCTCCCCATCTTCAAGATGCTGAATAAACAATGGGGTTCTGTAACCGGAGGATGAATCAAGGTGTGTCTTGTCAAAATACCTCAAACAGAAAGAAAAACCTGACTGAGTTTTTGGGTTTGCGGATTTTGTTTGTTTGTTTTTCAGTTTTCCTGAATTATCCATTATTTGTCTGACTGTATTTGGAGCCCAAATTTAGGCCATATGGAGTGCTTGTCTGAGGTAAGGTGTCAGCTTTACTAGCAGGTGACTGTGGAGGATCTTGGGGAGGCTCAGAGGCCTTGCAGCACACTCGTAAGCTGTCCGCATCCAGGAACAGTGCTGGCTGCTGAGGGAACTACCAGGGAAAAGCCCATGTCCGTGTTCTAAATGTTTTTAGCACCCAGGACCAGGAGGCTGCGGATAAGCTGCCCTTTGAGGGTGGTCCTGGGACTGCTCTGACTCAGAGATCACATTTGAGCGAGATGGTTGCAGAGGCTGAAAGCGTAACTGGGAATATTTTAGCAGCCTAACCAGTTCTGTTCCACTTCTCCGGACCAGTTCTAGGCACTAAGCCATCTGCTCTTGTAGACTATCATTTTAATTGCGTGCAACACTGATGCACTGAGGGTTGATCCTACCAAGCTCTGAATCTGCTCAAATTCCATCCCACTGCCTTCACTAGAGGGTGATGAGTCTTCAGAATCTTAACTGGCTCCCACCACAAACATGCTCTGAAATGAGAGTACTGGATCTAGATGTTTTTTTGATTTTTGGGAATCATTGTGACTTAACGTGGGACCACTGAGGATATTGGTGGCATTGGCTTGGGCTGCAGTGGTGGATGTCCTATTACTCTGCTATGCTGAGAGCTGTGCTTTGCCATCCCCCCTGAAACAGGTACTGGGAAGCAGCAAACATGATCCTTTCAAGAGAGGCACCTGGTAAGACTCCTGGTGGAAGCACATGGTCCTTACGTGGGTAAAAAATAATCTTGGGATTAAATCCTGAGTCTTGGCCTTTCCTAGACCCAAGAGTCAGTGGTTTCATCCCAGGTATTCATCCCAGCTATCATGAGCATGTGTCTGGAGAGATAAAAGGATTGAAGGCAGCATTCAGAGCAGTCTGATAAATCTAAGCTCAAAATTTCCCCTGAAGCCATCATGTTTAGAAGTGAGCAAAACAATTCTTGCCAAAGAAGAGTCTTTGCCAGAGTGATTAGTTTTTGAGCACCTTGTGGAGCACCTTACCTGATGGTGTAGGGCACGCTTTATATGCTGTTGCAGTCTTGTCATTCCCACCAAGAGGTTTTGTGATCTGAATCGCTGATAATGCTTAATAAGCTGAATCGCCAATACCTTGCGGTGAATCTTCTGCTTCGTACTGCTGCAAGCAGAGAGGCTTCCTGGCTCTGTTCGTCCAAGGCTTGTAGCAAACTTTACAGGTGACAGCATCTTAGCATCACCTGCCATGCAGATGAGACCTCCACTGGTGACCATTTGTTCTGTTTTGACCGAGGCCAACGAGTGTAGACATCAATCCAGTACAAAGCGACAAGCAGAAGGAGACACGTACCACAATCCTGTTTAACTTGAGGTCATTCTTCCATGCAGCAGCAGGTTGTGAGAGGAGAGGCAGTGCCTCTGGGACTTCGCACTTCCACGTTTTCCCCTTGGTGTGTCTGCAAGAGACAAATCAATAGAGGATTTGCCAGGCTGTGAGGAGGCCGTAAAATTTCACAGCCATGACCGCAATACATATGAGCAGCAGAAACACTGGTGAATTATGCAGGTTACGCCAAACAAGCAGCGATAAAACTTTTATAGGCCCATGCCATATTTTGTATGTGTCACATCTTTGCCTGGCTTTATTAGGTTTGTTTTTTACTTTTTATTGAAACTAATTTGTTGCTATGGAAACAACTGTATCCATCAAACTGGGTGGAGCTTAGTGACACTTCCTCAATCTAAGCTCAGTTCATTTAATTTTAATGATGCATTGTAATAGTTACTGCAGCTTTATCATTTCATTGTTGTTACCTCCATCCATCCCATGCCCCTTTTTGTTTTTCGCACCTACTGGCTGTCTCCACGGGTATGGACATAGTGAGCTCTTGCGAGCAGGAACTTTCTTCATTTACACTGTAATTTAAATGGTCTCAGATGTGATGCTGAATTAATCCCAAAGGATAGCAATTCAGTTGTAAGGAAGTTAAGTGTTCCCCAATTTCTGTGGTTAAAGAGAGGCACAAAAAGGTAAAATGATTTCTATGTAGGCGTGCCATTGAGCAGTAGTAGAGAGGGATTTTATACTGTGACAGCTACAGATAGATGGTTAAGTAAATTTATATACATTTATATTCATTCCCCCTCCCATCCTCCCAGCTCTTATACAATCTACAGATTTTCTAGTTACAGGGGACAGCAATTTACCATATGGTTACTTCTGTTTTCTTTTTGGTGTAAAAACTCTTGAGGTCCTAAGGCTAGAGGATCCTCTAAGAGATAAGCTGAGAGTGAGTGAACTCAAGGTTAAATTGCAATTTTTAAGACCATGTGATTTGGACCTGAATTTCTTACTACAACGGCAGCCAGGCTGAATGTGGATTTTGGAAGGACAGATATATTCCTTTTGGGGATTATACTGGAGTCAATTCCTTGTTTGCCAAAGATAAGTCTGAAATCATGGCAAACATTGAGTCTCGCTCTTTAAACATCTGAGAGTGGGTGCTATACATAGAAACTGGGGGATAGGGATTACTTTAAAAGGGGGTGAGCTATCATTGACAATGCAAAGGCAACATGTATTTATCAAATATCTATACTCCAGAGGGATAAAATTATACCGAAATCATTTTCTCCCCCTTTTAGAGGTGATCATTTGGGAGGTGCAACATGACAACATTCAGAGGTATAAATGAAAGGTGAAGAGCTGCATTAAAGTCAACAGTAGAAAGAAAAGCATGAAGGTGTATTTTTGTATTTGCAGTCAGCTGGTTGACTTTTATTCAAAGTTGAGACTCATCAGGTTTAAGATACGGTATCTCCCGTGTCATTCCCTAACTTTCCAAGTTGTGACTTAAAGGCGTGATTTAGGGGAATGTGATGTGACTGACTGACTTGGGAACAGTTTATACTCTTGCTGTTGTGATCGGATGTGTTGCTGTGGCTCCATCCTCACACAGAGCACCGATTCGGTGAGCATCAGCCCAAGCGTCTGATATTCAGTAAGCGTCTCCTGTCACACACAGCGTGTCCTTGTCCCCGGGCAGCATTCAGCACCGTTGGTGTGTCTGGGATGGCAACGGCAGCCAAGTGGGCCAGCACCACTCGTCCTCACAAATGAGAGGTGGGAATTAGAAAAAATACGGGTTAATGCACTAACACCGGCCTCTAGATGAAAAGCTGTGGTACATTTCCTGCCCACACACTGCTGGGTTTCATCCAGACCCTTCCCTCCCACTGAATTAATCACTCCACGTACAGCTTGTAAATGTTTTGAAATTGTGAATGATATGTTTCTGAATAACTGTGAACGTTTTCATGGGTACGTCTTTAAAATTTTCCACAGATGGTCTGGTGGTTAGGCTGCGATTTGTCAAATATTTGAACTTTCGAGGGATCTTTTCATGCACAGCAAATCAGAATATTGTTGTGAAAAAAATCCCTAACTTTCTGCCATTTCTACATTGTTCCTTCCCGATGGATGGGGTCGATTTTGTTACCATTTGGAGCGGAGAAATTCCAAGGCTGACAGAGCAAACATTTATGCTTGTAATTTGTTGTCGTCAGGATTTATTTCCTTGGACTTTTTTGGATCTAATGTTAAACATACAACAAAATACCTGGTGAGGAATGGGCAATGATGGGAGTGGTTGCTCGAAGCAGAGCGGTTGTGGGGGACCCCGGTACCGGGCCCAGGGGTGCTCCACGCTCCACAGGCAGCAAACGTGGCTGCTCTTGGTCATCCCCTGCCAGGAGGCGTTCGGGAGCTCGGGATGAGGACCCAGCAGTGTGGTGCACAGAGCTAAACCCGGCTCCTCTCACCGTCCCGTCGGCAGACGTTTCATCAGCGCTGTCGCCCTGACGTGCTGATGTACCAGACAAGTCGGATGCCTGCGTTTCAGCACACTCTTATCTGTCACCTCTCCCCGGGGGAGCGGTTTCCCTGTTGTTTTGAGCTCTGCCTTCCTGGTGGGACGTGGCTGACAAGTAGAGGTGTGGCAGTGGAGACCTGTGATGTTCATTTTGCCGTGGTTTTTGGAGTGAGGGGTGGTTGTGCTTCTGTGCCTGAAGACCCAGAGCAGAGACCCACCGGTTCTTCTCCAGCCTTTCCCACTGCTGCTCCCTGGGTGCCTGGAGTGGGGCAGGACTGTGCGTTAATGGGGGAAATGGTGGTGTTGGGGATCCCTCTGTCATCCTCCACGCTGCTGTTCTCCATCAGGCTGGACACCTGGGGACCAAATGATTACACAGGTTTGGAGAAAGACATCCCCTGCCATGCAGGGACCTGTGAAGGAAGGAGCAGACGTGTCTCTGGGCCATCTCCAGGTACCTAACAGGACCTATGACCTGCCTGGTGTATGTTTGCCATCTGGAAAAGCGTATTGCTTGTTTTATTGTCTTAAAGGCTGATTTCACTGTCTCACTGTATTGAACAGCTCTACTTGGCAGTCCCTGGTTCAAAGGCGCTGGTCAGGCACTGTCACAGCTCCTGGTGGGAGCAGACAGCAATCTCTGGCCATCAGTCGGCTTTGCTGGGGGGGTATCGCAGTGATAGACACCCTGGGAGCTGCAGGTCAAGGCTCAGGCTGAGGGATGAGAGGAACCAAAGGACGAAAGGAGTTTCTTCTTTAGTTATTTTCCAAAACAAACAAACAACCCAAAAACACCTGAATAACAGCATTTCCAAAGTCTCATTCAAGCACAAGTTGTTTATCCAAAGCATTGTTGCCTGTGAACACATCTTTTAATATCTAACTTGTCAGGATGACATCCGGTAAATAAGAGAACTAAGCTGTCTGCTGCAATGAAAAGAAAGGAAGAAAATACCTAAACTCCGAAACCACTTAAGTTTTTCCTTTATGAAATACATCGATAAATATAGTTCAGCTAGCACCCTGCTGATGTTATCATGTCTGAGAGCTATGGCAGGCTTTCAAACAAAGCCAGCAGAACCTATACTTAGAAGCAACCCTCAGATTTTTCATGCAAAGCACAGAAAAGAAATGGGAGTGATAACAAAAGGGGGAAGATGGTGGCTCGCCTACGTGTGTCTGCCAACCCAGCTGCTGTGTCAGACTTTCCTGTGAAAACCCTTCAAAATCGTGATTTCCAGGAATGCAGCTGTGTCTGCGCCTCCCCGCGCACCATCATGTGTCTGACCTTTTCAGAAGTGTGTTGACATGTTCAGAAATAAACTTCGCGATGTAAAGATAACATATTGGATGGGGAGGGGACGGGAATAAACAAATCGGCCCCAAGAGAACAGGTCCTTTAAAAGCCATGGCAGAGCTCTTGCAGGGGTCTGGATGTGAGCTCGGGTCTGGCAGCTGCTGCTTCTCTTGTGTCTGCGGGGCCGTTCGGGTGCTTATCACCGCGGGATCGAAGAGCCCCGTGTGTGTTCATCGGCTTGTCCTCACGTCACCTCATGCGGGGCGGATGGGGGGAAACTGAGAGAGGGGGAGATGAGCTCACTGCCCACTCCTCTCGCCTCGGCCCAGCCCGGGCACGGAGAGATCGAGTCATCGACCAAGCTGGAGGCTGCGGCCGCAGCTGGGGGAGCACCACGTCTGCTGAGCCCTGGCGTGGGGCTGAGACCACCTTCCTCACTAAGTCTTTGCAAGCTGTGTGGTTTTTTCAAGCCTCAAAGGCTGCTGATTTCGCTTTCACTGTCCCTGTCAAAAGCCAAGGTGTCACAGCCCATTTTCTGAAAGGCTGCCACCTTGTCACGGGTGCTTGATGGCTTTTCATCGGGCTGGTGGTGTGAGGAGGGCAGAGCTCCTCTGTCAGTTCACAGTAGCACCAGGACAAATGAAAATCTTTCACTGTGGAGTTTGTTATTTCTCTGTGTGAGGGTCCTGTTGGGCGCCCTGTGCGGGTGCCTTGGAGATAGTCCCAAATGCCCCGTTTGGGAAGTATCTCAGGTGTCCTCCTGCCCATTGCCAGGGACCACGTGTCAGCAGTGGCTGGTGGTGTGTCTGGTCTAGTCCATACAGTCACGATTCCCTCATGTATCTTCCAGACTTTGCCCTGGCTTCCTCAGGCAGGGGGGTAAGGTTGTCAGGAGGTTAAAGAGCTGGACAAGCGCTCAGAGGTTAAATTCCTGGTTTGCCACTGACTTCTGGTACTACTTTGGCCTAACCATGGAAAACTTTTAATTGCATAAGTCATATTTTATCCTCAAAACGTCTTACAATGCAAATGGGAGTGGTTTTATTCAGTGCTTCCAAAGATCAGCAGCTTTTGTTTCGCTACAGAAATGCACACCTAAGTCCACCAGGAGGGGTGTTTAAAATCTGGCTGGGTTTGGTTGGAGTGGACTGATTGCTTATGTTGGGCTTTTATTAATTAAAGTCTTTCAGACTTGCTTGCATATGGCCAAATGGTGTCACTAAGACTCCTTCTGTAAAATGAAAAAAATGTCATGTCTGGTCGTCTTGGGCAATGACAGAAATGGGTAACTCTTGTCATGGACATTTATATCTGTTTAGACATTTACTGAAAAACTTTGGTTTTTCCTATCAGGCAAGTGGGAAGCCACTGATTTGAGCCAGCAGTTGTGTGGATTTCTCCATAGGACAGCGATTTTTAACATTTCATTTTTAACTCATTGAAGAGGAAGTTCTTCTAGCAAAGCCCTAAATGATACACCTAAGCAATGTTTACCAAAGTTTTCTCCTCATTTTCTTACTATCCTTCCTCCTTTTGGAGCAGATGTAATTTGATTCTCACTGCTATTTTGAGAGAGATTCTCAGTGCTCTTTAATCAAGAGCGAGAAAATGGAAAAGTGCCAGAGAAGCACATAAAGTTTAGGAGAAACTGGACAGAGCAAAGTATAAATGCTCTCCCATTTTAAGAATTACCATTGACTGCAAAACAGCCAATGAACATTTTCTACTGTAAGCTCCACTGTTATAGTTTTATAGAGGATTTATCCAGAACAGTGACTTCTTCGGTAATTTTCCGACCCAGTTCACCAAAGACTAAGCTGCGAATGCCACACCTTGCTGACTGCCTTTTTTTTAAAACATTTTCTGCTGTCTTAGCTGACTGTTGGTATTTCTGTCACCCGTCGTTCATTGATCACTGAGTCAGAGGATGATTCAAATGTTATTTGAACAGCGATATTTGAAGATCGTTTATCAGTGACTCTGTCTGTGGGAGGCACATTTTGCAATCTGTACTTGATATTTTTTCCCCTCTGATAACATGGAGACCTGGTGGTGTTACAGGTCCATTGGCTCACCTCACCTCCGTGTCACTGCACTTCACCAGCGTTCCTGCTCTTTTCTGAGCTCCCCCAGTGAGATGCACCGGCGGAGAGTTAATATTGCCAAGCTCTGGCACCAGCGTGCTTGTCTTTGCTTAAATGTATAGCAAGTATGGTGATCCCTGTCTTTGGGTGCCGGTAGTTGAGGCAGGTCCTACCTCCTTGCAGAGAGGGAGAGTGAGAGCAGCGTATTGCCAATCCATGGGAATGGCAGGGGATCATAGAGTCATAGAATCATCTGGATTGGAAGAGATCCTCAAGATCATCAAGCCCAACCCTAATATCACAGTATCACAGTATGTTTGGGATTGGAAGGGACCTCGAAAGATCATCCAGTCCAATCCCCCTGCTGGAGCAGGAACGCCTAGGTGAGGTCGCACAGGAACATGTCCAGGCGGGTTTGAATGTCTCCAGGGAAGGAGACTCCACAACCTCTGCCTCTTTGCAACACGTTTGTTGTAGTGCTTAGTTTTGATCCTCAACACCAAATTTTCTTCCATTCTTAATAAATTATAGAGCGTAGCTTTAGCAACACAGTTATTGAAAGAGATAGTGTTTAATTCAACACATTAAAAACCTATTATATTCCTACATCATAAGGGGATAATAATTGTTTTATTATTAAAACATGCTTTACACTCTGACAGTGTTTAATACCTTTTCTGAAATCAGGGCAGCACAACGATACCGACAGAAAAGCTAAAGATTATATGATGCAGAGTCCTTTTGGTTGTCCTCGTTCTGCTGGGAAGTGGCCCTGAGAGACACCAGACTTGGAGAAGCAGCTCACTGTTGCTTTTCTCCTGCTCCTGTGGCTTTTGCCAGCTGCTGGGTTAGCTGAGCCAGGGCCCCGAGGTGTTGATTGCTCTCTCAGGAGGGCGAAGGGCTGTGTTCACCTTTTCAGTGAAGGGCATGGCCGGAGGTATTTTCTGTGCGCTGTCACTAGAAAGCTATACCATCAATCAGGCTTTGCTCTGCAAGGTCTACAGAAGAAGAACCTGGTGTGTAGAGCTCTCTTCACGCTCCCACGCAGAGGTTGGGTCATGCCAGTCCATGTAACTCAATAGGTACCCCATGGGTAAGCGGTATCAGGATCATATTCCATAGGAGAATGATCTGACCTTTCTTGTTTATACGGTAAGTGTGTCCAGGAGGCTTCTTTGTCAGCCCGGTAGTCCCAGCTGCCAGCTCACAGCCTGTCTTGTCAGCTCCAAAGCTCTTGCCAGGGCTTTGAAGTTAACAAAGAGTTATTTGGAGTTACAGGGTTTTATTTCATAGAGAACCCCTGTGCATGGCTGAAATAAAAATATTCTTCTGAGTCAGAACCTGCACATTCAGCTGTGCTGGAGTGACGGTGGGCTGTAACAACACACATTAAATGCAGGTCAGTTTGTGTCCGTCTCCAAATCCCGACGAAGATGAGATGGTCTTGATAATTAAGGACAGGCCATGGGAGGTTGCTGCTGGCAAAATCAGCAAGAGCTCAGAAGGGTTTATTTTAGTTCTCACCCAGTTGTGGAGCAGGCTGGTAGAGGCAACCTTTGTATGTGACCGGCCCTTTGGGGACAGACTTTTTAGAAGGGCGTGTTACAACAGGAGAAGGGGTGATGGTTTTAAGGTTTTAAATAGAAGAGGGGAGATTCAGGTTAGATGTGAGGAAGAAATTTTTTACAATGAGGGTGGTGAAACACTGGCCCAGGTTGCCCAGAGAGGTGGCAGATGCCCCATCCCTGGAGACATCCCAGGCCAGGCTGGACGGGGCTCTGAGCAACCTGATCTGGTTGAAGATGTCCCTGCTCATTGCAGGGGGTTGGACTGGATGGGCTTTGAAGGTGCCTTCCAACCCAAATCATTCTATGACTCTCTCATCTAGCTGAGACAGTATGGCCTTCTTGTGTTTAACACTGGCAAAATATTTGAGTGGTATCTACTGTTCTCTGAAGAGGGGCTCAGTTGGCTCAGATTTTCACATGCTGTCCCAGTGTCCAATCCCCGTGGCTCACTGTGGTTGGTGAGGAACTAAGAGGAACTTCAGAAGAATGTTCTCAGTCCATCTCTACTTGGTTCACAAATGTGGGTGCCCATTCAGTAGATCTTTCTAGTTCTCAGTATGCTAACGTGATATTTTTCTGCATCAAACAGCTAAGAAAAAAATATCTTGCTTAATGTTATACAAGTGAACGTGTTTATGAGGCAGAACAATATAATTCATCTATCAAACAGAATTTTTTCATACTATTACAGAAGCATCTCAAAGCCCTTAACTCATTTAAGGTGCCTGTGTGCTGGCTGTTAGATGCCTGCACATTGTCAGAGACTCTTCCCTAAACTGATAAAAGTAACAAAGAGAAGGGAGAATCCCTATTGTACAGGGTGAAAATTAAGTGATTCGCTCCAAGTCACAGCTGAGGTCTGTGGTAAAGCTGGGAACAAAACTGTAATCCTCCCCAAGTCTCAAGCCCTTCCCTGCAAATACTCCCTTGTGTTGTTATGCCTTATTTAATCCATAACAATAAAATAACACTGACTATGCTAAGGGAGTCCTTTCATGCTTTTGGTGCTGATGGCCAAATGAGACATGAATATATCTGAACAGTAATTGCAACTGATTAATTATGACCACAGCATATCTGACATCGCATCTGTTTATTCTGAAGCCTACTCATTCAGGGGCAGACCACTCTGGTGTAAAACATCTCCCAGGATCCACCTCTTGCTGTGATTGCGTGAATGTGCATCTGGTTTTCCACAGAGCAGAGCAAGAAGCAAACCCATGATCTCCTGGGCTGGTTTGGGTCAGGCTGTCCCTGGACCTCAGCAACTATAGGGACAAATTCCTTTCTTTTGTGGGTGCCCTGCCACAGGGGCTCAGGCAGGGCTGGGCTGATGAAAGGGTGGGAGGGAAGAGGGGCACAGCTTGTTTTGTGTGTGCCCACACGACTGAAACCAGCTGGCCAAGCGGGGAGCAGATGAGCATCCTTGAAAGGGCATAGTGATTGAGTCATGTCTGTCTCCTCATCACCTGGCTCCTCAAAATAGTCCTGTGTCTTAACCAGGACTTTACAGGAAACGGTTCTCCATCTCATACCAGTATTTCGGATTATAGTTCTCAATATACTCCAAGACTAACCTGAGACCTTTTAATTTCTTTTTTCCCCATACAGCCAGCATGAGGCCAGCCTTAACAAGCCCAACAGACAGTGGTGCTGGCAGGTGCTGGAGGAGGAGAAGACAAGCTGCGGTCCATGCCCTCAGGAGCCCACATTGAGCGTCTGACCTGGGTTTCTAAGGACCAGGTGGGTGTTACATTTGCCAGGCTTTGGGCTGTTCTCAGGAGAAACCATTCCTGGGTTTGGCCATTATTTTTTGTTTGTCAGAAACTTGCTCAGTCCCATCCCAGGTGAGTTTCCTCGGAGCTTTTCTTATGGAGGCCTTTACTGGTTCTTCGGGAAACATAAGGGAGGAGTATTAACACTGAATTACTGCTGAAACAAGGTTTAATTAGCAAGTGTAAGAAGTGAGTCAGGCTCTCTCCATGAAACCTTTCTTGATACAATTAGATAAAGAGAAGGTAGGTAGCATTCAGATTTCAAGATTTCTTTATCTCTGGTAGCTCTCACGGTCTTCCTCCAAGGCCCGGACTTCTGGCACGAAACTCAGCAGTTTTGGTTGATAGATGCAGATAGTCCTGAGAGATACACAATGGTGTGGGCTGATGTGTAGCTATTATCAGCATTTGTGTGGAGTGACTGGGACACTCACTTCTGTCTTTGCAAGCCTTCCCCAGTGAGTGCCAACAGAGTCCACGTATTCCCACTGGCCCCCAGGTGTTGCTGAGAAATTAAATTACACCCAGCAGCAGAAAGTCAGCAATGGTGGGGGGGCAGGTGGGGATGGTGAAAGGTGTCAGACCAACTTAAAATGGTAGAGGGAAGTTTTGAGAAGATGTTCACAATTAGGGTTAAGTTTTTGAGGGTTTGGTCTTCAGATGATGAACTTTGTGGAAACAGTCCCTGTTTTAAAAAGAGCTGCACGTCCATTGAAAGCAGTGACTGATGGTTGTTAAGCACGTCTGAAGCCCTTATGTTTCATTCAGGCCATGCTTTCTGTCTAGCTAAGGAAAATAAATCACATTGTCTTATTTAGCTCTCCTCCTCAATGCTCAGAGATTTGAGAGCTGCAAATACAGAAGTGGCAGAAGGAAGTGTTTTCTTCCACAGAAGGCAAAGCTCCCCTGTGAAACACAAGAACTCAGCAGGGTTCAGGGAGGGAACAGAATTTTATAGTTGGACCTCAGAGGAACTCTGCAGCTAGTTGTAAAGGAAGGTCATGAGTTTGATGTCGCCATTTCTCAGTCCTTCTGAACATCACATACTGTCTGGAGAACAAGACCATCCATGTACATTTTAGATGGTTTATTTATTTTTTGGTTGTCGTGCTTGGATATGAGTATAGTATCACTTATGAAGAACAGAGCCCAGAAATAAACTTGTGCAGTAGGAATGTGCTTCTACTGTTTTCTTTTTAGACAGGAGGAAGTAGAGCCATGTGATTGCAAAAGAAGGGTCATATCCCTACTTATGCTTGTCAATGTGAACATGGCTAAGTTCATGTTCCCCACAGTTGGGCTTTAAATGCCCTGAAGCCCCCAGGTCATGTTAAATGCAATACCAGATCAAGGCTGCTGAAAAGGATCTCCCACCGTGTCAGAACTGAATGTTTCAGAATGTCTGGGTGAAATAACATTTTATCACACTTCAGGATTATGTTCCGGGAGGGGATAATGTCTACTGTACTCCTCTAATTGGGCTACTATTTTTACCCCTTGAGACAGTGAATGTTTTTTGTAAGGGCCAGTGATTTTCTCCCTGTGGTATGATGTACCTTTTCATATTGAGGAACCTCTGCTAGCTCACCGTCATGGCTCATTTTTCCAATTAATCAGTGATGACAGTAACACTCACAAAAATGCTAATACTCATTTTCAAACAAGGATGAGCCAACACGCTGATTCTGTTTGTGACTCCAGTAGAGTTGGCGTGTCAGATTATTGCTTTACTACCCACACTGATAAGGTGTATATGTAGTAGTACATCTGCTACAAAGAAGGTGTGCAGTGATTCCATGCAAACAAGGCTTGAGTCAGTTCTCAGAAATCTTTTATCTGTCACTCGGATATGGAGATGACACAAGCTTCCCCATGTGATTACCCACAGCATCTCAACCTCAACCAGGTAGGGCTGACTTAAGGAACACTTGTACACTTTATTGCGTCTTCATGCTCATTCTAGTATCTCTGTTGGGACTACTAGACAACCAATGCAGATCTTTGCATTTATTTGAATAGGTCGTTGTGTGATGCCCTAAGTAATTTCACAAACATGAAACAAAAAATAAAAACAAATGCACAAAAACATCTGTATTTTTTGCTGTCAGGTTCCTGAGAGCACTAATGGGCCTTAATGGCCCTGAACAACCTCACCTGGGGCCTTCAACCACACCCATGGGCTCCAGAGCTCTGTTGTAGCTCAGCCCTGGGCCAGATTCAAGGGGAAATGGTTAGCCACCTGATACACCACTTAAATACCCACAAGTCTATGGTGTCAGATGTGATACACCCGAAGGTGCTGAGGGAGCTGGCAGAGGTGATCACTAAGCCACTTCCCATTATCTATCAGCAATCTCGACTAACTGAGAAGGTGCCAGTTGACTGGAAGTTGGCTAACATGAAGCCCATCTACAAGAAGGGCCGAAAGGAAGTTCCCCGGATCTGGGGAACTTCGGACCTGTCAGTCTGACCTCGGTGCCAGGCAAGGTTATGGAGCAGATGATCTTGAGTAACATCACACGGCACATACAAGAGAACCATATGATCAGGCCCAGTCAACATGTGTTTATGTACGGCTGGTCCTGTTTGACCAACCTGATCTCCTTCTATGACAAGGTGACCCAACTACTAGATGAGGGAAAGCTGTGGATGTGGTGTACTTAGACTTCAGTAAAGCCTTTGACACTGTATCCTACAGCATTCTCCTGGAGAAGCTGGCAGCTCATGACCTGGATGGGTGCACTCTGTGATGGATCAAGAACTGGTTGGAGGGCCAGGCCCGAAGAGTTGTGGTGAACGGAGCCAAATCCAGTTGGTGGCCAGTCACGAGTGGTGTTCCCCAGGGCTCAGTATTGAGGCCAGTTCTGTTTAATCTCTTTTTCAATGATCTGGATGAGAGGATCGAGTTCACCCTCAGTACCTTTGCAGATGACACCAAGTTGGGAGGGAGTGTTGATCTGCTGGAGGGTCGGAAGGCCAAACAGAGGGATCTGAACCAGCTGGATCATTGGGCTGAGGCCAATTTTATGAGGTTTAACAAGGCCAGATGCCGAGTCCTGCACTTGTGTCACAACAACCCCAGACAGTGCTACAGGCTCGGGGAAGAGTGGCTGGAAAGCTGCCTGGCAGAGAGGGATCTGGGGGTGTTGATTGACAGCAGCTGAACATGAGCCAGCAGTGTGCCCAGGTACCTGAAAAGGCCAACAGCATCCTGGCTTGTGTCAGGAATAGTGTGGCCAGCAGGACCAGGGCAGTGATCATCCCCCTATACTCAGCACTGGTGAGGCCCCACCTTGAATCCTGTGTTCAGTTTTGGGCCCCTCATCACAAGAAGGACATTGAAACACTAGAGAGAGTGCAGAGGAGGGTGACGAAGCTGGTGAGGGGTCTGGGGCACAAGTCTGACATGGAGTGGCTGAGGGAACTGGGGCTGTTCAGCCTGGAGAAAAGGAGGCTGAGGGGAGACCTGATCGCTGTCTGCAACTGCCTGAAAGGAGGTTGTAGCATGGAGGGGGTTGGGCTCTTCTCCCAAGTAGCAAGTGATAGGACAAGAGGAAATGGCCTCAAGTTGCACCAGGGAAGGTTCAGATTGGATATTAGGAAAAGATTATTCATGAAAAGGGTTGCCAGGCATTGGAACAGGCTGCCCAGGGAAGTGATGGAGTCACCATCCCTGGAGGTGTTTAAAAGGCATTTAGACACGGTTCTTAGGGGCACAGTTTAGTGACAGAGTTAGGTTAGGTTATGGTTGAACTCGATGATCCTGAGGGTCTCTTCCAATTGAAATGATTCTATGATTCAGTCTTTCCATGCCAGAGCTGTGTTAATGGGGGGCTGACCTACAGCCATAGTCATAAACTACTTTGCTCTAGACCTAACTTGCAGACTGACTTCCTGGCTTGACCTAAACTCTGCCTTGTTTTTGTGGATCTCCTTCGCTGTCACTGGACCTGATCCTTAACCCTGACTTGTGGCTTGGCTGCCTGAGTTCACCTTGGGCCTGCCTCATCACTGTGATTGTTGCCTTGTGGTCTAGACTCTTGATTGGACCTGCCTGCCATCTCCAGGTCTGTTCTTGGCACTGTGGGATGCTGGGCCCTGGCTGTGAGGTCCCTCCTGGCCTGTCTTCCCTCAGGGAGCAGCCCTGCTCGTTCTGCTCCCTGACATTTGCAGACCAGCTCGCACCTCCCGTATGGAAAGACTGCAAATGATTTTATCTAGGTCTAGGTTATGGTTGGACTCAATGATCCTGAGGGTCTCTTCCAACTGAAATGATTGTATGATTCTATGAAATTCCCCTTGCTTCTCAAAGTCTGTGTGCAATACAGATTTAGTCTCAAGATCAATGTGGTAGACTGTCTAAATATTCTATTTGTTTGCTTCTTCATTGTGACAAGGCAGAGACTGGCAGTTCATGAGCTCGTTACCTGTCTCAATGTTCTGGAGGTGACAGTAGAAGAAATGTCAAATGAGTCACACAGATGTAACCGAGAGCAGAACTAAGCCCTGCTTTTTTGAGATAAGTCCCCCAAAAAACCTGTCATTCCCACAAGTCTGAAGAGTTTCCTGTCTCTCATTGTGTTTGCAAGGGTGGCAAGTGGCCAGGAAAGCAGAAAACATTCAGTGAACAAAGTGACCCATTTTTCACTGCCTGGACCACTTCTTTGGGGTGGGAGGTGTTTCCATAGCTAAGCAAGTTGTGGGGCTATTTGAGCAGGAGGGAAAACCTTCCCTTTCCACTCTGAGATTCCAAGGACCCCTACGGCAAAGCACTCCTGCCCAAGGCACGTGAGGAGCCGCTAAAACAGGAGGTCATGTCTCCTCATGGTAAGTGTTTGACATTTTCAGGTTGCTGCTTATGTCTGCTGAAGTCTTCTGTGCTTCTCCCCTGGGTGGACGTGCTTAATGAAGATGGAATGTGGGACAAGTGGTTTGACTCCTACTGCTGGTAAGAGCTGTATTTAGTGCAATAGGTTGTATGCTGCTAAATTCGTAAGTTCTTTGTATCAGGGATGCTTAGAGATCTCCTTGTAGCTGGAGTGGAAATAAAGAAGTAGGTGGCTTAAATGTCAGGGAGGTTCCCCCAGAAAATGCAGGGGTTCCCAATCCAGTAGAAGGTATCAGCCTACCCCCTTCTTAGAGTTCTCACCTTTCTTAAATTTTCCTGACTAGCCACAGGTAGCCTGGGATGGTTTTCATCATTTACAGCTGCCTTTTGCTCGGGTGGTTCATTGTTTGCTTTTCCTATTGCTGCCATAATTATCTGTAAGGAGTTTCTGCTTTATTTGCTTGCAACATCAAGGTGAACTCAGTGCATATCTGGCAGCTGCAAAGGTTGCAACAGAAATGAGTATTTAAAACCAGTGCATTGTGCATTTGTAGGCCCTCTGTGCTCATTCCCTCTACTGACAAATTAATTGATGTTACATTGTTGCTACTTCAGCTTAATACAAGCACAGATTTTTAACTGGACCTTACTGTCCTTGTGAACATTAAGAACGGATAGTGGCCTGCTCTCAGATGAAATAAAAAATCTTTATAGATGCAAAGAACGTATTTGTTCAGCCACTAAGTAGGGAGTCTCAAAATTGCCACGACCGGAGAGTTTTCTATTCCCACTGATTTAGTCTGAAATGTGCTCATATACTCTAGTAATGAGTAACAGCAGAAGTTCTCAAGTCAGACAAATAATTACTCTTTCAGACGAAGAAGCTTTGGGCTTTTACTTATGTCTACAGACTGTAATCTCTTCCATTCTGAGACTTTGTGGGTGTCTAAAAAGCATCCAGAATACTGTTAGCTCCGTAGGGTGGTACACGCTTGCCTTTAGGCAATGCATGTAGTGTATAGGTGGTGTCCGCAGCGCTGGTTCTCCTCTGGCTTATGTTGGGGTGGGTGTCAGCACTGACATGCCGTGGCAGCACAACGCTGTATGCCCTACGAGTTGCTTCTCCCATCCAAGGAATACGTTGCTGGTTGTTAAAATTACAGCGTCTCCTGATATGGCAGCAAGCACCCAAAGTAAGTAAATATTGAAGGATAACGTGGTGATGGAAATTTGGTTTCATCCCAAGAGAAAGGGTGTTTTGAAGTGAAGTACTCTCAGTAATGCAGGAGTCCCTTCAGTCTGGTGTGTGCTTTGTCCTTGAGACATCAGCAGCGCTTTCCCCAGCGTGGTGTAGCTGCTGCTGAGCACCAGGACCTCCTCATGCATTAGCTCAGCATCCCAGAAAGTGTCTGTGTTCAGGAAGGAAAGCAGCGTGCAGTGATTGCAGGGGCAGACTCACGAGGGCTGGAAGCATGGAAAGGAGAACAGCAGAAAATCACCACTTAATGCACAGTCTGGTTTCAGAATTGGAACCCAGGTCACAATCTTACAACCTTTTTTCTTCTCTTCCTATCCAGTCCTAATGTCTAAGCTTGTTTTGGTTTTAATATTTTTTAAAATTTTATAGTAATATATAGTAATTTGCTGAAAAAAACCCCACAACCCTCAAATACTTTGGAGTTCCCATAGGGAAAATTGTAGTGATATGAACTGTGAGGGGGCAAAATGAGAAAATGGAAACAGGAGAAAAACGTCGGTAGCTATATGATAAGACAAATACCTGGAAAATGCACTGCACTATGAAGCTTCCTTGTCCCAGGCAGCCAAAAGCAAGGGTAGCACATGTAGGTTCATTTACGTAGCTGTGTTGTAATCTGAAATTTCTTTAAAAGAAAGAGCCTCAGGACTATGGGAGACCCTCAAAGAGGCTCCAGTTAAAGAGGGTTTCAATAATCAGATCATTTGATGTTTGTAAGCAAGGCTTTGTGACATAGGGTGTGGAAATTCATTAGAATTTTCAATGATTAAACAGTCCTTTTTGTTTCTTGAGCATGACATTTCTTTCCATCCTCTCACCATTATGAATACAGGGAAGAAAATATTTTTCTGGCTGAACATCACACGCATGTTTTAGCCAAAAGGTTTCTTTCTAAGAGGTTTTGAGGGACTCACAACTAGGTTTCATCCTTACTGCATTTACTTATGGTGTTACTGTGTAAAAGTGAGCAACATCACATTAATATTGCCATGTATCTATTAATTGCGTTTGCCTTCCCCTTCATGGCTGTATGTGATCTTGTATTTGGTTTGTTGATAGCACTGTGGGAATGAGGTTTTCCGTTTTGTCCAAAGAGTAACATATTTGTTTAATTTTCATGTGAAAGCTGAATATTCATAAAAACATTTCCTTTTGGATGTGTTTGATACCCATTCCTCCAAGAAATTATACAAAAAGCCATTACAAAAGCGAAATGTTACATTTGGCCTGTCCTGGAAAACTGTAGTCTGATATTTATTTTCAAAATGAAATGGTAATAGGAGCTGACACATTTCACTTCCAATGAAAAAGCGTTTCCTGATACTGTGCAAGAAAGCTCTAACCAGTACTAATTGGGAGGCTCGGTTTGTGTGCATGGGCAGGACACTGCCTTCACAGGATGAAATCATTGACCTGGCTTTTACTAGAAGTCAGACTAAATCAGCAATCCTTCCTGGTTTTGAAGTCTATTAAAAAGATCTCTCTCTCTTGATTCAGTGATGGGTTTTTTTAGTTGTTTTTTTTTTTTTTTGTTTGGTTGGTTGGTTGGTTTTTTGTTTGTTTTGGTTTTTGTTGTTTGTTTTTGTTCTTGTTTGTTTGTTTGTTTGTTGTAAGAATTGAGGCTTGGCAAATTTCTTTCAGTCTTAACGCAGACACGAATACTTTATAGTCACTTTCTGCTGTCTGTCCATGTTGGGAATTGCCCGTCTCTGGGAAGCGCACTTCTTGAAATGAGATATAAGCCACCCTGGCTCCCTTGCAGAGAGGTGAAGATATAAAAACCACAATGGCTGTGGAAGTTGTGTGCACCCTTGGAAAGAGAAGGGTTGGGGGTAGGAGCAAGCTGCCATGCTGGGCATTCGTTTGCTGTCATCTGTGCAGAATCTGGCCAAGTGTTACAGCTGCTGGGCTGGCAGAATTGCTCTTGCATTCTACACTGGTCATCTGAAGGTTTCCAGGGATAACTGCAGTGGGAAAGATTAATTTTTTTCCCTTTAAGATCCTACTTAAAACCAGCTCATGTTTATGAAGCAGTGGGGAAAATGGTTTCAAGTGTTGTTCCTCTGCAGCGACTTGCCACTTACAGAACACAACGTGGGCTCTGGTTGGTATTTTGTCATGAGTGATAAAGTTGCTGCAGGGCTGTGCAGGGAAGACATTTCACCACTGAGCTGATGCACAGGCCTAAAGAGGGGGGAGGTCTGTGCTCCCCAGGTATTCTCACAGTAATTCCTGTATGGAGGAGAAAAGCATTAGCCCCATTTCACAGAAGGGTGACTAATCAGACCAATCTCCAGATCTCTGAAAATTGGGTGGGCTGGTCAGGCATCCGTAATACCTTCAGGAGACCAGCAAGAAGCAACATGCATAGAGGTAGACTGCGATGGAGCAGGATGCTGATCCAGCTTACGCTCAGCCTTGTCTTCGCTTTTGCCTCCTCACTTGCCACTGTGGAAATTGCCTTCCCCAAACCATCCCTGGGCCTTGGAACTGCTCGAACAATCATCTGCTAGAACTTCTGGATCAGGTTGAACACATGTATGAAGGAGACTGGTCCTCTGATCTGTTCAGGAAGGAGCAGGAACTCTCCAGGGCTCCAACCCCAATGCTGTGACAGGGTCACCACACTAAGCTGAGAATAGTACGTGAGCAAAAATGTAGGGTAGACCATTCCAACAGTCCATGTTTCCATTTTATTGGGAAATTTGGCCTTCACACTTCTTTTGGCATCTAGTACCATATTTTTTCTTTTAATGCTTTAACTTGAGACTAGATTCTCATCGCAGTCCAGCTGAAGGGAAACAGCTGTTGGCTGGAGTCCTCTGGAAAGCTCTCCCTCGAGCTCAGATCTGACCATTCTTGGCACGAGCTCCTGCAGACAACAGGTGACTCATTTTGCTTTGGAAAGTGCAGCCGTGTCCTCTACTGCCTCCTTAAATGCTATGGGCAATTTGTAAAGCAGTTTCAGCTTTGCCTCTTCTGCTGATCGAAGAGAAGCTCCACGCTTACCCTTTGCAACAGAGCCAAACTGGTCCAGAATACACATTTGATCTGCATTATCCCTTTGCTCTTTGGTTTAAAGTAACACAGAAAATTGAGAAAATGAACAAGGCTTGTCTCCTGCTGAGAGATGTAGTGCGCGATCCACAGCCGCTTTAAAGGAATACTGATGGCTACTGTAATTAGTTGGTAAAAAGAGTCTGAAGCCTCCACTAAATTAGACTCCTGTTGAGCAACTGTTGAAATGCTCAACAGATTTACAGTCCAGACCTACCTGAAGCACTAAGGACTAGCAAAGAAAGCTTGGTTTTGGTGTTTGTGTTTTGTTTGTGTGTGTGTGTGGTTTTTTTGTATCCCCAATTGCCCTACCTCCCACATTAGCAATGTCGGACACTGAAGGCAAACAGAAGAAGCTTTTATTTATCCTGATTTATAACAGCATTTTCCAAAGTGGCTTTCTGAAATTGTAAACAAAATGTTCACACAGTAAGAGGGAAGAAATGCCAATATATTAAAATCAATGTACCAAATTGCATGCTATCCTAAGATTACTTTTGGCCAGGGGATGGAAGTGACCTGTATTTGGCTGAACAGCTATTGATTCTCCTCTCTCTCGCTGTTTACGCCAGCACAAATGTGTAGCATCTTTGACGTCAGTCCACAGAGAACGGACATGAGTACAAGGGCAATTGGGCCCATAAGCTTTCCATTTGATCAGTACCTCAGGCAAGATGGAGCTGTACCTGCAAGGGGCTTCACCTCCTAAAATGGACCATCTGCAGAAACACTGGGTCTCTGTGTGGAGTCTCTGGCTCCCATGAGAGCACGGTCCTGAGAGAAGAGAGCAAGGAAACTTGGTTCAGGCCCATCTTGAATAAAAGCCACCACTGCAGATGAGCTCAGTTTACCCCCAAAAAAGTTCCTCTTTTTAGTTACATTTTTCAGTTGGAAGAATCAGATGGAGTATTTGCATTGGCTTTCTGACTTGGCCATGTGAATTCTCAGGGGTGAGGAAAATGTTAGTAAACTAGCAAGTATCCAAGAACTGGAAGAAAATAGGTTGAGTTGTCAAGGTCTTTTTAATCTCTTCTGAAAAATATTTCCTCTAGGAACACTTTCGTGTTTGGAACAGATGCCTAAAAGAAACCCCACAACACTGCAGAGGTGACATCTCTTTTACTGCCACTGCAAAGCATTTTCTTACATCTGGCTCATTACCTCCATCCCCAAATCCCCACTTATATATGTAGTACATCTTAGAATGAATCATAGAATCTCCTAAGTTGGAAGGGACCCTCAAGGATCATTCAGTCCAACTCCTGTCCCTGCATAGGAAAACCCCAAAATTCACACCATGTGTTGTCTTTTTGAATACTGACGGGCTTAGGGTCACGACTGCCTCCCTGGGGAGCCTGTTCCAGTGCTCCAGCACCCTCCTGTTGGGGCTCTGCTGCTACAGTGACTGAGCCCATGTTCTGTGCTGACTATTGTCTGGCCATTCCTGTTCCCTGATGGCACTTGGTGTGCTTTCACTCTCTGGGGCACCTGAAGGCACAGGTCTGAAGCCAAAATTCAAATCCAGCTGCCAGAAAGAAGAGAAATGTGTATCAAAACCAGCCCAGGAGTTGTATTGCTCCCGTTTCCTATAGCTGCATGGATGTCACTTCTGTTGTTGCTGAGAAGAGCTGAAGAGCAACCTTCTCTGTGTCCCTGGCACCAAGCTGCCATGCCAGGTCCTTGGCTCTGGTTGCTGGCATGGCTGGTTTTGCAGACAGCTTGTACTAAGGCTGGTAACTGGAGGAGTGTGCTGCTGGTCTGAGAGGGAACAGAGGAGTTTTGGCTGGTAGTGTTGGCTTCTTATATTATTCGCTGCTGCCTTTTTTTTTTTTTGAGCGCAGAATCAGATTTGGATTTGGGGTGGTGAAGGAGTTGTGGCACAGCTCTGTCCTGGGCAGGCAGTGGGTGGTAAGATGAGCTTTCTGGTGGTTGTGCTTGGCCCCTGCTGTGGGGAACTTGCTTGTCTCTCCCTGATGGGGCTCTTCAACCCAGGAGAAGAGCAGTGCCCGGCCTGCGCCACAAATTGGGTACAAGGCCTTTGCTTTACCAACTCTCTCACCTCAGTCAGTGCTGCGGTGGAAAGCAGATAAATGATTTAATTTCTGTTGCTGTGAAACTGAGGCCTGCTGCTGGGTACGGGGCTCCTCTCCCAGGTCTTGCTCTCTCGTGCAGGCTGGAGCACACTGGTGTTTGTACACAAGCCACGAGCTTATTTCTCTGTAGAGTTGCTGTGCAGTGCCACACAAATTCCAGAATGACTCAATATTTCTCAGCATATGGGTCTTATGGTAGCTACCCAACCCTGTGATCTGTGTAACCCTCATCTGGTGCAAGCCAATGAAATAGTGGTGTTTATTTCTTCTGTTTTACCAGGGGCTACTCAGAGCTGTGCCCTGGGAGTTTTGGGGGTCCTTCAGAGCCCCAGCAGCCCTCCAAAGGCCAAATAGCCCTTTAATGCTCAAGTGCAAATCCAGCTTGTTCACAGTGTGAGTGTCCCACCTTCATAGGAAAGGGAGATAAGGTCACCCCCTGCCCACCAAGTCTTTACTGGATATACCACCTCCCACTCCATGCAGGTCTCAGTACAGGTAGAACATTCCTGTTGCTTGTTTCTCCAACTGTGCGTGTTTCCGAAGACTGAAAATAGGTTATCAAAGTATCTCTTGGGAAAGACATGCTCCTAAACCTGGATGTTGTGAAATGCTGCTTGAAGAATTCACTAGTTTGGAAGCTCATCTGCACAGGTCCTCCGCTGTCTGTCTCAGTGGCACTTTAACTGGCAGGGAAGCTGTGGTGTTGACTCTGTTGATTCACCAGACAAGTCCTCAGTTCTGGTTCCTCTCCTGTTAGACTTCCTTTTCCCTCCCTCTTTTTAACCTGAGGTATTTAAAAATTAAATAGCTGCTGGCTTTTGCTTCCTCACAGTCCTCTGGGGAATGTGTAGTGGGGACTATGTAAGTTTCATCAGTACTTTCATGGTAGGGCCCTTGCTAATGACTGGCCTCTGGTGGGTGGTGACAATGCAAATAAATAACAACACTCAGATGGAAAATTCCACAGATGAACTGAAACGGTTTGTGAAATTCCTTTTGAAGTGAGAAAACAACTGTACCTCAGCAGAGAGGTGTAGAGAGCAAAGGGAACATCTGTGAGTGCTTAATGCAGATGCTGAGGGTCCAGAAAACCTGGTGAGCAAGATTGTATTTCCTATGATCTGGAAGTGTACCAAAGAGTAATGGAACTACATAGGAAGCAAAAGACATGCTATATGTGCCTGCTCACCCTTTGTGGCACCTGAATTTCCTGGGTAACTCAACTCATCATGAAATGTCAGCATCAATAATGAGATACGCTTGCAGATGGATTCGGGCTTATGCTGTTATTGCCAAATGTTATGTAGATGCTGGAGATGAACAAAACCTATTTCCAAAGAAAGAAATATTCACCATGATTGAAACACATTTGTTTTTTCCTAAATGTGATTAGCAATCCACCAGAGCTTTTTCATTTTTGTGTCCATCTGGGGATTGCCACCTACATCCTTGCTTTTTCATTTTATGAGGAAATAATAGATTTCATATGGTGAGAGAATGAAATTACCTCATAGGATTTCTCTGACACATGTGGCAGATAGTACCTTCCCCCTCGGTGACAGAGTGAGTCATTTTGGAGTAAACTTGGCTGGTTTGTAATGAAATGAGCAGGGAATATGTTTTTTTAAGTAGTCTCAAAATGGGCTCAGATTTAAAAAAAAATGAGTTGAGCTGTTTGCATCATGGCTTGTTGCGGTTCCATGACTGTTCTAGCAAATTCAGCTGGAATGTCCAGCTCCCAGCCCCTCTCGATGACCAACACTTTCCATCATCCCTGCTCTCCCGGAGCCAACGTGGTGTTGTGTGAGGCGAGGGGCTGCTTGCTGTGCTTGGGAGGCTTGTCGTGAAGGCCTGTCCATAAATCCAGGCTCACCCCATGAGACTTCTCCTAAAAGTCCCCGAACAATGGGGGAACTGAACCAATCCCACATGCCCTATGCTGCAGACCTTCAGAAGCACCTAAACACCAGACTTGTCATGGTTTCAGTTCCCTTATTTTCCTGCTCATTTTTTTAACAGCTATGTTGAAAAAACTCGCAAGTGGTGAGATGAAAGCAATGATAAAAATCATTGGCAGTGTGTTACTATTTCTGCCCTCATGCCCATAGTCCCAGGCTTCACTCAAACAGGACAGGGAATTGCAGTAAGATCCCAGTGGCCATGTTTTCAAGCTGCTTGGGGCTTGGTTAAGGTGCTACAAAACACCTCCAACCCAGCACATCTTCATTGTGATGTTTGTCAAGGGTTTGGAGCCTGCTCTACATGCCCGTGTGAGAGTTCTAGAAAATATGATAGTAAATTTAGGTGCCCAGATCTCAACTTCTCTTTGTTTTCTAGACTTGGTTTGGTTGTAGAATCATCTGGAAATCCTTAGGCTCAAAGATGTCCATTATCTAGACCCTTATCCCATCTACCTCATCTCCACTGGCACATGTGACATGAAGTCTATCAAATAAAAAGAAGAAAAGAAAAACGCTTTCATTAAGTTCTTGCATACTGTAAGGAAAAGACTAATACTTCTTAACGTGGGACAGGCTGGGTGCTATAGTCTGTTTTGCTTTTGCTGGCTGATCTTGGACAAATTACTTCCACGTAACTGGGCCTCCTTTTTAATTTCCTCTTCCTGTAAAAGAGAGGGATGCTGAGCATTGCGTGTAATGAGGCGCTGGGATGTCACGGGAGTCAAAGCCTTCAGAAGGTTTCTTGGAGAGGAGGTGGTAAAGAGAGCAGATTCAGAAATGCTCAGATACTGCATTTTCTAAGTTTGCTGTGCGTTTTGCTTAGAAAAACGCTTTTGTAAAGACTCAAGGAAAAAAGTCCTCTTAGAATTTCAAAATAAAATACTTGGATTTTTTTAGTTGGAAGTGTCTTGTTTTGCAATATTCTTCAATGTGAAGAATAGCTGGAATAAAAAAAAATGTGTTTGGTCTGGAATATGGTTCACTTAAACTTCTTCAATGCCTTTTAAAACACAGCTAGATGTTTTTCTAGTTGGAGCTGAAATGCTGTTTTGTCACATCTTTCGTAAACTAAGAAATCTGTTATTGCTACAGCTCTATCAATAAACTCACTAGAAATACACACTTGCTGTGCAAAAACAATATTAAATTTACTGTAGAAATTGGCCACTTTTGTCTTACGTGGTCAGCCCTATAGAAAGCACGTGTAAAACTCAAATCAGATGCTTTACCCTCTGGACGCCTTGTGAGATTGATCTGTGCAATCTGCAATTTAAGAGGTGAGGTAAACCTGAGATTGTGGCTGCAATTGCCTCTTACTTAAAATACGATGCTTTGTTGTGAATGATTAATGACCAGGAATCTCTCACCACCTCTGTTTGCGGAGCTGCTTTGGCTTTCGTGTCTCTCTCCCAGGCCTGAGCTCTGGACACAGTTGTTTTTGATAAGGCCTGAAATTCCCAAGTTGCTTTTCTTCAGAGTGATGCTATCAAGATTTATGAAAAAAAAAATCATCTCCTGGAGTTTGTTTTGCTTGGCGTGCAGACAAAAGACTCCAAATCCAATTTTTAATAGAGAAAGGTTGAGTGGGAGGCTTTTTGCTTTGCTTCTTGAGTGGAAAACTTTGCAGCTAGATTGAGAATAATATTTTTCCGTCTAAAATGACCTTTATGCTGATATATCCTCCATCATCTTGGGCCTTTTTAAGCTGTGCCTAACTTCTACATGCTTACAGCTGTACTTTATCGCTGGCAAAGGAGACTAAAATACTAAGGATCTTGTCAAGGAGAGACACCTTTGTTCCTCATTGAAATTAAACAGGGCTGTGCTTTGGCCTGGCTTCCAGCACCACCTGTGCCCCTGCCGGTCTCCACCTTGTCCCTTCATCAGCACGGTCTCATTTGGGCATGCTGTGTCCACCTGCTTCGTGTTTCCTAAAGGCACTCGGGGCAGATTTCTCCTCATCAGCCTCTTTGCCATGTTTTCCTTGGCCTGTTCCTTGCTTTTGGCAGAATTAGGACATCTAGCTGCTTGTCTTTGGGGAGGGAGGTGCAGGAATGAGTGCATTTGTGATGCTCTGAAGGAGAAGATGCTTTGTGTGGTTTTGAGGAATGGACATTTTGAAAATAGTGTACTTCATAAAAAATAATGGAAATGGCAGTAAAGTAGTGGAAAGAATTCTGAAGAAAACTAGTGATAAGAACTTGCTGAAGCAGATTTTTTGAAGTGGACTGCATCTTTCTCCCCAGTCTAAGCTCTTGGTAATGGCACAACAAGGAACAAAGTATTTCTAACTCTGCAGTGGCAGAGGCACATGGCTTTAACTGTTCTGCATTATAACACCCATTTGAGAGTTACATGGACATTGGGGCACATCCCTTATGCTGCAACAAGGTAAGCTTATCAGCAGGGTGGGGGTTTTTGTTTGTTTTTCAGTGGCGATACTGACTGTTCAAAGAAAAACAGGTGGTCTGAGACTTGCAATTTCTTCCATCACTGGAGTTGGTCCAGAAGCTTCTGACACAACTTTTGCTTTTCATTCACATCAGGAAGGGGAGTTAATTAAAATAAAAACTTTCTAATAAGTGGTCCATCACGGAAAAGGATTCTGGGAAAACCCAGGAGGTGTCTCTGCTCAGGGCTGCAGGTTGGTGGGAGGCTGCACCCTGGGAGCTCCCAACCCACCAGCTCCCCAAGCCAGAGGCACCTGACCCCAGAGCCCCGAGCTCTGAAGCAGCGAGTCACACAGATGACTCCAGGACTAGGATTTAATCTTTGATGGAAATTTCGAAATACTGAGCTTTTCTGTTTAGTGGTTATTTTTAACCAAAGTGAAAACAAATTTCAAGAACACATGAAGCTCCTATAAAGTGGAATTACCACAAAATTCTGGAAAATGCCAGGTGGTGATTGTGACATCTCCAAGGTTAATATCTGCCCATGTGACTCTGTGACATAAATACCATTCTGTGTATGGGAGCTTCAGGTCAAATAGTCTGAAATAGTGTGCCACAGCTCCACCACCCGCCAAGTGGTGTGCTTAGAGCAGCAGATGGGATGTGGAAGTAACATAAAATCACAGAACAGTTTGGGTTTGAAGGGACCTTCAAAGGTCATCCAGTCCAACCCCCCTGCAATGAGCAGAGACATCTCCAACGAGAGCAGGTTGCTCAGAACCCCGTCCTGGAATGTCTCCAGGGTTGGCACATCTGCCACCTCTCTGGGCAACCTATTCCATATTTCACCATCACAGAATCATGGAATGTCAGGGATTGGAAGGGACCTCAGAAGATCATCCAGTCCAATCCCCCTGCCAGAGCAGGAACACCCAGATGAGGTTACACAGGAAGGTGTCCAGGCAGGTTTTGAATGTCTTCAGAGAAGGAGAATTCACAACCTTCCTGGGCAGCCTGTTCTGGAGCACTGGTACCCTCACTGAGAAGAAGTTTCTTCTCATATTTAAGTGGAACCTCCTGTGTTCCAGTTTGATCCCATTTCCCCTTGTCTTATCATTGGTTGTCACTGAGAAAAGCCTGGCTCCATCCTCGTGACACTCACCCTTTACACATTTATAAACATTAATGAGGTCACCCCTCAGTCTCCTCTTCTCCAAGCTGAAGAGACCCAGCTCCCTCAGCCTTTCCTCATACTGGAGATGCTCCACTTCATCATCTTCATTGCCCTGCACTGGACTCTCTCCAGCAGTTCCCTGTCCTTCTTGAACTGAGGGGTCCAGAACTGGACACAATATTCCAGATGTGGTCTCACCAGGACAGAGTAGAGGGGGAGGAGAACCTCTCTCGATCCTCATTGTAAAAATTTTTTTTCTTCATGCTTAGCCTGAATCTGCCCTCCTTTAGTTTAAAACCATCACCCCTTATCCTGTCACAACAGGCCCTGCTAAAAAGCCTGTCCCCATCCTTTTTACTGGCCCCTTTTAAGCACTGAAAGGCTGCAGTAAGGTCTCCCTGGAGCCTTCTCTTCAGCCTGAACAACCCCAACTCTCTCAACATGTCCGTCAATGTGAGGGACCCTGGGAGTCTCTGGAGCATCCAGGTTTGCTGGAGGTGTTTTGGGGCACAATGTAAGGCAGAAGGTGACCGCTGATATCATCTCATCTCTCTTGGTTTTAGGGGAAGCAGACTTTGGAGTGAACCATCTCCTGAAAAATGCCCAGGAATTGTCTCCAAGCAGTCCAGACAAAGCCAGGTGTCAGTTGAACAATGTGGATGAGGGTCCACTTCTCCAGCTTTAATTTGCAGTGACACAACACCCTTGTTTACAGACGGTGCTCAGCCCTGGACAGTGTACCTCACCGAAGCCCAAAGCAAGAGCCATTTGTCAGTGGAACTGACAGTGGTGAGTTGCTTCAGAGCCATGGTGCGGTGGGGAAGCGAATCCCCCTTGTGCTGCTGCGTTGGTTTGGGTCACAGAGCAGTTTTGGTGTGTGCAAACAAGAATCGTAAGGGAGGAAACACAAGCGGAAGCTCTGCTCTGTACCTTGTGGCATTAGTTTCCCCAGCCCCCGAAATCCAACCCTTTGAAAGCAACTCATATGTTAAATGAAGTTTTCTGCATTTCAAGGTAAATCACATCTTATTGTTTTGCATTTAGCAATCTGCTGTGCTTTGTTACTCACAACAAGATGGGGTAAAATCTTCCTCTTCCAGTGATGTTTTAAGACTCAGCAGAGGAAAGGGATGATGGCAATCATGTGGGCTTAGCCGTGGATGTAGAAAGTGTTTCTGGTTTTACCTGGTAGAAATGTCTGGGGATCCCAAGGGGCAAAAGGCATTCCTGCCCAAACCCAGATTAATGCCATGGCATTCAAGTGGCCAGTTTCCTTTAGGTTTATTTGCAGATCCCACTACCCATAATAGTAACTGTACTTGCAGTTATATAACACCTTTATGAACTTCATAAAGGACCATTGAAATAATTCATTTGTGGATCACCACCAGGCAAAACTCTTAATCGATTTGTCCATTTTTGGAAGCTTCCAAACAGCCTTTTCCTTCCTATTTTTCCGAGCACAACTCACTTTTATGAAACCTGCTCGAGAACCTCTGAGTTTTAGACCAGAAACAGAAAGAGATATATCAACAGCAACTTTCATTTGGATCACATCTCAGCAGGCAGGTTGTTCTATAAAGTTAATCTGACCTGGCTTGTTCCAGCAGGCTGGAATGTCTTTTTCATAAAGGGAAGTTAATCAGCCTGTCTCAGCTTTTCAGATTAGAAGCTGACTTCTTCCAGCCTTCCCCAACGTATGGTTCACAGACAGAGAGCTTGATTCTTTATCTTTTACATCTGAACAACTGTTATTTACATAAGTGTAAATTGGGTGATTCACATTAAGCTAATATAGTTTCAGTGACATGATAGTGGTCAAAACAGGAAGACTCAGATGTATCCCTTGTTGGGAATTCATACAAGGTTTGATTTCTTAAGGTTAGCGATGTGCATCTCCTTTACTAAAGGAGACATTCCACCTTCTAGAGTTAATTTGCGCCTCCCTTTTCAACATGTTTTGCTTAGCTATTGATCAAAATATTTGCACTGTTGATGTTAATACTCCAGTGGGGCCAAATTTTTCCTCAGTGCATTTTTTCTTCACTGGCTCCTTTGGAATGGTGTCAGGAATGAACTTGTTTCATTGTTTGTTTCCAGTTATTTCTGGGATCACGCCTACAATCCTCACAGAGCCTTTCTTAATTTTTCTCTTAGGTAAAATAATTTTCTTGCTTGCCGTCACACAATGTGTCATTTGCTTCACTTTTATTGAAACTATTTTGCTGGCTTTCACACATTTTATACAGTTGTCACTCTGCTGTTGGAGCTTGCTTGCTTTAACAAAGAAAATGACTCGCAAAGCATTCTGAAAAAACATAGCGGTGTTCAGTATAACGCTGTTGAACTTCCCTAACAATTCTTTCACTGGTGAGCTCCACTGTTTTTCTCCAGGCCCCTCACATTAATACTCTTGCAGGCTGTATGGAGGTACTGGGCCAGTGACCCATGTGTTGTTTCTCTTGGCCTTTTAGATGTATTTTGGGGATCACCAGTCTGCGTAGCAATATGTATAAGCATTTCCATACCTTCCACTAATATATATGGAGAATTGTTTTTCTGCTTCTCGCTATATGAAAAAATGACAGTACTCATGGTTTCCAGTGCCCTTCCTTATCCCTGTCACCCTGCAAACATTGGCTTGTCTGCCTCTGTGCTTGTTCTTTTATCTCCTCATAGCTCCTAAGGAGCTCAGGATTTTTGGGGTGCATGCTCAGGTCCAGAGGACACTCGGTTGTGCATCTTTTTCAGTCTTCCCTTTTCCTTTCCCTGGGCTCCTGGCAGACCTTTGATCAGTCAAAGTCAAAATAGCCAGCTGAATGTCCACAAAATTCCCCGATTGCTGATGATGACCCTGTTTGTACCAGCCCCATTCCTGCTGACGAGAATTGTTTCCATGGAGGGTGATTGATAACTGTGGAATGAACCGGTGCTTGTTTGGATCACAGGCAGCAGAGCCAGGCGCTGTGGAAACTCTCAGCCCCTTTTGTGGAGGTTTTTCTGTTGTGCCTTGGACCATGTGGCCCCTTGGGACAAGCCGCTGCAGAGCTTCTCAAATGCCAGGACAAGGTGGGCAGGGGACCTGGTGCCTCTCGTGTCCCTTCCCGGGACAGAGCTGATGCTGCCCTTCCCCGTGCACAGTGAACCTCAGAGCAGCCCCGCTCGTGGCTTCAGCCAAAAGCTGCTGCAGCTCTGGAGATGGCCCTTGGGGTGGGATTAGGAGGGATGTGCAGCACTGTCCCCTCTAGCCCTGAGACAATGTGGAAAGCCTATGGAGAAGTTTTCACAGTGTGGCTGGACTAGGTCCTGGGTGACCTGGTGTATAGTCCTGGTGACAGTGTTGCTTCAGTTGTGGGGCTGACCTAGAGACCACCGAAAGTCCCCTCCAGCTGACATTTCTGTGAATCTATGGCAAGGGCATCAAACTCAATTTCACTGGGGGCCACATCAGCCTCATGGTTGCCTTCAAAGGTCGTCCTAAAATTACATTTGGCCGTTTGAAGGCAACTGCGAGGCTGATGTGGCCCCCAGTAAAATGAGTTTGACACCCCGATGTACAGCATTTGTTTTGTTGGAAAACCAAACAGACAACAAACCAATGTAGCAAATAAATAAATAATAGGAACAGAAAAGCTACAGTGTGGAGTAAAACAGAACCATCCAGGAAGAAATGAGATGAGGGAATGTCCAGATGTTGTGCAATAAATTCTAATGACAGATTTAGGCAGAAAAGAAAGAGACCAAAGACAATGGGCCTTTCAGCATGTTAAGGGAAATTAGTTATTTATTGAAGTAAATGTTGAAGTTAATGGGACTTTACAGCAAGAAGATTACAGCAGCATCTGTCAAAAGTTGCAATGACAGACATGGTAGGAAAACAATAGCCAAGAGATGTACAATAGCTGGATCAGCTGTAGGATGAAATGGATGAAACATGAGAAGGTTGTAAAGCTTATTTTTTTTCCAGCTGTTCTCCAAAAGTGATGTCTCAACTTCAAAGACCTGTGTCTTTGAAGACAGATCATTTTGGTTAACAAGTCTTTGAAATATTGCTGTAGAATCGACATAAAGGCAAATCCCCGTTGCGATGCCCCCGTACATCCTCTGTAGACCAGCTCCAGGGAGGTGGCGTCCTGCTCTGCAGCACAGGGTGGTGACCTAGAGTGCTAGCTGGCTTGTGGTGCCAACATGTCACTCTGTGGGTCAATGCCTGCAGGCATTGGTTGTGTTCCAAGGACAAAAAGCTTTCCTGAGAGCTACAGCCAGGAAGAGTGGAGCAAATGTTCAACAATTACGGGTAAGGAGGGGAGAGAGACCGTGGCTTTTCCTCTTCCACTTGTGGGCAGAAG
Source organism: Patagioenas fasciata (assembly GCF_037038585.1). Taxonomy (NCBI): domain Eukaryota; kingdom Metazoa; phylum Chordata; class Aves; order Columbiformes; family Columbidae; genus Patagioenas; species Patagioenas fasciata. The sequence goes on from NC_092522.1 coordinate 25,099,050, forward strand.
GTGGAGTCATTCAAGATGCATTCTTGGTGTTATTTTGGACCCCAAGAAGGCTGGTTTTCTCTTCTCTTCCTCATTTATTTACTTATTTTTTGCTGCCACATAGGAACCTCAGGAAGGGCAGGCTTCTTGTACCCCAACCCTAGGAGCTGTTGCGGGAAAATTATGTAAATCCTGAGAACGCTCTTATGTATGACAGAAGCTGTTCAACAATGATCTTCCTCTGGTATGACGAGGATTAATTAAATGTAACTGCTTGGGGTCCAAGAAGTGCAAAACAACAGGTGGAGAAGCTTCAAAAAGCAGCTGGAATGTGCCAGCCGATGTCACCCGAGCCTCATTTGCTCCAATAATGAGGCACACAGTGATACAAAACCAACATGGCATTTACAGTTATGGCATGATAAATGTTCTCCTGTGCTTAACAGTGTATCACATAGTTTTTATTCCTGTACATGGAGATTAAAATAATTTGATCTGAGACCTTGTTTTTGCTCGTCGCGGTACTGGCCAGGAAGTATCTGTGATTTGATCAAGTGCATGAGTGAAGTGTCCATTTGACAAAGCCCCTGAAGTTGCAGTCGCTTGGTCGACTGCCCAGTGTGACAAAATGATGGGGGTAGCATGGTAGAACAGGGACCCACGTGCACTGCAGGAAGCACGGTACTTTTTGGTTTCTTTAAGCAAAGAGACAATCTCCTCCTAGCCAGCTGGTGAGCATAGAAAACCATATGAGGTTCATGTCCCACAATGGCCATGGGCAAGTGTATCTCTTCCCGGAGATAGCCATGATGATTCCATTACAAGAAGAACAAAGTGGAAGTTACCCAAAAGCTTGGTGTCCAGGAGACAGGGAGCAATGCCTGAAAAGGTGTCTTACAGCATGTGCTCCAAAGTTAATGCTTGGGCCTGATGAAGGATGTACCATCTGTGACCACAGAGGCCATCTGAACCTTTCTGAAATTATTTCCAGGGAGAGTTTGTCTCTAGCACATTGTTCTGTGAAGATACACTTGGAAAGGTAGATGATTTGAGACTTATCACAGACTTTGGAAGGAAACAGAATCTGTACTTCATGGAGGAGCAAGAAATAATGTAAGGATGCTGATTATACCATTGTGACCTAAAGTAAGTTGGTTTATTTCAGTGCCTGGCTGAGTCTTAAACCAGGCATACACTGGGTACTGTGAAAATAAACTCTTCTGGTGGAAATACAAGGGGACATATTGTTTCACAAGACTGCCTCAAGATTTTATCATTTGCTTTTGCTCCATCTGAGCTTAAAATGGCAAGTGTCTTTGCAGCAGAGAAGAATTGTGCAAGAGGAATAAAAACCCCACAATAGCTATTGTCTGCAATACTGTCTGGCCAGCACTGTAACACTTGTGTTACGGTGGTAAGGCTTCCCATTTCCAGCAGTTCAGAAAACTCCATTTGAAAAAACCCAACCAACTAATTCCAATGTTTGCAGCTAAAGCAGTTGATTTGTCAGACTAATCCACAAACTATTCCAGTGCCAGTGGGTCCATTTGCCCCAATGTTTATTGCATGTAAGCTTTCAGGATACTGTGATCAGAACCACAACTGGAATAGTAGAGGAGTAAGTCTGTAGTGAATTCAGAGCTGGGGAAAAAGCAAGTGAGCACAAAATATCTGTGGTTTGACATAGCAAAGGACAGTCTTTGCTTGGGGATATTCAAGTGGAGCATATTGATTTCTGAAGTAATTAACACATAGTTCTTCATGATCCATTTACCCTTTCTACCATTATATGGTCAGGCAATGACCATATAAATCATGACTGCACTTGCTTTTACTGTGGCAAAGTTTTCAGAGAGAATAAAAATTATCATACGAATTTCAGACACACAGCTTAATTAGTAACCATCCTATAAAAAATGAATTTCTCTCTTTTGGAAGGAGAGCTGGAATTTAAGGAAAATCTGTTGAATTGAAGTGTGGAGGTGAGCTATGGCAAGAGAGCACAACTGGTATATGAAGCTAGTTGTTCCACCCTTTTGAATGGACCTGAGCAAGAACATCAATAAGAGGAGTTTTATCCTTGAAACTTAAAATTGTCTTCAGTATGGCATAGGCTTGAAACCCCAAGAGAAAAGGCCAACACAGGATTTATCCTAAAATATAGGTTTGGGGTGACATATTGTTGTGACTGTGGAGTCAGTGGTCTATGATAATATTGGAAAAGGTGTTTCATTTATGTTAAGAGTAATATGGTCTTCCATTGGCCAGGCCTTATTGAAATTTGGCTGAAGTAAATTAAATTCTTTGTCTTAATGGGCCCTCTTAAATGTTTTGGGTAGAGTTATCTGAAGTTTACATAGAGAGAAGAACAAAGAAATGAAATTTTAAGGTGTTTGTTCTGTTAGAGAGTGTCTATGTTTTCAGGTTGCTGCACCATACTCTGGTGCAAATAAAATGGCAGATGTAATTGAAACAGGAAAGGAGATTTGACATCTGTGAAAAGCTTTGTACCCAGAAAACAAGTTTTACGGCCTATAGGTTGCACTTCTTGAAAGTATATTTATAATTGCTTTTTCCTGTGGCACGAGAGAAAGCAGACTGTGAAGGTACAAGGTCATCCTCCTCCTGTTTCTTGTATACATCAGCAACTGTCTTCCAGCAGAGAATTTTCAAGATTCAGCAGTGTTGTGCCCTCCAAACAGACTCGGATTCAAGCTCCTTTTAGTCCTTAGCTTTGATTTTTACTTAGGCAGTCATTATTGCAAGGGGGGAAGATAAACAGGAGCAAATCCTCTTATTTTCCACGGCATTTTTTCCTTTCAGCCAGCTACAGCCTGTGAGTAACCCAGGATATGAACCAAGAAAAAGAAGGGAGAGGGGTTAGGCAAGGAGGAGAAATAGCATAGTGAGTCACTCTGTCCACTATCTGCCTGAAGATCTATATCCTGCTCCCTTCTTAAATATAGAAATGATTTCATTCAATTATTAACTCTTGCCAACTAAACATTTGGTATGAAGGGGGCTCTTGGATGCTGATTCACAGTGATGCTTCTCTAAAGGAAAACTGGAGCAATCATGTATAATCTCTGCAATATATCTTGACTAAAGCAGAAGATATGTATTTAAAAATGCTTTTATTCAGTGCCTGTCACTTCTGTGTCCTTTAAACTGTGAGCAACACTAATGGCAACTGATAGGCGCTTTTCCACAGAGATTGTCTTGTGGGCTCCAGATCCCACTCAAGTGGTGGGTTTTAAAGGATAACAGGACTTTGCTTTAACCTGTGAAAGCTTCCTACCACGCGCATAATCTCATGGTGGTTTAATATTCCATGTTCCGAGGCTCACGTTGTGCCAGCTGCTCCTGGTAGGTCACCGTGGTTGCACAGATTACCTGTGATTTCAAATGGCATCTTACCTCGGCGAAGGGGTAATAACCTCATCTTGAAATCAGATAGAGGCATAACCCAAAGGTATCTAACACCAGGTTTTCATTCTGATGCCAGGCATTAGCTCGTCTCAGGCAGCAGAACAACATACTCACTGGCTCTGCCTTGCAAGGGTGTCACACTGTCAAATGTTTCATTACGTGTGCTCCATGGTGTTGAGGATGCCGCGGTGATGTAAGGACGTCAGTGAGACTTTGCTTTTAGTAGTTTATGCTTCTCCACCATGAGATATTTTGACAGAAGCAGTTTGAAGGGTGCATCACAAGTTTTATGATGGGAAAAAGTGCTGAGGAAGGCACTGTCATCTAATGAGTAAATTAATGCAGAGACATAAATTTGAACCAACAGGTAGATTAGCACATTGGAGAACTTCAAATGTCTGAGCTGCCCTAAGTTGTCATGGGAAGAGTTTTGGAACTCTAGGAAATTTCCCTACTTATTTTAGGATCTGAAAGCTGGGTGGGAGTCAGTAGTGGAAAATATTTTATTCTTCCATGGGAAATAGATGACCTGGCATCTGTCCACCTTCTGTGTGTGGTGGTGATTGAAGGTAGATACTCCCGTAATGCTCTCCTTCCAGACTGATGGAGTTATTGGATGCAGGGGGCCTTAGATGCTGAAATCAGAACTATCAAACAATACATCCTGCACTGAGAGGCACTGTGGAAAAATACAGTTGTATGTGTTTCATCTAGGTTTTCAAAAATCATTAGTGTTTGTTTCATGTTGCTTGCAAAGCTTCATTGACAAGTGCAACTTTTTCCTTTTGTAGCAAACCTGTTTCATGTTTCTGGGATCAACTTTCTCATTATTTTTTCAGGAGCTACAATGCCATGAAGAAGGGGAGGGGGGCAAGAGCTCTGCCTCCCCTCAAATGAGCCATGTGAACTTCTGCCATGCAGGTGGCCAAGTTAATCCAGGCTCTTTATTCATAATCATCTTTAATAGTTAGAGTTTATCCTTAATTGCTGGTTTGGGTTTGTTACTACTGTGCTCGAGTGGTGGGGCATCAGACCATAGCCCAAAGGAAGCCTCCAGACTCCTTTCTTGTGGCTCATCACTTCTGCAGTTTAAGCTAGGTGTGAGCAAAAGCCATAGCAATATCTGAATCCTCAGATCTGAAAGAGTTTGCCTCACATTCAGAGGTGTCCATCCCTTGAACCAAATGCCAAAAGGGACAGGCATCGCGGGAGCTCTGGAAGCCATGTCTGGTTCACCTGTTTTCATGGGTGTTTACCTGCCTCGTGTTTTTTGCCATCAGGGACCATGACTGAAAGCAGGAAAGCTGCTTGGCCATCAGACCCTGTCAGCCCAGTTTGTTCCTGTGGTGGGAGGAGAAGAGGGCCCAAAACCTTCTGGAAGTGTCAAGAGTGGTGCAGCACATGTGGTCAACCTGACACTGACTCCTGGGTGAGGGGGCTGCGAAAGAAGAGACTTCACTTTTTCCCTCTAATGCTGTTCTGTTTAAAGGGGGGAAATCCCCCCTGGGAGACACGGGAAAAGAAAGATCGGGAATGGAAATAAGTACAGCCAGATACTCACTGACCTCAGATGAATGCCCAAACCAAGCAGTGGTGCGCAAGAGTGTGCTCAGCAAAAGGGCTGAGGGTAGTGGGGGTGGAGGGACACCACACTCCAGAAAGAAGTCTTTAAATCTTTTGTTTCCTAAACTTGGGCAGAAAGCAAGAGAAGGTTGGAGTTTATCACAGTATCACAGTATCACAGTATGTTTGGGATTGGAAGGGACCTCAAAAGATCATCTAGTCCAATCCCCCTGCTGGAGCAGGAACGCCTAGGTGAGGTCGCACAGGAATGTGTCCAGGCGGGCTTTGAATGTCTCCAGGGAAGGAGACTCCACTTCTTAGCTATTTCGAGGACAAGACCTAAATCCATTCTTTCCTGCAAATGTAGTAGAATCTAATCTATTTCTTGAAAGCCATTCTTAGTGCTTGGGAGAAGAGAGCTTATTGGTATTCATACTCTTACTTAAATGCAGATTTGTGTAGTGAGGCAATTATGTGTTGATTAGATTGCACAGCAATGAGAAGCAGGTGGACATTTTCTCACCTGACCAGTAGCACTGACTTACCAAGTGTGTCTTGATAAGTTAACATAGACAACACTAAAGACAACTACTCTCATTTGCACTGCAACAGCCTGTTAAAAAAGAGTATTTTCAGGCAGAGAGATGAATCCAAAAGTAATTTGATCTTTGCAAGCATCTGTTTTGGACAATTATTGCTGATTAAATTTATTAACAATCACTGGGGAGCATACAACTCACACTTCGGATTTACCTTCTGTGGGAAGGAGTGCTTTGGCAAAGCTGTGTCTGAACTTGGAACAAGAACATGAGAAAACATAAATATGGATGCTATTCGTTTCTCAGGATTCGCAAAGAATTTGCAACAAACTGTGGAAACACTGAGGCTTTTTTTAGCAAGGGAGGCAGAGTTTCAGCTTGGACGTTTCACAGCCAGCACTTGATTTTTATAACAAGTTGTGGTTGTACACAGGGAGGAGCTGAAGACAGGAAAAGTACTGACCCTGAAGAGGATAATCATGAACTATGAATGATCGGTACAGTCTGATTCATCTGCAGCGTTTATGTCTATCTATGGAAAGATCTAAGGACATCAAATGCTACACTCACCCAGTAATGCCAATTATTTGTTAAGGAGCAGATTCGTCACTGTCATTATTATTAGTACTACATCAGAAAAGCAATGTCCCAGATGAGATCAGGGTTTTCTTATCAAGATGAAGCACGTATTATTGGCCTGCCCAAGGTAAAAGGGAACAGAGTAACATACATTTTTCCAAGTGCAACCATATTTTTCTAGTGTCTTGGTACAAATGCGCAGTAAATCCTTGCATGCTCAGACAAGTTTGAATCAACTCTAGTTCTACATGCGTGCTTATGAAGATCAATTATGCGAGTGTCCCTCTCCCAGCCCTGGCTGACAAAGGAGAAGTTACTAGCACAGTTGTGTTGACTCAAACTATAAGTCCTGCTTCATGTAGAAACTATTTGCCAAGTCCATAGCAGAACACAGGCCACGGAACCAGCAATCTAAGCAGATCAAATGGGAAGGTGAAGGTGCAAAAACGGATTTTCTTCAGGCCACGTAGCAGCTGTGGGGTGCGGCGAGGACCCCCCATACCCTGAGATGCATCATCTCTCATGAGCCAGCGCAGTTTCTTCCTCTGTGCTGCAGGGACAGGCTGGTGGGGCAACACTTCTCCACCTCCAAGGGCTGCAATGGAGAGGGAGCCCTTGGCGTAGTTCAGTCAATGCTTGAACATTAAGGGAATATTATTTGCTATACCATTGTGAAGTAATGGGAATAATGGCACTAAAACAGCTGATCCCATTTTTTTTAGCCTGCAAGTTGTCCTTCTACATTTGGCCTTCGCTGACAGTGGAATCGTTTATGAGAATGTTTTGGTTTGTCTTGTAATTTTGCATTTACTGCCATTTTTAAGAGATTTGTTAAACGGAACAAGGTTGCCTGCTGCTGTGGCAAGCTTTGTTCTTTCATCTTTTCTTTAATTTTAGGGCTGTTTGGTGTTTGGCTCTGGGTAATGCCAGTTTTGATTGCTCTCCTGAGTTTCTTGGTGGAAGCTTGCAGATGTTGCTGGCTGTTAAACTGCTTGCCAGTCGCATTTGGTTGTGTAATTGGCTTGAGCCTCCATTTCCAAATTACGTGCTGGGTTGTATAGCATCTCTGACATACTCAAAATGTTTGCAAAGTAACAAGAAACTGGATATCTCATACTCCAAACTGGCTTATCTGGGTGCTTAGGCAATATGAATATGGACACTTTGGTTACCTCATCCCCTTTTAGAAGAAGCTGACCAGGGATGCGCCGTTTGGAGCCCAGATTCAGGCAGTCCTGTGTCTACCATCTGGGTGGGTACCCAGAGCTGCAGCGCACATGCATCTGACCTGCACCATAGTATCTGGGGCTGAAAGGGGGTTTTGATAAAGTTTTGAGAGTGGATAGGACCAGAGACACTATGTTCCCATCTATATTAGCTCTTCTATAGAGAGTGATGTTTTAAAATGAACCAGTGGATAATGCTCTCAAGATAAACTGATGAATCAAGGGCACAAAGCATCCTTTCCCTGTGCAGTTGCAATTTCCAGTGCATGGAGGGAAGGGTGGAAAGGGCTTGAAGGCTGGTTTTGTAAGGAGGGCAGGGCATTCCCCAGCTGACCTGGTAGAGCACACACCTGGAGCTGTGCCCTTCCTGATGACTTTTCTTCTACTTGATGACATCAGCCAGATTGTTCCCTCAAGGAAGGTCATACATTTGTATGGCACACTAGGGAAAGTGAAACTTGCTCCCTGTAAGGCAATCTCATGCTGTAAAACCTGGGAGAACTTACCTTTAATGTTTTTCCTGCCCTGCAGTAAATGATATACACTCCATTTGCAGAGCGAAGGCATTGCTAACCTGGCAGAGGCATCACTGATGTTAGCAAGTGCGAAGTTATTCTCTGTATGCATGTACTCAGTTAGCATGTCACCTAATTTATTATCTGCTAGGGTAAGCTAGTCAAATTACAAGGACATCACTACGAAAGCAGCAACTTCATCAGCTAGGTTATGTGTCCTTGGTCCTGTGACCAAGTTCAAGTTAACCAGGAGCTCAGGCTGAGCTGCATATTCTGGCTCTATATGCATGGCTGGCTTAACTGCCTGGTAACCCGTCTGCTGCTTTCTGTGTGCTGCATCTCTGTTCACGGCTGCTGCTGCCGCAGGACGGACAGACAGCCTTCCCAGGCCTGTCCAGCACCAACTGCCAGCCTGGGTGTCCCTGTGGAGTCCTGCTCGTGGGCTTTCCCTTTATTAATCTCATAGACTATATGATCTGAAGGAAAGACTGTGTTCATTTGTTTGCTTGCTTGCTTTTTTCTGTACACGAACACTACCCTTCTCCTTCCCCAGCTCTGACGAACAAGTGTCTTCTGTTCACCCAAACCCATTCTTAAACTCCCTCCTTTCAAACCAGAGGGAGAATGAACTCACTCGGGGTTCAGAAGCAGTTTGAATAAGGATTTCAGGTTTGCCCATTAAAGACATGGAAGAATCCTCAAATCAGGTTTGGAATGAGGCTTCTGTTTCTCCAGTGTGACTGAAGTTTATGTCCAGAGTTTTGTCCTAAGTCCTGGTCTGTCTCTCTTGGGTGGCATCAACTTGTTAAGTGCAAATGTTCTTCTTTGTCCCATGAAGGAAATGGGAGTGCTTAGTTTGTACTGGAGGGAAAGGGACAGTGTTCTGTTCCTCAGATCCCACTGATTTTCAGGGAAGTTGTCCATTTGACGCAGGGGAACCTGTAACTTGTCACTCTTGCAAACATGAGCCCAGGCGGCTGAGGTGAAGCCTATGAAGATGTAGATGGCAAAAGATTTGTTAAAGTATCACATGGCAAGTGTGTATTATGTGTCTTGCTGTTCTGCTGGTGAAGGAGCCAGGAGATGAAGTCCTGAGGGATCAGTTACTGTATGTGTAACCCTTCTGCCAAGGTGTGACTGGCAGCAACAGGAGCCACATTCAAATTTTACTCCATCCAGAGACCCTATGCTCAGTGGGCTGATTTTCCTGGAAAAAAAAAAAAAGAAAAAAATTGCTTGAAAAAGCAGAATGTTGTAAAAGCAGGGGAAACAGGAGAGTGTCCAAATATACCATGCCCATTCCTTTTTTTCTTGAACAATATCTAAATTATAAAATATAAACCAAGGCCCCCCTCCTCCTTTTTCCCCCTGCCACAGGGTATCTATCACTTCTGCACCCTTGTTCTGGAGTTATTACAGTTGGGAGGTCTCTGCCTTCTCCCGCCAAGCGCAGGAGCTGGATGAACGAAGCAGAGCTGAGCGGCTCAGGCTTCCCTATGCTACACTGACTGCAAGTTGCTCTCTGCTTCATGACATGGCTCTTCGTTTTTTAAAAAAAGCCCCCCAAATGCATCAAGAAAATGTATATAAAACATGTCTGGCAAGCCTGTGATGTATTTTCCTCCCTTCTGAATTTGAGCGGTGGTTTTTGCTGTGGACCTGCTGTGATGGGTTGGGTTGAAGGTTGTCCACGGTGGCCAGGCGGCCTCTGCCCTGCCATGGAGGCAGTTGCAAGCCCCCGTACAAACTCTCAGTGGCAGGAGGCAATGACGGAGGCCACCAAGCAAAAAGACGCCCAGGACAGTGCAAGAAACAAAACCAAAGATGATCCCCTTCAGGAAGAAGGCTTTGCTAGGTTTTGATCTGGTGTATGCCTGAGGAAAAGAGAGAGCCAAGAGTGAGAACAGAAAAGTAAGGAAAAGAAGCAGAAACAGCTATGAAAAACTGACCACAAGAACCAGAGAAGAAGCCCCAAGGAACTTTTGGCAGCTCATTCCCCTGGTGCGTGGGGAAGCATGACGCTGCACGTTCTCCCCAAGTTCTTCAGAGGTTTTACTGCTTTTGTTTTCTCTTCATGCCTGGGATGACTTGGGTGGTGTTTGCTGGCAAGTGGGTAATGTGTTACAGAATCACAGAATCAACTGGGTTGGAAAAGACCTCAGAGATCATCAAGTCCAACCCTTGGTCCAACTCCAGTCCGTTTACTAGATCATGGCACTAAGTGCCATGTCCAATCTCAGTTTAAAAACCTCCAGGGACGGTGAGTCCACCACCTCCCTGGGCAGGCCATTCCAATGCCTGACCACTCTCTCTGTAAAGAATTTCTTTCTAATATCCAACCTAAATTTCCCCTGGCAGAGTTGAAGCCATGCCCCCTTGTCCTATTGCTAACTGCCTGGGAGAAGAGATCAATCCCCACCTGGCTATAACTTCCGTTCAGGTAGTTACAGAGCGATGAGGTCACCTCTAAGCCTCCTCTTCTCCAGACTAAACAACCCCAGCTCCCTCAGCCTCTCCCCATAGGTCTTGTGTTCAAGTCCCTTCAGCAGTCTTGTTGCTCTAATGATGCTCTGATGTTCTCCTGATGATCAAAACAGCCACGAAGTTGCTGTGGTATCACAGTATCACAGTATGTTTGGGATTGGAAGGGACCTCAAAAGATCATCTAGTCCAATCCCCCGGCTGGAGCAGGAACGCCTAGGTGAGGTCGCACAGGTGAGAAGGGAGAGGTGATGAGAGACTGAGGCAAGGCTCTTGGGGAAGAGCTCAGCTGAGCTGAGATTAGTGAGAAAGGAAAGGTAAATTGGGTAGTGAGGGGAGAAAGCCACAGGGGCTGGGGACAGTGAAAAGGGGTGTGTAATGCTGTGGGTAGGAGGTCTGGGACTGGCTTTTGGGGGCTTTCTGGGTCCTCAAAATCCATCCCAGTGACAATCCTGGCTGTCTTTACCAGCTCCACCAGCGCGGTGAGGCCAGCTCAGCACCAGCAGCAGGTGCAGAGTCAGGCCCCGGCTTCCAGTTTATTTGGGGCACTGATTTTTTGGGGCTGTTTTTTTAAAGACAAGCAGTTCTTTAATTTGTACATTTTACTGCTGTCCTTTTTCATCTTTCAGTAACTGAGAGAAACGTCTGGGAAATGAGCGTACCTAAAATCAGCCTTTAATTACCCTCTGCCTGCCTGTGCTGTGCGAGTTCCCCGCACCGGGTACTTGGCAATACGTTCTGCCTGTGTGAGATACAGTTTGGTGGCAGCGTTTTGGCTGGGTCAGGGATGTAACCCTGCAGGCGTTTAACATCCTGGAAGCTTGATTAACGCTGAAGGAAACACTGAGGTGCTTTAGCTCGCTGCCGTTTTCGCTTCTCATGCAGCAAATGCACGGAAACATGACGTGAATGTACGAAGAGGAATATTTAATACCGATGATGTCATACTGTGCCGTTGGTTTGGCGGCTCTCTGGCGTTATTCAACACATCTTTCTCAGCAGAATGATGCTGGTGAAATGAGATTTTATTAAAAGCAAGCAGCTCAGTGGATTGTTAAGCATTCAGAACAACGTCTCCCATTTCCTTTCTAATACTGTGGTGCTGAAAACTCATCCCATTTCAAAGGCAAATGTTTAACTACAAATGTAATTTGCAAGAAAATAATTCTTTTTTTTTCTGTCTTTTTTTTTTTGTCTTTTTGAAATGTGCTGAAAGCGTGCATATTATCAGAGCAGCCTTTCTTGCAGGGTTTTCATTTTCTTTTTCTTTCAAAGGAGCTGCATAAAAAAGTTGTTTGAGTGATTTCTCCCCAGCTATTCTGCTGAGCAATTCCTAATTACCCTCAGCATTTGAAAGGTGAATGGTACTCTTATATAATCAACATTAATAATTCAGCCTAGTCCGAGAAAGCTTATTGCAGCTAGTTCTTTGATGCCAGAAAACCTCTACTAAAGCATTCATTCTCAGTTTAATTCATAAGCTCCTAATAAAGCCAGTCCAGCCAAAGTATTTTAACTTGGCTTCTGCAGTTAAAAATATAGCTGAAATTATTTCAGGTGGGCTGTGGTAAATAGGTATTGTAAATTTTAGTAGAAATTTACTTTTCCGCTCTGTTTCTGATTCTCAGAATTGTCTTCTTTGGGTTAATAGAAGATTCCCTAGAAATCAGGTGCATGCAAGCACACTTTCTCCTTCCTTCCTTCCTTTCTTTTTGTATGCCTTCTTTATTTCTAACTGCCCTCCCTGGTGGAAATGCTGCTGTACCAATTGGTCGGCATAAATGGAGGCGCGCAGGGATGATGTTCTTCACAACATGAACAGGAAGGATCGCGCAGGATTTCCAGAGTGATTTCCCATAGCATTGACCCACCACAGCTTACGGAGTCAACTCACTTACTGGAAGATAATATTCTTGTGCTCTCTTATTGGTGATAATAATGGGAAGAATGCACTGACAGACTGTTGTTATCAAAATTACAATGTAGAGAAGCTCTAAAGAAACAGAAATGTTTTACTAGCCTCCACCTTTTTATGACAGAGAAGACTTTCCACAGGAATGAGTCTTACCGTGTCTGATGGTGACATGTAGAAATGTAGATGTTTACCTCAGCATGGTCCATGCAATCTGGTATGAGCAAAGATGCTGTGAAAGCAGTTACTTCTTTGACACCACTGTGCTTTCTAAGAGCAGCTACTAGAGGTGGATGAATGGATTTCTGTCAGGCACATGTCCAAGTTTTCATGTTTTAATTTATTTCCTTCCACATTAGCTCATTTCAAAGGGATTGAGTTGCGCATTTGTCTTCTGGGGGCAAAAAAGGGTGGTGGTGATGGGGCAGGAAGGTGGAGGTACAAATGAGGTTGGCAAGCGGGAGTCTTTAAAGGTCCAACTGCCTATTTGCAGCTGGGACACATACCTGTCCTAGAGATTCTCACTGGCTGGAGAAAGAAAAATAGCTCCCTTATTTCATTCTATCCTTTATAATTATTACTCAGAATTTCAAAAGTTGGGAGAGTCAAGGGAAGTATTTACTGTTTGAGCACCTGCAAAAATAGCTGCTCCAACTCCATAATAAACATGAAAAAAATTATCACAGTGAACATTTCTGAAAAGAAAACAAAAAAGGTGGCTTTGCTTGAAATGCCTAATTCTGCAAATGCGTTTTGTGGGAGCACCATCATTTCTTAAAGGTATCGTAAAGCTCAGCTGTTCAGAGCATTTTTACCTTATCTGCAGAAAATGAGAGTTCTGGTGAACATTTCTTCACACTTTCCATTTCAAGACTCGAAATGACATATTCACTCAGTTGTTGAGAGAAGTAATTTCTAATAGGTAGATAGAACATCTTTGTACTTCTTAGCTTTTCCATCTCCCTACTGGGCATAATATTTGCAAACCCCTTCGGTGCATCGGAAAGATCCCTGGGTTGTAAAGGAAGTGAGGTGCTGGAGAAGAAGAAAATACTTTCATTTTCTTTTTCACTTGTTTAATATGTCCATGAGCATACTTACTTCTGCGTTAGCACGATTCTTGACGTCACTACTTAAAAAAGATAGTGTTTATTTATTCTTTACACTTGATGGTTTTACCTACCTTCAAAAATTTGTGTTTGGTCATCTCAGGATTGAAAAACATTTGGCTGATATTGAGGAAATTGTACTTTTGTCCAAAGATGGAAGATGATCCATGGAAATGATCATTGTTGGTAACACAGAGGCAAAAGTAACATACAGTATGCTGGTGAGGACAGTAGACAGATGGTGCTTGTGCTTCCAACTGAAGTGAACCTACATGGCTTAACACAGACCAGGAGGTCCTGGAGTCTGTGGGTGGTGGCCAAATGTTGCGTGTTTGGTGCTGCCCATCTCCTTCGTGCTCTGAACTTTGAGGTTTAACTCTGGGCTGGGTTTTGAAGTGGATCGATTCACCAACTGAGTCATTTACTTCAGCTGCTTAGAAGACATTTCTTCACAGAAGGGGCTGTCAGGCATTGGAACAGGCTGCCCAGGGAAGTGGTGGAGTCACCATCCCTGCAAGTGCTTAAAAAACATGTAAATTAGGTTCTTAGGGACATGGTTTAGTGCTAGAGTTAGGTTATAGTTGGACTTGATGATCTTGAGGGTATCTTCCAACCAAAATGATTTTATGATTCTATGGCTGTTTGCATTGCCCCCAGCGAGGTGGAAACCAGCTGAGAAAAGGCTGGAGCCTCCGCCTCACCGTTGGCTGGGACGGTTCTCCCTGCCCCAGGAAGGACCTTCTGAGATAGCCTGGGTAGGATGAGCTTGTGCAACTTTTCATAGTTCATCTTGTAAAGAAGGAAGGGCCCTGGGGTTATCTTGAGACAAGGGAGTCCTATCTGCTCCAGACAGTGCGACTCATCTGACACAGCTTCTCTTTTTGTCTTTTTATTGCAACAGTTGTTCTTAAGAGTTCATTAGTTACGTGTAGCAGTCCAGGTATTAAATATTACTGTGATATTTTGGCTTTTGAAAGAGTCTAGAAAACTTCTTTGGAACAAAATGTATATTATAGGCTATTTAGTGGAGTTGTCTATTCAACATTATGCTTCATTAGCTGTGGGCTTGTCATATGATGATGTGTAATCAATCATATACCATTTGTGGTTATTCTGCACATAAAGCCAGATTTCTTTGTTTTAGTGTCCCAACTGGCATGCATTTTTCTTGTGCTCTTCCAGGGCTGAACCACAGATAAGACAAGTTGTGAGTCTCTGGGATATCTGTCTGCTCAGGGAACTGTGCAAAGAAAACAAACTGCCTCCTTAATTAGAAGGTTGTGGCTGCTCCTGATTTGAATGACTAAATATCCTTTTTCTCTCAAATTAAGATGTTACTACTCACAGGAGAAGTCTGACTGTTGTCAGCGGGAATTACTAGTTAGTGCTGTGTGGGAGGACGCAGCAGAAAAACCTGTGGTTGTCGCTGGTTGTCTTTGCAAAGGAGTCGTCTTCGTGGAGGTTCGGTGGCCACATGGAAAGGACACAGTGCGATTTGGAGCCCCATCGATGGAGCCCCAAATCCATTGCACATTTGGAGGGATAGCATTGTAAACCCTTTTTTAAAAGACAAAATGTTAGTCATTCCTTAGAGCTACTTCTCGTGAATGGTATATAAATGTTACAGCTCTTGGGAAAAGAATTGTGCAGCGTAGAATTCAGGACGAAAAGGGGAAGGATGGTGAGGTTACGTGGAGAAAAGATTTAAGTGAGGAAAATTGTTGTTGCTCCAAGAAACCCCTCAAAGCCAGGAAAGACATGAGATTTCTACCTCCTGCTTCCCAATGTGAATGTATTTCTCTGGGCACGTGACATTTTTGAGGGTTGGAAAATATGAGTGCGGATCGGGAAGGAAGCTGTGGAGTTCCCTGCAACAGTCTAAACCAAAGGTAATTGTTAGCTCCACATGAACATGAGCTAATCTGGAGCCCGTGCTTCATACCAGTTCTTATTGGCCAAGAGCAGCTGGGAATAGACAGAAAATGATACAGTGCTGCAGCCAGTGCCCTGGCTATACGGGTAGTTAATCATCAGCTCAGAGCTTCCCTTCTTCTTCTTCTATGTAGCTTCATTCTTAGCACTGCTCTTGGCAATCTTGTGACTTTCTCTTTGTGCTGAATAACAGTTAATTATTTTGTTAAATCCAAGTGGAGATGCACTGAGTACTCACTACTCAGGAGTCATATGATATTGAACAAAATGCCAACAGTTTTGCTGCTGGAGAGTGGGGCTGTGAAATACAGTATTATCATCTGAAGCAAATAGTCCCACTGGTTTTCTGTTTGTGTCCGTGTACACGTGACCTCTTTTGACTTTGAAGTGTAGTTGAAAAGAGAAATTCATTTGCTGTTATTTGAATTTCAGTCATGCCTACAGAGAGGGAGAAGAGTCATTTTAGGATAAACCTGTAAGCAGTCACTGCCTAAAAAATAACATAGAAATGATGGTGAACTTTAGTGGGAACAGGTGGGTAGATGGAGTTTCTCAAGGTCAGAGGAAAGAGGCAAGATAAGCAAGGTCTTCTAGGTTATGCCTGGTAGCATAGGTTTAGGCCATAGAATCACAGAAAAATCATAGAATCATTCTAGTTGGAAGACACTCTCAAGATCATTGAGTTCAACCATAACCTAAATCTAGCACTAAAACGTCATGCCTCCTTACCATGAGAGTGACCTTTTCTGCAGCCAGGTCATAGTGAAGGCAAGCTGCTGCTCCAAATTGGATGGCAAGGGCTTGAGCAGGGCTCTCACACATGTAAGGGAAGCATCCTATGCAGCAGTCTTGGGACCCACTGATCCTTGATCTGTTAACCAAGTATCATCCAGTTTAACCATGCTGCAGACATTTGGTGTGTTCGTACCACATTGGTGAGCATGACACAATATCTCATATATCCAGGGTGGGGCGAGAGGGGACACAGCATGTGATGTTGCTTTACGCCTTGCTTCAGGATCCCTGGTTTCTTTCTTTTTAACTCTGCTATGGTATTTACACCTCTGGGTGGGTGGAAATGGCAGTTCCTTGTGTTAAGCAGCAGCTTAAGCCTGCTAGTTTTGGTAAGTCATTGATGTCCACAGTGCTAGATGTAGAGGTGATCCTAGCACTGGCATCCATTGGCTATCTGTCTGGATAAGGGAAATGCTCCATTTTATCCACAGTTAATTTACACAGAAACTCTGTTGTTCAAAGAGAACATTACTCCATCTGAAGGATAAACTAGGCAAATGCTGTCTCCAGTAGCAGCATGGGCATGGTCAGGAGACCAGAAGATAGAAGTTGGGATGAAAGGACATCTGTGGATACTCACACAGATAGGTGGTCACACATGATTTTTCCCAATGTTTGGCCAACTCTATTGATGTGAGCTGACCACAAGTGAGTGGGACAAAGGTTTCGGCTCTCTCTGTCTCTGTTTTGCTCGACTCTGCTGGAAAAGCTTCTAAGAGCCATTTGCTGCTGATCATTCTCGAGCAACAAATGAATGGAAAAGTATCTTACTGGAATGATTTACTGTTCATCACACATAATAAATGAATAGAGTTATTCACTGGCAGTCACACATCTCTGGCTAATCCTTTTGAAGGTCACTCGTACCAGTCGCCAGTCTTTGGTCACAGCTGCTGCAGTGGGGAGCAGCACGTTGAGGATAGCGAGTTGTTCAAAAAAGTGAGATCAGGTTGCTCCATCAGTCTGGGTTTGTTCTTCCTCCTGATTCCTGCGCCTCACATCACTGAGAACTAGTGAAGGGAAGACCAGAAACAGATGAAAATGTGACAAGACTGTTTGAATTATTAAATAATCTAAGCCTCAAAGAAAAGAACTTTCAGTGTTAATTGGTCTGTAGGGAAGTCAGAGCAGAACAGTTTGTTCTGGGATGTCCTCTCACGCCCAAATATTACACTAACCAGGTTACGGTGCATCTGCAACAGCTTCCTCTTGGTGCAAAACCATCTGAGTGGAGGAGAACTGGATTGCAACATATCATTAGCATTTTTGTTATGTGCCACTTCAAGTTCTTAAAAAAAAAACCCCAATCTGAGTTTTGTGTTGTAATTTCCTTCCTCAGCTCCAGAGTCAGACAACACCAGAAGAGAATAGCAATGTGACCTCACCCAGGAGAAATGTGCAAGGAAAGGAGGCTATCATCACGACCTGGAAGGTGTCATTGGGCACTACTCACGCCCTGGGACTAAATGAAACTTTGTGTTACTACCCACCTCTCACAGCTACAGCAGAGTCTGCTAGTGACTTTGTTCCCTGCCTGAGTGGACATGGAATGTGCTAAATGTCTACAGATCGTATACTTTGTGTTTCAACCTGAAGGGAACGCAAGGCTGCGTCACCCACCCAAGGGCATTCTGCATGCCAAGGAGTGGCTGAGGTCTTCAAGCCCAGGGATGAGAACTGTGGATGGCCACACCAGTGAGTAACATGTTGTTCCAGCTTGACAAGATCTTTGCCTGCTGAGGGATCTGTGCATCACTTGATGTAGACACATACGGATATGGTAAAAAGACAATCTTTCTTTCCAATTTCCCGTCTGTGTGAGGTGGTCATACTACGTGAGAGGCAGAAAGTGAGAAACTTGCTGTCCCAGTCTTTCTGCCTGACTCCCTTTGTCGCTTTAGGCAATCACTCATTTTTGGTTCCTTGCTCATGCGCCCTGTCTGGCCTCTTTGTTTTTCCTGCAAAGGCCACAGTCTTGAGTGACTGTTTTGCCACCATGGTTAGGGCTTGGTGTTCTGCTGCCTTCTGACAGCTGGGCTAGGTATCAATCCCGTTATTGTGAAAGATGCTGGTCTTTAATTAAAGATACTGAATATTCCCGTTGGACATCAGGCCACTGTTCAGATACACTGACAAGGAGAACTGAGTAAATGGTACCTATTGACAGCACACACGGTGCCTCAGTCTTTATACAGCTCCGTGGGTCGCGCTGCTGTTTTCTGTGGGGCCAGCAGCTCAGCCTGTTCTCAAGGGTGGACCTAAAGCCCCAGGATTCTATGAATTGCAGTTGTGATCTGCTTGTTTTAGCTATGGGTTCAGAGCAAATCCATGTGAGCACAGACTGTTATCCATTTCAGGAGCCTTGATAAACGTCCATTCTGTACTTCAGAAAGTAAATACAGGGCTGTTGGCTGATTCATCTTAGGAAGGAGGATTGAGTGAGTCTACGTTGAGAGAAATAAAAAAACCTACATGAAAGCAGCGTTGTTCTTGCAGAGGCTGAGCTAAATCCACAAAATTACTCTCTTCTCTGGGATAACATTAGCACCCATGGCATGTCCTCTCCTGGAAAAGTTTCCCCAGGTATCTCCTGTGGAGATTTCAGCTGTGGGCCAGGCCATGCTGGTTATTCACTTACCCACCTCCAGTCCTGTCTCTGGGAGTGTATTCATTTGCTGTACTGGTGCATCCAAAATGCAGGCAAATTTCAAAAGGCCCATGTTGCTGCTCTGCAGCAAATCCAGCTGAGGATTTATTTTTGGCAGGCTGTTAATAAATAAAAGGACACTGAAACTACAGGTCACAGAGTACAGCAGTATCCACTCCTGCGCTTCTCCGCTGGGCTTAATGGACTGATGCTAATCTGGCCTCTTTCCCCTTTCATTGCAGCCTTCCATTTCAAAACAAGTTTTGCATCCATTCAGGTTGTAGGGATGTGGGAGTTTGGTTTTCTCACTTGGCAGCTCTGAAAACTGAGCCTCCTTCCAGAACCAGAACCAGAACCGAAACCTCCCACAGATTGCTGTTTTCAGCTGTGGGGAACAAACCCGTATGCACATCTTAATTTTGTTTGGTTGGTTGGTTGGTTGGTTTTGTTTGTTTGTTTTTGTTTGTTTGTTTGTTTTCCCTCACCAAAAAGGCACCTTCCCTGCCCTGAAAGTCCCAATGATGCTAAAAGCAACCAAGGAGCTCAATGCCAGGAGTCGTGGTGCACATACAGCCTCGGCTCATGATGTCAGCCAAGCTGATCGTGCAGCTGTGCTTCCCAGGCTTAGCTGCTTGTTATCAGGGCCCAGCAGGCAAACAGTACCCTGGACTTGGCTGCTGCCTCACGTCCAGCTCTAAAATTCTTTCTCACCTACCTCTAAGTTAAAACAATGCAAGCCCCATGCTAGTTAGAAGTGTGGGTGGAGGGATGACCTGTAAATGGAGGAGATGAGAAGTTTTGGTATTAGGCTGGTCTATTTCTTCTTAGGTAGGAGTGGCCTTATTGCATTAAGTCACATCACTGTTGTTCAGATTTCCTGTGGCACCCGGCTCATCCTCCTGCATCAGTGGCACTGTTTCCTTCCTCTCTCCTCGGCACATGGTGCTGTTGCTGCTTCATTTGCCATCATAAACTCAAACAGCAGTGCCACTGATGGGTTTCCCTGGTCAGATCTTACCAGCTTTGCTCACATATCGTTGATTATCCAAGTTACGCTTGATTTCTGTTCAGAGCTTTGGCCAGCTGGTGTTCCGTGATGCTCCGATGGGAAGGACAAGGGCACTGTAGATTTATAAATGATTTGGGCTGCTTTGTCCATCTTTCCCTTCTTCCTCACATCTGCTCAGCCTCATCCTACCAGACTGGCCCAGACGTCTCCCTTTCTTCTGGCCATCACCTCTCCCTCTTAAAATCCCTCCTCACGTGGTGTTTTATTACATGATACAGTAAGAGAGGAGACAAGGTGAAGGGAAGAGTGACTTTTGTCAGCATTATATCAGACTGCGATGGAAAGGACTCGTGGCAGGAGCCCAGGTGGAAGGAAAATGTAGGATAGAGGGAGGGGGAGAAAGTAATTGTAACCTGCCAGAGCAATGACAGTGAGCAAAATCAAGTAGAGTCAGGTTTACAGTGCAGCCAATTATCCTACCAGTAAAGATATGAGAGCAACTAATATCTTCTTTTGCCCCAGGGTTTATTTCTCATTATTTATAGCACCATTCCTGAGAGAGACACGACATCGCAGAACAACTGCTTGCTTCCTTTCAGAAGCAAGGAATGGCGGGGTGCTTCAGAGGAGGAAGGATCCTTAAGTGGGATATGAAAAGAAAAAGGGGTTTTAGCCTGAGCAAAGGGAGAATGTGATTGAAAGAGTCTGAAGTGAACACAATAAAAAATTCAAGATAATGATGTTGGAAGAGGTTCTGTTTCTCCTTGTGATTTCCATAACGATGGAAGTGAATCTATGCCCAGTCCTGGAGTCTCTTAGAAATGTTCTAAATCAACAATTACTGACATTTTTTTTTTTCTTATTTTAACATGTTATATCCCACTGAACGGTTGGGTTTTCTTTTATTTCCTTCTTTCTGTTCATGGCAGAATGGTCTAGATTTTCCATACATTAAATTTTCAGTGGGCAAACTATTACTTGAACTCATTAAAGAAAAGTCTCTGCAAACTCAGAGGTGGTTACCAAGAGCCTCTGATTTCTATTTCGAACAGGGAGGAGTCAAGAATATTCCAGATATTCCTCACCCTCCAGGCAGGATGAAGTGCCAGATTAACAATGTATTTGGGATGTTAATGGAGAAGCTGGAGGGTGAAGACAAGCCTTGCTCTCATTTCTAACACTGTTTGGGCATTTATAAAACACTTTTTGCAGATTTGAATTCCTCTAGGATGTCGTAGCCAGTGTTGTTCTGACTGAAGACTGGGTCTGTTGACCACATGAGGCCATGGGGCAGATGGACCACCCATGACTCCATGTCATTTTCAATTCTTTTACTATTTACCAGAGGGTAAATTTTACCATTCTGGCATGTGGAAAGTTCATTCTTCTTCAGTTTTACAACTGTAATGGTACTAGCTCTCAAGTTATATGTTCAGATTTGATGTGATGCTGTAAGAGAAGAAAATTTTCAGCTCAGTTGTGCAGTGAGTGGCTGATAAACCTTTCTAAGTCAGTACAAAACCATTTGTAAATTAGCATGGGGTATGGAAGAAAACTAAGAGCAATACTGAATTACAAGAAAATAAGTTCTACCAAATGTCTCCTGTGTTGTGGGGAAGATGCCTGTCTACACCCAGTATTTTCAAGTGTATGTCCAATTTGGGACTTTTCTTAGATATCCAGGCAGAAATTTGATTTTTGCAAATGCTGAGCCTGAGAAACTCTCATAGACTCTTGGTGGACTTGAAGACCAGGGGATTGAGGCACTCTTTTCTCAACACTTCCCAAAATTATGACATCTGGTTTTAACGCTCAAGCTTTTAAGTACTTTTCATGAAAGAGTGTGAGAGACCACCCAGAATAGCCACCAGCCCAGTGGTTAGGAAACTCATCTGGTTCTTCTGGTGTGACTCTTTTTCTCTCTTTCTGTTTTTGAGAAGAAATTCAGCCTGAAGCTGGAATAATTTAATCAAATCTATTGTGGCTAACAGCATTGCATACCAGACATCAACATGAGAAGGGGCATCTCAAGTTGTAATGATGGCAATGAGACCAATATATGACTTTTTCTGCAGGGATTGTGAAAGTCTTACCAACAATAGCTGAAGCATCATAACTCTGCTGTGAGAGACGGTGTATAAACTTTCAACCAAATTATAGATCAGTAGATTTTCTGCGAGATGTTAGCGACCTGTTTTTTTGGGAACGGTTGATTGTGGAATTCAAGCCACCTGCAAGATGACCAAGTTCATAAAATGAATCAGCAGTGCAGAGAGAGAAAGTTAATCCATGTGGTCTGAGATGTGGCCGTTGGGCTGAGCTTTGTCTCTACGCGTGTGTTACTCCTTGATGGAGGAGTGGGAAGAGGAATTAACATTACGCTCAGGTACAGCTTTACAATCTATAGTCCTCTATAGTGGAAGAAACCAAATCGTGTGGGCCATCACCAGGATCTGTGAGGAGCAGCCGTGTGTTGTAATGGAGATAAGCTGGTCATGCATTGTTCTTCCATTTCCCTACCTTCCTGCCCCGTAAATCACTCCTGTGCACATTTTACACCTCCCTAACACACATGGAAATAATTAAACAGCTTTGGAGAGGAAGTGTTTCCCGTGATAAACCAATTCTCTCTCAGTAATTAAGCACTGTGGAAAATGGACAACAAATTGACTCTGACAGGATCAGGGGTCCTTGGCGATGGATTGTGTGGAATCTTGGGAGGCACCTGCCTCCCCGCACGTGCTGGACGGGCTGCCCGGCCGCTTGCGTGCTCGTGCAAAGCAGCGTGAAAGCAGCTTTGCAAAACAGAGTGATGGTCGTGTGAGGCTGGATGGGCTCGCCATGCACCAGCTGGTGTTGGAGCAGGGTCATCGCTGGCTGTGCCAGGGCTGGGTGAGGTGCTGGCCATTGTTGCTGGACAGGAATGGTGCTTTTGCAGTCTACAAGAATGCCATTGAGTTGTACTTTCTACACCTGTTGCAGTGACAAACCTCCTTGGTTTTACTTTCTAGGTCGGAGTGTTGAGAACCTGGAGGTGACCGTACATGAAAACTAATGAGACTGCGTGCAGGGAGAGCAGGTAAATTCATATAGCCATAGAACAGTTGGGGTTGGAATGGACCTTCAAAGCTCATCCAGTCCCACCCCCTGCAATGAGCAGGGACATCTTCAACCAGATCAGGTTGCTCAGAGCCCCGTCCAGCCTGGCCTGGAATGTCTCCAGGGATGGGGCATCTAACACCTCTCTGAGCAACCTGGTGTTGCGGGGATGTAGTTTAGGGTTCTGCTTACTGCAGAACAACATTTAGATTAGATTTCTCAAAGAGAAATGTGACTTAAAATAGTTTGGTGGCAGGTTCACTCTATTATTTATTGCTTGGGGGAAATATGCCAAATGCTGCTTACCTTCTCTCCAGATGCCTGCATCTGTTGCAGTGCAAACTTTCAGGATTCTTCTCTCCCTGATAACCATTCACTTCGGAGTCTGTATTTAGAGCTCCAAAGGCAAACTTTCAGGGAAGGCCCATAACCATTCACAAAAGCAAACTTTCATGGGTGGCCCGTACCCGTTTCCTCTGGAGTCTGTATTTTAGAACTCCAGAGGCAAACTTGCAGGTGAGGCCTGATAAGCTTGTGCAGAGCAGACTTTCAGGAAACAAAATTATCAGGAAAAAACAATGTAATGGAGTAGAATAGCAGGAGGGCTGGCTCAACCTGGGTACCTGTGCAGAGGTCCCACCCGACCATAGAAAACCATAGACTTTCATATCTTTACAAACCATTCATACCATGATTCAATCCAATAACCATATTTCACTTTGGGGTCTTCTTGCTTCTCATTGGACCCTTTTTACTGATCTCATATGTGCCTTCGTTTTGTTTAACTGTAGACATTGTTTCTAGTCCAAAGCCTTGTAGATGCTATTTTGTCTGAATAAATCCTTTTCTTCTCAGCAAAGTGCAAAACAGGCCTTATCTTGCAAGTGTTTAGTGTAATTTGTAGTTGCTTTTGGTAAATATGAGTAGAATTTTACAGCTTAAGATTTCAGCAAACCTAGCTTACTAAGTAACATGAAGCAGAGGGTATATTAAAAACCACAGAACTTTATACTTCTAGATGATTCATTATATTCAGTATACATTTACTTCAGCTAAATGACTGGTATGAAACTTAAATTGGGCTCATCCCCTGACCTGTGATTAGTAAAACCATCACCATACAGCCAGCGTGTTCAGCAGAGATTGCTCAGAGCAGGCTCACTCAGGCTGTCATATTTGTAGAATAAAGTGGTTGACTCGTAGTCAAATTGCATACAGTGGGAAAGGTCTGCACAAGACTCGCTGCACCCATGAGTTACCAATGTTCGGTGTGCCATTCTGCTTCCCTGTGTGTCTCCTGGAAGGAGTTCTTGGCCTGGCTGTGGCTCAGGCCCTTCCCTCCTCTGGAGCCTGGACCAAACTGCTGCTGGTTTGGCTGGGGCGTGGGGTCGAGTGCATCTGCCACACCTGTGCCAGTGTTTCACCACCCTCATTGTAAAAAATGTCTTATGGTCTAGCCTGAATCTCCCCTCCTTTAAAGCCACCACCCCTTGTCCTGTTGCAACAGGCCCTACTGAAAAGTCTGACCCCATCTTTCTTATAGGCCCCTTTTAAGTACTGAAAGGCTGCAATAAGGTCTCCGTGGAGCCTTCTCCAGGCTGAATTCATCATGGCACTAGCCTCTAGGCCCTGCTACATGTACTTGTGTTCAGGCTTCTCTAACCAGCAATGCTGGATTTCGGTTTTTAAGCCTTTTTTCCCCTTCTCTCCTCAAACACTGAGCTCTTCTAGAGCAGAACCCCGCTACTTTTGTTGGATGTGTGTCCTTTATGCAGTGAGACAGGCTGTAAAAAAATTTATTAGACTGCATTATAGAGTGGTTTATTCCCTTGGTAGTTTTGAGTCTATATAACCAAGCAAGAGCAAGGATATCAAACTCATTTTCACAGGGGAGTAGTTACATTTATTCAGCCCTTTGAAGGCCACTGTGAGTTTGACACCCCTGATCTACCGCTTCACATCAACCACCTGAACCCACTGATCACTGGCCACGTGGGGTTGGCAGGGAAATAAGGGCTCATCACCAGCCCATGTCACAGCTGTGGTAAGCCAAGGTGTTTTAGGTCAACGGGGCCGGAAAACACTGGGTTGCTCAGCTCTACTTATTTATAGCATCTCAGTGTTGTAGCAAGCAACATTTTATTTTTTTTTGTGTTATGGACTTGTTATAATCCTGAAGTTTGCAAGCTTGCTGGTGCATCTTCCTAGGAGAAGAAACCTAATGAAATGCCTCTGTCCTCGGCAGTGTTTCTCTCAAACCGAGCTTTGCTGATTTTTGGCTGGGTTTTACCGCTGCATCTGCAGCTGAGGAGGTCCTTGAGGACTGTCACAGCTGCGGGAGGGCAGTGAGTGTTTTTGGGGGAGCTGTGGGGGTTTTCTTTCCTGGAGTCTGTTGGGGCCCACTGAGCAAACTGGGACTGGCAGCATGATGTGGAAGCAGTTATTGTGTGTGATGGCTTTGAGATATAAGACCTATTTTCTACTTGCATTATAGTTTTTAAAGCTTTAAAGCTTTAGAGGCTTAATGCTCATTGCTGTTGTGTTTAACTGGACACATGGCTAATGTCTTACAAAGCTGGAGGACACAATTACACCTGTAGAGATTTCACCTGCTGGGCCTATGTTTTAGATGTTTCCTGTAAACTACTGGA
Organism: Patagioenas fasciata; assembly: GCF_037038585.1. Lineage (NCBI taxonomy): Eukaryota > Metazoa > Chordata > Aves > Columbiformes > Columbidae > Patagioenas > Patagioenas fasciata. The sequence goes on from NC_092522.1 coordinate 25,124,515, forward strand.
CCTTTATTTTATTTCAACAGTATGCCAAACTAAGGCATTGGAGTGTGCTGTATATGAGCTGTGGTGATTTACTTGTGCCAAGCAGATTTTGTTTTGCTTTTTTTGCTCTGTAATGCTTTTGTCTTGTCTTGTTAGCAAACCAAAGTCACCTTGGGTGTAGATAACCCAGTTTGTGTAGTATTAGAGTTGACAAATCTGCCAGGTTTTCCTGGGATTGGTTATTGCTTGGTTTTGAATTTTGTTAGAGAAAGAGGCTAATAATAATTTCAAAAAGCTGTTCTTACTAAGTAGGGGCTTTTGCTGCCACCTGTGACAGCTGGAGAGGCCCTGATTGCAGCAGAGTCTGCTCTGAGGGTCTCAAGTTTGTGGTTCCTACATGATTCAACCCTCATTTAAATAATAATAATAATAAAAAAATCCTGCATGATATCAGTGGAGTGGATTAAATCTGATGTTTGAGCCTTGTGGCTAAGCTAAGTATTGCTTCCTCCCTTCCCTCTCTCCAATATAGCTTTTTTCTCCTGGAAGCAGCAAGGGTGTTTTTATTGATTTGGGGTTTTTTTTTAAGTTAATGCAGTGGTGCTTGTTAACCCCCATCCCTCTACTGGGAATTGTCTATGAGTGGGTTTCTGCGATCAAATCTTTCAACAGAGAGGGGGAAGCCTGCTAGTATCATTCCTGTGCGTGAGAAGGGGAGGACTGGAGAGCTGAGTAGGAGACGTCACAGGTGTGTGATGCCTTGATGGCCCTGTGTGCAGTTAAACAAAAAAAAGGCCACACAAACTCCTAAAAATTCAGACAAGTGCCACAAACCCAGGGTTGGAGTCAGAGGTGGTGCCTTCACTTGGTGAAATCCAGGAGCTCAGCCTTGGCAAGAGGATCACAGGAGGAGAAGTCTGAAGACAGTGATGGATAATAACTGGGGAGAAAGTGGCAAGGAAAAGGTAGAACGGGCATCAATACCTGGAAGCCAAATTCAGCAACGTTGAAGGGGACATTGGGCACAAAGAGATAAGAAAGTGATTGGCTCCTGGGATCAGCTGCTGTGGAAACTGTGGACATTTTAATCTTTTTTTCAAATCATGACTACCTGCCTATCTGGAGGATGAATTTTAGCCTAATCTGCCTTTGGAGATCAAAATCACCATGTCTGTCGGTGAAGTCTGGGAACTTGCAGTAGGCTTGAGATAAATGGCATGAGCTGATAGCACAGCTGGATTGTTACAGCAGGTTATTCTGTAATAATGTGTCGTCTCTGTTCTGCCATTTGTGTGGGGTGGCCGCTCTTACTCCAAAGTCTGGTTCATGCTGTTTATGGGCCACGATGAGGCATGTCTTCGACAGGAGAAAATGATGCCGTGTTTTTACATCCAGCTGCCCTTGGTTTTGACGGGATGGTACCATTTGTACTGATACCAAACAAAGCGTTAGCAAGTTCAACAGATTCTGCCAAAAATCTGTTGTTATAAATTACAAGCTTGTGGCCTTATGGTCAGATTCCCAATTAGAACAGCACGGATTTTTGAGATTGTTTTTCTTCTTAAACTCCTTGTGTCTGGAGGAGGGGAGGAGGGGAGGAGGAAGATGTGGACCAGAACAGCCCAAGCATTCAGGTCAATTCATCATGTAGCTTTTGCTTCTCTTCCCAGAAGATGAATTGGAAAATTGAAGCCATTTTAACATTTGCAAAGTGTTTCGAGGTTTATTTTTTCTCTTGCTTTGAAATGAAATGCTCACCACAATTTAAAAAGATCAACTTGTCTCCAGTAGAACTTTCATTTGGGGGCTTTGTAAGCCGTGCATTTAACTGGAGATTTGGGTTTGTGTTTTAATAGTTTTATCTGAGAAAATAGTTAGAATTGGCTTGGTGGCTGTATCTGTGTCTTGAGAATGGATTTTTGAACTGCTTTATTTCCAGTTGTCATTTTAATTGGTGGCAAATTCAAGTTTGTGTTTTGTTTTGTTTTGTTTTTTTCCCCCTCCAAAAAAGAAAACTATTACTGTGGAAAGAGCCTGATAAGAAGGAAATTTGTCTTGGCCCAGACTACTTCTGACTCTGCAGTGCTGAAAAGTTCCTTTGCTGGACTTTGTTGCGCTTCCCGAAAACTGCAATGAAATATGGGCAAAGTACTGGTATGTTTTGCTCTCAGAATGAATTTACTTGGATTCGAACTTCTTTTTTCCCCCTCGTTTAATCTTTAAGCTTATTTAGGTAGAGAATGCAGAGTTTGTGGTGTTGAGTTCAAATGACTTTGGTGCCACCTGTGATGGTTCAACCTCAGTAGGCTGGTCCTCTTTAAGAGCAGTGAGCTGGGGTGATGCCCTTGTGGTTGTGTCCCTTGGTTATGGCAACAGCTGAGTTGATCGAGGTTGTGCAAAGCCTGTGGGTGGATTTGAATGGTATGTGTCTTGCGGCCTTTTGGGAAGCTGTCTGCCCTTCTCCCAGGCCTTTGGGCAAGGGCAGGGCATGTAGATGAGGAGTAGCCTTGGAGAAGGGGTCAGTGTGCTTCGAGCTCTGGCTTCAGAGAAAATGTTCTCTTCCTTTTGTTGAAGTTTGCTTGGTTGGTGTGGGCTTCATCAGCAATGAAACTGCCCACTGTAAGCCTGATGTAATCCCAATTTCAGATGGTGGCAGGTGGTAAAATAAATGATGGTGCTAATGGAGACCATGGTTAGAAATAGCTGTGCTGTCCCCTGGCATGGCTCAGCGGGGAGCAGTTAGCCCTCAGTCAAGAGGAATCAAATTAGATTGTAAAATATGGAAGGAAATAAACCAATTTTACAGAATCTTTCCCCAGAATGACCTTTCCTGGGCTGTATAGTGTTGTTGCTCATGGACATCCCTCCCATCTACCTGCTGAAGGAGCCCCTCTCCATCCTGGTGTCAGTGTTGTGAGTGATGGACATGGGTGCCCATCAGCAGTCCATCGCTCCTTCACAGGCCATTTGCTGCCCAGAAATCCCCAGCCTCAAATTGTCCTTCCTGGTACAGCAAAGAGCAGCTGTAAGCACAACCTGACCTCAAATCGCAACCAGAAAGTTCATCAGAGCTTAAAACCAGCCATGAGGGGAAAGGGCTGGGTGATGGATCTCTCCTCCACTACCGAGTTACTACTGGGACTCTCTGCCCTTCGCGATTCAATTAGTGCCCAGGCGTGTGGTGTGTAATGAGGCGCTAATGCACTACTAGAAATTACAAGAGGGTGGTAGCTCTGCTGGGTGGAAAAACATGTCATTAAAAAAGGCTGACAGCAGCTGGTGACAAACCACGGCAGGCGGTGTGTTAAGCAACCTGGGCTCCCCGCTGCATGGAGAGGGTAAGAGGAAAGAGAGAGATCATTCATAAAAGAGCAAGAAAGTCTTGCTTTGCTGGTAAGTCATTTCTGTCATGCTGCTTCGAACAGAGCATACAAGGGAGCAAACCCAAACCGCAGTGGAAACAACAGATGAGTCTGTGTGTGACTGTGCAGACCAGGTAATGATTATTCTCTCTTCCTCTCCCCCCTTGGCTGTATTTCTGAGGAGCACTCACATCTAGTAAAACTTAATGCGAGTAATAACTTCATTTTTACTAGTTAACTGTATTAAGTGCCAGTGATGTACATTGAAGGAGTGTTTTCTGTTACTCCATTTAGTTGAGCAGGGGTTGAAGTTTTTTGCAGCAAGGCCATAGTTATCAACTGTACTTGAGATCACAGCATAAACCTGAGAGGACATATCTTCATTCCCATTGCTGTACCTGTTTTTTTATCTGCCCTACAGGATTTGCCTGCTAAGTCGCAGCCTTTGTCTCCTATCCTGAAAAATACCTGTGCTTACACTCACTCATACCCTGTGCTTTCAGTAAAACAGTTGCCCCAGGTGTCCAGTGGCTCGGAGGTGACACAAGCTCCAGGCTTAGTGAAGTAGCTCTGTTGGTGGCTATAGCATTTGAGGCTCAAACCCATAATTGTCACAGTAAGAGCCCAGCTCTGGGGTGCTCTGTGCAGTGAGGGTGGTTAGAAATGTCTCTTTCACGATGTGCATTATGATTTTTATCTTGAACCACCTGTTGAATGGTGCTTTGGGGATGAGTCAGAGTCATGTACTGAGTGAGTTCCTTGTGTGGGTCCCTCTGTGGCGCAGGGTGAATGGGGGCAGGATGTTACAGGGCAAAAAATCCCTACAACACCCACCTCTTGAAAATACCTCAAAGAGCAAATTAGGAAGCAGCATGTTGCTTAGCAAAAAAGTTGAAAGTGTGGTAGGATGCTTCTGTTCAGGTGAGCAAAAAGTCAGTGTGGTTGTAAAGGAAGAGGTTTGTGTTGAACACTTGCCGTTCTGCCCTCTGCACAGGTGCTGGCTGATTACAGTCCCTCCTTTTGCTTGTGGAAAACTTTGGGGAGGCAGCAGCCAGCCCCGATAGCAATGTCCCTCTGCAGTAGGGGTGTATTTGCCTATATTTGTGGTTCAGGCTGCTTTTGCATTATCCTAATCCTCAGTTTTCACGTCACAGTGCTTCCAGTGCATTTGGGGTTGTGAGTGTTTGTTTTTGCCTTTGCTTACACTCCCCTTGGTTCTGCTCTGAGTTCACCTTCCTTGAAGCGGAGATTTGTCCTTGGGTATTGCTTGACCTCCTTCGCCAAGGTGTTTATCTTCTGCAATGCAGACACCAAACTTCTCAGTTAAATGTTTCCCCAGGCAGTTTGCTGGCTGAGGCAGCGCGTGGGGAGGTTCCTTTGGGAAGCGCATTCCCGTTTTTTTTTTGACCCCTCCAGAAATGCGGAGAGAAAGACAAGAGGTGCAGAAAATCAGACCAAGAGGTGTGCGGAGAAACAAGCAAGTTCTGTGCTAGCAACAGGCACTGCATCTGCTTGCTGCTTAGTGAGACTTGATGTGAATTCAAGTGAATGTTTATTAGTGATTAAAAAAACCCGAACAAACAACAAAAAGGACTTGTTTTTTTCTGCTCTCAAGATGAAAAGTTCCACAGCAGCTTAGAAGAAATTGAATCATTTGCATCCGACGGTCACTTTGAACTGGAAGAAGAGCCTTGTATTTCGTGGGGTTTGGCTGTGAAAACATCTTGTAGCCAGCAGTCAACTCCTTGCAGGACCCGTCAGCTGTACACCACAGATATAACCCCCTGCTCCACGGTATCATTTCTCCTCATGAAGAAAGGTTACAGTGAAATGATAGTACAAAGATGCAGCGTATTTGCAAATTATTGGTTTGAGGCGCAGTTGTTTCCATTCCAGCTGCTACTCCATCACTTGGCGCTCGTGTCGCATAATTCCTGTTTCATTTACTGCTGCTTATGACAGGGGAGCTTGGACCAGCAGCCAGGGCCGGTGCCAAGAGCACCTAATCAAATCTAGTCATGCAGATCCCTGTCCGTGGGCTGGGCAAACCGCAGTGTGTTCCACAGCTGCAGCAAAACTGGACTCGTTGTCCTCTTCTTGCCTTTGGCAGCTATAAGAAATGAGTCCTCAGGTACGCTGCCCCTGCTGGTACAGCCCTATTCCTCCCTTTGCTTGCAGGACGTCACTAGCAGTGACCCAACTGTGCTGTGAAGTTGTTTTTCCCAATTGTCCCCCCAATAGCGTGTGCAGTCAGAGAGGGGCTGCTGAGGCCCAACGCCCAGGCAGCTTCCTGCAGGTGAATATTTCTTGGAGAGTCCCGTCAACCGCAGAAAGAAAAGGGATACCCCTTTTCTGAGCCTACCAAGACTTTGGTGGCAGAGGCAAATTAAATACGCAGTTCTGGGTTTAACTCATTGCTTAAAAATGTGTATTTACATTGTCCTAAAGGCATAATTGGAGGGTAAGGAAGTTGGCTGTGTGTGTTACTGCTTAGGAGAACCCCTAACTCATGGCAGTGGTAGAGATTAACTTTCATGCTGGACAGTATAAATGCATCAGTTCACCCAAAAATCTTTGGAAGCAGCTCCAACAACAGCTGGACAGCTGAGGCTTTCATGCGTCCTGGTGTGATACAACGGACACCTTGCGCCTTGACAGAGGAAGAAGGATGAGCAGTCTCTCTGTCTGTAGGTAACTATTTTGCTCACAGTGGTTTAAACTTGGCCAGCAGCTCAGCACCACACAGGCGCTTGCTCCCTCCTCTGCAGTGGGATGCAAGAGGAGAATCGAAAGGGCAAGAGGGAGAAAACTCATGGGTTCAGGCAAACGCAGTTTTATAATTGAAAGAATAATGTAAGAAAAAAAACCCAATAAATAAGAAGGAGAGATGAAACTAAAGCCCAAGAAAAACAAGTGATGCAAAAGCAAGCAGTTGCTCGTGCCAAACCAACCCAGGCAAGGGCAGCCTCAGACAGTATCCGTTCCCCCAGTTTTATTGCTGAGCCCCGTGTTGTGTGGTGCAGGAGATCCCTTTGGTCAGTTGGGGTCAGGTGTCCCCGCTGTGTCCCCTCCCAGCATCTTGTGCACCCCTCCCCTGCTGGCAGGGCAGCCTGAGGAGCAGAGAAGCCCTTGGTGCTGGGCAAGCCCTGCTCAGCAATAACCAACCCAGCTCCTGGCTGGGGAGAGGTGTCCCTGCGGCTGCAGGCAGCTCTGGGGCAGGACTGCTGACGAGAGAGAAGATGCATCTTCAGGCTCACCCAGCTCTTTCCCTGTCCCTTTCCAGCGCATAGGACACCAGAAGGAGCCAGGAGAGATTGAGTGACTTAATCTCCAATTACTCAAACTCCTGGAGAAGAAGCTGAGCTGTCGCCATGCCTTGAATGTCTCTCTGGCCTGGGCTCCTTTCCCGAGCACTGCTCATCCAGCCCAGCAGCAGAGGCATGGCTGCTCACCTTCTTCCCCTCCATTTCTCTTGCCCTGTGGAGAACATTAAGTTCCAGAAGCCTGGAGAGGCTGGTGGAGCACCAGGCAGAGAATGGCTGCCTTTCACCTTCCTCTGGCTGTGCTGGGGTGCCAGGGATGTGTGGTAAGTGGGGTGAGCTTGGGAGGGGGAGAGGGAAGGTCCCATGGTGCCACTCACGGAGCAGGGAGGGTTCGGGAGCTACCAGGAACGCCATTGTGTACTTGCTGGCGGTGCTGGGAGGAAACCTGCAGAGAGCCCATGTACTGGGTTGGCTGAGATAGGGTTGATTTCCACAGGGAGCTGGGGGGATGACACAGCCAGGACAGCTGACCCAAAGATAGCCAAAGGAGTGTTCTATATGTTCAGTTATAAAAGGGGGGCTGGCCATGGGGCATCTCTTGCTTCCAGGGAGCAGGGTGGTTGGTCCAGGACACTCTCTGGACCAGGTGGTTTCAGGTGTGAGCTGCTGTCTGGGACTGGAAGGGGAGGTTTCAGTGTGGGCTGTGGTCATGAATCCGCTTGCTGCTTCAGAGGAGGCAAGCTGCAGCATTGGGATTGCCACGTGGTGAGAGATTGTGCTGTGTATCCGTCACTTTGTATATTCTTTCATTATGGTGGTTGGTTTTTGTTGTGCATTTTTGTGTTTTTCATGTTTTGTTGTTTTGTTTGTTTAGTTTTGGTGGTTTTGTTTTGTTTTTCTACCTCCTGCTGTTCTGTTAAATTGTTCTTCTCCCAACCCACAAATTTTGCCTTTTGTCTCCTGATTCTCCTCCCCATCCCACCAGGGGCAGGGTGAGCAAGCACCTCTCTTTTCAGTTGCTGGCTGGGGGTGGAGCTGGGGCTAAACTACAAACACAAAAGCAGCAGTGTCAACCTAGTGAACTGCTTCCAGTGCTTCAACTACCTATAGCAATCACAAACCTATCACTGGAATCCAGCAATAAGGAGACCAAGTGATCTCCTCTTTGTACCTTTCAGACCCTGGGACTTCAGGTGAGGTACTTGAATGTGCTTGAGAATTGTGGGGCTGTTTCTGAGCTGCATGGCCACACCTGGCCTGGCTGGAGTGGTTCTGGGTGCCAGAGTGGGTGGCAGAGCCAATTTGGGAAGTGTTGGAGAAGAGTCTGGGCCCGGCTGACAAGAATCCTGCGAGCATGAGTGTGACAAGCAGTTGTGAGGTGAAGGAGAGCGGCAGGTAGGAGCTTACGGTGCATCTGCTTTCCAATGTTGTCTGCAGAGAAGAGAATGGCCCCAGGGGCAGCTTGAGTCAGCATGATAGCAATTTGGGAGAGCTGCTCTTGATGGGATGACAGGATCCCCATCCTGTGGATCTTCAACTCAAAAAAGCCACAAATAAGCAAAAAACAAACAAACAAACAAAAACAAACCCCAAAACAACCAAAATCAAAGAAACAAAAAACCACAACGAAAATAAGAAAAAAAAACTCCCAGCGAGACTACTCTCATCAGCAAGTACCACAGGTCCTTGTGAGATGCCAAAACAGGAGTACCCCCTAAACTAGATTGTTGGACCCCTCCACCTTGGAACCAAAACTCCAGTCCAGAACTCTGCGCTGACCTGGAACATGATCTAGAACCCAATCTAGAACCACACACACACAAACTCCCTCCCCACCCCAATTGAACAGCTCCAGAATTCATACCTGCTCTAAAAGCAACTGCGCTGTCACCATGAGCTCTACAACCAACCAACCGCAAAAAACAGCCTCTGGAACAGACCGAGACTCTAGGGCCAACCCACACTATAGGGCCCTAGGCATGGGGCAGGTAGGTTGTGAGGCCACTGCAGAGGGGAGATGTGCCTGAGCACTGGAAGAAAGCAAAGAGCCCCTGTGCTGATGAGCACAGCAGTGGATGAGTGGCCAGGCCCACAGGGTGGTGACCAGTGCCCTCAAGTCTAATTGGAGGACAGCGCTGAAGCCCAAGGTGAGGGGCACTGCCAGCAGCTGCAGGGAGATGGTCCTTCCCCTCTGCCGTGTCCTGCTCTGGGCTCCACAGTGCAAGACAGGAATGGCCATACTGGAGAGACCCCCCACCTCAGTGCCCCCATGGGACCTCTCCCACTTTTGGGCTTGGAGTGTTGGTCAGCTGGAGCCGCCAGAGACATCAGGTTGGAGCTGTGTTGACACCCAGCAGTGCTGGGAGGAGGCACATCTGGACCAGCAGTGCTGCCCCAGCACCGTGACCAGCACCTGCTTCCCATCCTTGCTGTTGCCAGCTGTGCCATGTCCTTGCTGCATGGCAAGGATCTTCCTGCTCTGGGCAGGACATGCCAGGCCAACTGCTGCTGCGGCTCTCGGTGGGTTCCCCCCGTGGCTTGGGACGCACAGGAGTGGCCGGGCCCACCAGGAGCAGCTTTTCTCATGCCTGCCGCTGTCTGCTCGATAGAGAGGGTCTCGCTGGCACTGAGCTGGTGCTGAGAGTGGATGTGAGGCCAAGCCAGGACTGCAAGAGGAGCGAGAGGTGCCTTCTCCTCCAGGAGGAACTGATCATCACCAATTTGCAGGAAGAGCCTCAGAGCCCAGCTGCCTTTTCTCCATCCCTGGCCCTCGGACCAGGGAAGGGACACACTAGCACCAGCCCCAGCTGCTGGATGCACCAGTGTCTGTCCCAAAAGCATGTGGGGGGACAGGGCTTTGCACAGTGGGACCCCAAGGAGGCCACCCCCAGCTCGCTGCCTGCCATGCATCTCCAGACATGGCACCACCCTGTGCCTAGAGCTTGGCCCTGGAGCAGCTGTGGGTGCTGAGCAGTGGGAAGGAGGCACTGGGGGAGGAAGAAGAGGATGAAGAAAAAGAGGAAGGCAGCAGTGAGGACAAGACCTCCATCATCTTCATCTATCCCACCAGCTCCTGCATTCCTGCTTTCAGGTGAGTTGTAGTGCCATGTCCAGTGGCCAGACAGGAGAGGCTCGCAACCATCCCCATGGCATCCTGTGAATGGCCTCTGTGCTCTGTTCAGAGCCTGGGCAAGGAGTGGGCAGCTTGCCGGCAGGGAGATATGGGGGAACATTTCCTTCTCCTGCATCCCATGGTCACCTTTTGGTCCTCAGAATGGAAGGGAAGGGCAGAGAGCACCTGGAAAGCTGCACAGCGCAGCTGCTGGCTCCCATCTATCTTGGGCAAGTCTGGGGGATGACTGTAGGCAACCTTGGCTTTATTCTCTGGTGTTCCTGTTCCCTCAGGGTGGCTGAGAAGTTGCCTGAGGCCAATCTCTTTTTGAAGCAACTGCTGTCTCTTCTCCAGCACACTGGCCACCATACAGGATGAGCTGCAGTAACCTGGCCATCTGGGCTGAACCTGCTGAACCCACCCAGTGAGGAGCTGCTCCTGCTGGAGGCCATGCTGAAGGTGACGGAGAAGGTATGCTGTCTTGACCAGCAATCTGCACCCTTCCCAGCTTATGAGAACTTGGCTGTTCAGAGATCTTTGGATGTCTCCTCCCTTGAGCAAATCCAGGTGGGGTGGCTGCCTGGCAGAGCAGCTCCACAGCTTTCTGTGTAGGCTCAGGAGTGGGAAAGGCTGCTTAGTCCATTTTCAGGCAGCTGAGTTGAGACCAAGGGTTTAGTGTGTGTGGGTAAATGTGCTGGTGGAGTTCATGATGGAAATCTGTGGGGAACTCTTTGGGGAGGAGACAACTGACCTTTGCAGCCCAGCAGCCAAGGAGACACCAGCCCCCATGGAGAGATACAGAGGTAAGAGGAGGGATCAAGGGTTGTCACAGGCTGAGGCTTGGGCCACCAGAAATCTCTGCATCAGAGCATGAATGGTTTGCTCTGCAAGATGAGGTGAAGCCTGCACACAGAGCATCGGAGAGCTGAACACATAAGTGGTTTGGGGCTTTGGGTGGGTTCTGCTTTATCTGTTATTTACTTCCAAAAAGTCACTTTGCTGCACATGCTTTTTCTTTCTAGATCTGGATTTGGAAGGGTAAAGTGTTCCTGCAGTCTCAGTGGACACCGAGCATCAGGCAGAAGCCTTGCTGCACGTAGCCCCCTCTCTACTCAGTGTCCTCAAAGAAGCTGGGGAAGATATGGTGGTGGCATCTGAAATGGGAGAGGTTTGTCGGGTCCTCAAACATGGTGACAGCATGTCAGGAGTATGAGGGGAGTTTCTGATGAGGCCAAGTCACTGGCGTGCTCCTTCCTGGCAGCAGAGCTGGTGTGTGTTTGGGCTACTCCTCCAGTCCCCAGGATGATACATAATAGGAAAACTGACAAGGTTGTTTCTCAAGTGCACTGGGCACGCGCTTAATCTAACTACATGCCCACAAAATACGTACAAAAAGACAGAGGGGAGTGGCTGTCAACTTGGGGTCTTGCTCAGGTACTACTTAGTCAAAGCCTTCGTCAAGTCTGTTTTTGGGGGCCCAGGGAACTGTGTGAAACATGGATGATGGGAAACGGCCAAAGGGATCTCCTCTGGGGAGCCAAGGTGGAAGTTTGGCAAACAGTTGCTTACCATTCCAGGTCATCTCTTGCTACCTCCCAACTCCAACATTTCTGTTATAGGTACCTCCAGCTTTGCCTCCAACCACCCTGAGAGCACAGCAGAAACCCTGGGATGCCAAGAATAGAGAACAGAAGGTAAACTGATCTTTCTTTGGTTAAAATCAGAACTAACTTCAGTGGATCGTGGCTTTCTGTAATAACACTGTGTGATGGAAAGCTTTTGCAGGCTCTCCCCAGGACAAGGAAAAAAAAGAGAACCCAAAAGAGAAAAGAGACTTGTGGAGAGGAGAGCAGAAGCCATGTGGAAAAGAGCAGGAGGAAGACAGGAAAAGGTTTTGGGGATGGACCAATGAAAAGATGTAGGAAGACACAGAAGGCTAAGAAGCCCAGGTGTGTACCAGGCTCTGCTGCCCACCTTTCCCAACTCATCACTGCTCTTAGTAAGTCCAGCTTGCTGTCAAGAGATGGTGCTGTGCGGGGTTTGGGAATGACTCCACAGCAGCTCCCCATCCAGCCTTGCTGTGTGGCACAGGGACACTGGGCATCTCTGCACATACACAGGCCTCTCAGGGCATCACCCATGGGGACAAAGCGCCAGAGCCAACCCATAGTCAATGCCCGCAATAGCTCTCTTCTGGATCATGAATGATTCCTTGTAAATGATGTTCTGCAAAGAGAGGGAAACAAAATCCTGCCACTTCCTTCCTTTGTGGATTTAGCAGAGCTTTCTGACTCCATCATTGCAGGTGCTGACTGAGTTTCACTCACTGAACCTCTGTGACTGCTTGGCCCACACAGTTGATGTCCCCAATAAAATGGTTTTGTCCCCCCTCTGACTGTGTCTTCCATAAGATATTCTGGAGCAGGGAGCTGTTGTTTTGTGATGATTCTTCAGGGAGGAGTTTGGGATTGTCCCTTGTCCCAGCATCCTTTCCAGCAGACATCAGAGCTGAGCTGAGAGGCGCTGTAGGAGTGAAACCAAAGCACAGCGTCACACAGGAGGGTGGAGGTTGGAAGGGAACCTGTGGAAGTCATCTGGTCCAACATCTGCTCAAGCGGGCTCATCTAAGCAAGTTACCCAGGACCATGCCCTGGAAAATTTTGGGTATTTACTAGGAGCAGAACCACCCTGCCCTGCCTATGTCTTTCCCTCGCTCTGACCCTGTCCATTCTCTGTGCACAGGACACCAGAAGAAGTCAAGAGAACCTGAGTGACCCATCTCCCCATTGCTCAAACACTTGGAGAAGGAGCCAAGCCTCCACCATGCTGTGAGTGTCTGCCTTACATTCTTTGGTTGTCCCCTGGTGCTCTCTCAGAGAGGGTGGGTACATTCCTTAGCTCTTCATCACTCCATTTCTCTGTGAAGCATTTTGGAAAGAAAATCTGTGTGTATATCTGAGCCATGCACATGCAGCGTTGATGAGCAGTGAGTAGAAGCCTACACAAAGCCCTTTCTCACTGTGCACTTTGCTCACCAGGTGAAAGTCATCTCCTTGGAGCTCAGTGGCATTTGAAAGTCCCCTTCAAGTCATGGCTCTAGCTCACACTCTTGGAGACCTTGTTGCTCCTCAGAATTTCACCTTATATCAATCCTCATACAAGGGAACTGATCTATAGCAAATGCGGGGTGTGCCTGAGCAGAGCATTATGTGTGACAGACTGGAGATGACAAGGGATGTGCCAGACTTGAGGCTGTGCTTGTGATGCACGTTTTGCCTAGCTACAGCTACTTTTTTTTTTCCTTCAAGACACTGCTGCAATTTTAACCTGGTCTATTCACAGCCTCTTCTGCTGATGTATCCTTCTGTCTGTGCCCTGCTCCAGGCCTGGCTGTTTTGCACCCTTCAGCCTCCCTCCAAATGCTGACAAGAATAATTTGGTGGTGAGAAGGGCACCAGGGTACAGCTAGGAGCTGCAGACTTGTGTGTGACAAGGCCATGTGTGTTATCAGCCCAGAGTGTTTTCCTGAGGAAGGTGCCAAACAGAGGATAAATCCTTGTTGGCTGGTGCTGCTCCCTGGGACAAGCAGCTCTTGGGTCTGTCCTGGTGAGCTGGGTGAGCGACAGTGATTTGGGAAGAGTGTGTCTATTGCAAAAGCATGATGCCCCAGTGGTGGGTCATCATATGCACCAGCCTCCTCTGCTCCAAACTATTTCCCCGGCTGCAGAAATATTGCACCTCTCCCCCTACCATTCATCATCATCCGCACAGATCTTTTCAAGCCCCTGCGGTGAGGGTTTCTTGAGCTAACTCCTCTTTTGGCCTTTCACATCCTTCCAGCATTGCAGCCCCACAGCACCCCTGCAAACACCCACGGGGAGCACCTGGGAGGGACAAACTGCTGCTGTGTGAGACTGGTCAGGAGGAGAATTACGCCCTTCAGGAAGCAGAAATAACAAAGTGGTTGAAAGAAATGGCTTGCTGAGGTGGGTGAGTATTGTCAGGGATGGGGAGTTGAAACCAAATCCATCCTTCACATAGGGATCCTCTTCAAAACAGTATTCTGGTTTACACTGGCTTGTTTTATGTGAGTGGAGGATGCTTTGACTTCACCAAATTAGTTTTAACTTCTGTAGAAGTAGCAGAACATCCATGAACTTGGGTCACATGCGTGCATTTGTACTAGAAAGTGTTGTTTAAGGATCACAGCTTCAGGGTGCCAGGCACTGCAGGATAAACACCATCCCCTCTCCTCCAAGCAAAATACTACAGGGAAAAACATCTGTCAGAGCTGACAGTTGCTGGAGAGCTTTCTACAGACTACACGTGAAGTAAAAGCAACCAACTTGTCGGCCTCATTTTGCGGCACAGCTTGCCAGGTGTTTGAGCTGTGATGTGTACGTATGGTATCTCACCTCCAGCAGAAACCACACCTGGTGCCTGTAGCAAAGCACAGAAAGTATAACTGCCAGACTTGCTATTCATAGAAGGTCTGGTAATCCCATAGATGATGACGCTTGAAAATATTTCTGTGCACAGAACACTTGTGACCTTGTGCTTGCAGATACAGTTTTATGCTTAAAGACATTTTATGTTAAAGAAATGTACTTCTAAAGAAAGAACTTGGCATGCATTTTAAAGCCATAAACATAAGAGCTCTCAGACAAAGTACATGACCCTTTGCTGTCTGCCTCAGAATTCGTATCTCCTTCATCTGTTTCGTGTTGCCAAATCCGTTTGTTGCCTTTCGCTCTCAGTGGAGATAAACCAGTCCTAATTTAGTCCACAATATTTTTTTTTGGTCTTGTGGTATGGAGCCAAATGCTCTGCTGAGATAAATCAGCACCCACCTTAGTCACTGGCTGGGACAGTCATGGAATAAGCCAGTTGCTACTGTGTCGGGGGGGATTATGGCTGTCCCGCACCCATGCTGTGTTTGGCCTGTGAAATGAGGAGGTGAGGCATGAAACTAGCAGCTGTGACAGTTGTTGCTCGTTCTGCTGACAAAAATGTTGTATGACATTAGTGTAGGTGTTTCCTGCAGCCCAGTGTGGGAACCTGTGGGTTGGTTTCAATTCAGGTGTAACATTTAAGGTTGGGATTACACAGAACTGCAGAAGCAGTGCGGCAAGGTGTGATGTTGTGTCTGCGCTCCAGCACAGCATTAATAACTGAGGTGCTTTAAACAAAACACAACAAAACATTAAAAAAGCCCAGAGTGACAAAAACCAACCTTGCATATGCCACCTTTGTGTCTTCATGTGGGAGCTAAGCACAGGTTTGGTTTGTTATCAAATCCATTGGAAAAAATAATTTTTTAATATGAAATGCCTTTGCTATGGAAATATACGTCAGTCCAGCCATTTTTATTTTGGCTGAATATGTATTGTGGATGAAGACCTCTAAGAGTTGGAGAATAATTTCCACCCCACTGAGGAGATGGGGAGGCTGAAGCATGGAAGAGCTGGCTTTCTCCACGGTCACACAGCAGTCAGGGTTGCAGTTGGAAAGTAGACCCAGACCTCTTGAATTCTGTCTTCTTGCTCTTTCTGTTTTCATGTTTTTTGTGACTTCCCAATGGTTACCACCAAGTCCTGCCATTCCAACAGAACTGACGTTTCAAAAGGTAGAATGAAAAGGAGATGGGGGAGGGGTTACAGATGCCAGCTGGAGTCATCCGCGTCTTCTTTTCAGATAGTAGTAGTTCATAGATCATGTAGGAAGAAATATGCCTTCTCCTTCTAGTTTCAGGCCATTGATGTATGTGAGCCTGGTGGGGAGGTGATTGTGTTGCAAGAACAACAGGCACCCTGCCTGCCCTGGTTTCTGCTCAAAGCACAGCCAGTTCATCAGCTCCGCTTCCAGAGCAGTTTTAATGAAATCTGTGTAGTCAGGAACGGACATCAGGAACACATCTTGTATCTGACACGTTTCAGCAGCGGGTGTGTGAACCAGGATGAGGATCTTGACAGTGGAGTTTCCCCTGGTGTGTAAATACATGTATAGTGACCATATGCTTGCCCTGAGCTGGCTGTTGTCGGTATCCCAGGGTTGGGGACTTAAATACGGCTGAGTGGCATTTTTGTGTGATCAGTTATTTATTAAAAAAAAGAAAGGGGGAAGAAATACCACCAACCCAAACAAATAGGGAGAAGTTGAA